>NW_026693034.1:4200000-4568917 GCF_021218885.2 Marmota monax | reverse complement strand
TCATGTGGCATGTGGGTGTACTTGAAGGCTGTCCACTACAAGGGAGAGTGTGAACTTCTGATTTGCTATGAGAGAACCCAAGCAGCTCTGATGCTTAAAGACATCATGGGGAAATCGAATAAGCGGAGCATCTATGCAATTGGTTTTCCACAGCAACATGACCTGCTTCCTGACAGCCAGGACCTGAGAGAGAGCTGCCAAGGAACTCATGGTCACTTGGAAGGCTGCTGGGTGCTCATTCAACTCTGAACATCCAGGGCTGCAAAACTAGGTGGACACTCACTCTCAGCTGACAACACAAATCAACCTGCATTTACTCCTGCTTGGAATGGGGTCATCAGAATCATGTAAGACATTAAAATGCAAAATAAAGCTTCAAGCACAGCATGAATAACAAACATGATCTTGTTGATAAGGTCCAACAGTGGCAAAAGAAAGTCTTGCAGCTTAAATATGGAATCAACCCAATGCCCACTGAGGGATAAACAGATGGACAAAAGATGTTATCTTCTCTTCTGCTATTCAGCCTTAAGAAAGAGGGAAATTCCGACCCCTTCTCCAGCAATGTGGGATCTTGAGGACAGTACACAAAGTGAAATGACCCAGACACAGTGGGACACATACTGTATGAGTTCACAGTCTTCAACACAGATGAGGTACCGAGGGTTTTCAATTTCATAGAGACAGAAAGTAGAATGGTGGTCAGTAGGAGCTGTAGAAGGAGAAGTAGGAATTAATGCTTCATTGGTAAAGAGTGTCTGTTTATGGTGATGGAAAAGCTCTCCAGATGAGTGATGCAGGTGGTTGCACAACAGAAATTTAAACTCATGCCCTACACGATGACGTTATGGCCAACGATGGAACCACATACATGAATTTGTCCCACAGTATGACAGCACAGTGAAATTGTAGCCATCTCAGTTGGTGTAAGAGCACTCTAGGATGTTTATACAATGATGAATCACCCTATAACACATTTTTAGGAATATATCTCCATTATTAAGTGAGACATGCATGTAATTGACACCACTCACCCTCTACACACCACGATGGGTAACATGGCAAGTTTTCTACACATTTAAACACATTTTGTGGACAGAAAGATAAAACATGGATTGAATGCCCAGCTGGAAAGCAAAAGGCTGAGTTAGGACGTTTGGAAGCAGCTTCCCAGTTCCACTGGGTGCTGGGTCACATCCCATGCACTTCCCATCTTCTCAGCAAATATTATTGTCTGTCTCCAATGGGAAAATCTCCCATTTGTTTCTTCTTTCTACATGTGAGACTTTCCATAGGGTGCATGGGTGATAATGAAACATGCAGGTCAAGAGCAATGTCTGTGCTCCCAAATATGCTATGTAACTGAGAGAGATTGATTGGAACTGAGAGGCTAACCTGAGGTGATCCATAGACTCCCAGAAAGTGTAGACACTCTGGGAAAACCATGAGCATGGGTACAATTTCCTATGATTTTATGACCTCAAAAGGAACCCTTGTGTCAAACATGCCTAAGTGCAGAGTCTGTGTCCCCTTAACAGATTTCTGAAAATAGTGAAGACCAGTGGCACTTAGCAGATTAGATTTGCTAAACTGAGTGTTTCCTTTTAGGGTTTTCAAGTGATAATTCAGTGTACGTGGGTTCTTTTGTACATACTGAGCTCCTTCTTGGGAGGTCATGTCATTTCTGCCCTCCCCCTTCTTCCTTGCCATACTCCTTAATCTCCCACTGCACTGAACTCTGAAATGGAAATGCCCAGAGGCTGGGTATCTAACATGTGTTGTGTTGAGAACGGAGAGAAGAACCCATGTCTAGACAGAAGTGAAAAAGGGGTCAGAGACAAAGTGGACAGAGTTTGGATTAGTAGCAGCAGAGACCATCTCCTCTAGAACTCTAGGACAGGTGCACATTCCAGTCTGACAATTGCAGGTGTTTTCCTTCAAACTGGTTGCCAGGTTGCAATAAGCGATGACATCAGAGGCTTCCAACCTTCCTGACTGGAAGGGACAGACTCTGTTGACCACTGGCAGTGCAGTGGGCAACAGTTTGTCCTCAGTACTGTTCTTCACCTGGTTTCTCCTGTTTGGAGAAGAGCGAACAGACTCCTATTCAACCAAATTCTGGAGAAAGATTTATCTTAATAAGAACCTAGGTTTTGTAGAAGGAAGACAAGAGTATTGGAGAACTTATGGAGGATCAACAAATCTCCCAGTCTGGGCAATCGCCTTCCCTGCCAAGCACCTCAGAATCCCACCTGGAGGTGGTGGTAGATGATGAGGTGGCAGGTCCATCAGGTGAGGGAGCTAGAGTGAGAACTGATTTGACATGATGACTGGTAAGGAGGAAGGGATAGAGCAGCCAGAAAGGTGGGAAGCCCACTTTTGAAGTTCAGAATAGGCCACGGGACAAGGAAGTCCACATGGATGGAAAATCTGCAGAGAAAGGAATTGGGCTAGAAGATGAGATCTAAGTTCAGGAAATGGGTACAGGGGATGTAAAAAGGGTCACTCCACCCGTGAGAGAAAGTGTCCATAATGAGAAAGAGTTTTGAGGAACAGGGAGATGGGACAATGGTAAGGAGAAGACAGCTACCAGCCAAGCTAAGAAGGCAACAGTTGAAGGTCTGGGGTGTGGGAGGTGAACTGGGATCAGAGGATGAAAGGATGAGTTCCAAATACAGGAGCCTGACTCTGCTTCCTTTACTCAGCTCTGTGGGTAAAACCCTGCCTCCCATGTCGGTCCTCGAGGAAGAGAGAGTGGACCTCAGAATCTGAGGGAGACTCGGATGATGATTCCCCGGGGATTTTTGATTCAGTACCTTGGGTAGAATCTGGCCTCCTGCCTGAGACCACTGGCCTAAAGAGAAAGAGAGAGTCCTCCACTGAATCTGAGGATGAGCTGGAGGATCTGGAAAGTGAGCTAAATCACCCCTGGGATGTGGAGTCACTGTGTGGCTTCAAAATGAAACTCAAAAAACGGCGCATGAACTCGGTGCAACCAGAACACCATGAGGTTTTCAAGAGGCTTCTAGGTAGGGAGACACCCAGGTAGCGCCCTCCAATCCTGCTCTTTACACAAACAAGGAACTTACAGCCACTGCACTTTTCCAAAGAGCCCTGCTATCCCTGAGATCCCCATTCCTGGAGGACTCAGGACCCCTGTACCCTGTGAAACTCTTAGATGATGGATGATTACATTACACCTGAAAAATGACCCTGCTTGGGATCACAGAGCTTGATTCCAATTATCCTCACTGATTGCAGACACTGTGGTTCTAATAGATTTCATCCTCCCTGAGCGGTGCCTATCAAACTAGAAAATAACATAGAAACTCTAATTCTGAGGTGGTGCATTCTTGGGGGATGATGGGCCCTCGCGGTTTACTCCAAGTTCTTAGTCATACAGACGTCTATCTCTTACCCCAACCCTCACTCAGTTGTTTCCCTGGGGGGTTTCAGGGCAAAGCAGCTTTCCCAGGAATGTTCCTGTCCTTTTCCTATCCAACTGGGATATCGGGCTCTTTTGGGCTCTATTGCACTCCAATCCCACACCTTCTTCAGTGGAGGTCCTATTCTTCTCTCTGTTGTCTATCACCCATGAAGCCCCTTCTGGTTCCCAACTAACACCAGTGTTCTGTTCACAGAAGATCCTGTTGTCAAAAGATTCCTGGCCTGGGACAAGAATCTGAGAGTGTCTGACAAGGTGAGGTTGTTCTCTACTGGGCAGTGATCCTGCTCCAGCACAGCCTGGATGAGGAGGGATTTCTAGCCCACGGTCCTTCTGTCTCCATGTAGAACCAACAAGATGTGCCAAGTCCTGACCCTTTGTGACTTGTCAACATCTCTCTTCAGGGCCTAGCAGTTCCATGCAGTGAGGACAGGTGGACCTTGCTTCTGCTTGGGGTGTTGCATTCCTATCCTCCTCTCTCGGCTATTGTTACCTGAGATTTTGGGCGCCTCTCCTCTTTTATTTTTTTAAATATGTTTTAGTTGTAGATATACAGAATACCTTTATTTTTTATCTTTATGTGGTGCTGAGGATCGAATCCGATGCCTCACATGTGCTAGGCAAGCTCTCTACCACTGAGCCAAAACCCCAGTGCTCAACAGCCTTTTTTCTGTGATGCTAGGGATTGAACCCAGGGCCTTGTGCATGCGAGGCTAGCAAGCACTCTACAGAGTGAGCTATATCCCTATTGCTGGGGCTCCTCTCCTCTTTGCACTTCTTGGGACCCCCTGTTCTCCAGCTTACCCAAGACCCTCCTCACCCAGCTGACCTACATGCCTTTCCTCAAAAGGTCCCCTCAGAGCTGATCCTACAGAACACACTAAGTCTCTTCTTCCCCCAACTGCTCTGACTGTCTCAGGTCCTTCCCCAAACCAGCAGGTCTCCTTACGTGGTGAACTTCTCTCAGGGGCACTCTTTACCCCAGACTCCCATTCCTGTCCCCTCTTTCCTCCTCTTCCAGGATGTGACCTCTCTCTGTGTTTTTCTTCTCTCTCCATCAGTACCTCCTGTCTATGGTCATAGCTTATTTTAGCCGGGCTGGCCTCTTCTCCTGGCAGTACCAACGAATCCACTTCTTTCTGGCCCTGTGAGTATTGGGTCTCCTTCATCAATCAGGACTCACTACCTGGGAGGGTAGGAGGGGAGCAGAGGGGCACTAACCTTTCTTTTACTTTTAGCCTCTTTGTCCTGTTTGCTCCGTGTTCACGAGATCACAGCACTGTAGTATAGTTTGTTTTTCTTTTCCACACTTCCCTAGTCAAAGCAACACACAAGCTCCCTAAAGGCCAGTTGTTAAAGAGTCAAGAAAACCAAGGAAACCTAAAGCCCACCTGAGAGGAGTGGAAGAGAGCATGGGCACCTCCTGTCACTGGCAGAGAGACTGGAGGTGCAGCCACATCTGACTGCTCTTCCTTCCTGTATCTATACCAACATTGCTCTGTTTTCTGCCTCTGGATTTCCAAGACAGATGCCCAATTCCCAGCCTGGCACAGGTCCAGTGTAGGGTGGTCCCCTCTGGTTCTTCATACAGGAGTCTTCTCACATTTGTGGCTTTCTACACACACCCTAAAAATTCTTCCAAGATGGGTCCAACCACCTCTTAGGACTGCCCCACAACTGTGTTGCTCAATGCTTTCTAGAAAAGAGCTGGAGTTCTTCAGAAGGTGTGTGTCTGGCAGAGTCCTCTGGACCAAGGCATGGTCCTCTGTAACACTTAATAGGGCTGGTGCAGTCCTGTCTGAAGATGGTCCTCTGGGAGTCCGTTTTGGGAAGCTGACTCCAAGGGGAGGTCCTTCTTGGTTGTGCCTCTAAAGAGCAACCTGGTTTCTTTCCCCAGCTACCTGGCCAATGACATGGAGGAGGACAACCAGGCTCCTAAACAAGAAATCTTTCGTTTCCTCTATGGGAAGAGCTACTACGCCCAGCGTCCCCTGTTCCACAAACTGCGATATCAGTTCATCTGCTCCATGAACTGGAACACTCGGGTTTCCAAGGAGGAGTGTGAGGAGGTGGGTGGTGCTGTGTGTGCTTGTGGGGGGAGAGGGATGGGCTGACTGGAGTGACACAGGAAGGTGGGTGGCTGCAGGTGGGCTCTGGGGAGGAGAAAGCTCAGGAGGGAGGGAAGGACTTCCTGGGCAGTCCTCAGTTTTGCATTTAACCATGTTACTAAGTATTCTTGATGGATCCAAGCAGAAATATTACTAATGTTCAACCACTATTCTACTCAAATCAGGGACAATGATAAAGCTTGTCTCTTGATAAAATCAACTTTTCAAATTTGATGGGAAGGGACACCAAAAGGATTCTATCTGTCAAAGCATCTTTACAAATGCTTAATTTATTTATCTGATATAGGAAAATATACTCGATTTTTATTGAAAAGAAATCTGAAAAAATGTGTCCCACATTTTATATAACATGATCCTGATAAGTGTCGTCCATGTGAGTAATAGCTGAAATAATGTTGTGATATCCGTATATAGCTACTTCATTTGTCACCAGGCTAAATAAATCTAATAATTACACCTTGCTATGTCACCTCCTGTGTAGCTGACAGAACTTAGTTAATAGAATCAAGCCTCTCAACATTGTAGTTTTAGATATTTATAGACTGTGTGAATCACGGTGACGAGAACGTCCAAATCAAAGTGAAGTGATTTTAAGGAATGGGAAAATAAATTAACCATAACTTCAAACCCCTCAATATCCTGTAAAGTCATCAGCTTTGGTGGGGGCTCTTTTCCTTTCCAGATTCAAGCTTATGATCCGGAGCTCTGGGTGTGGGGCCGGGATCGCACCCTCATTGCCTAGAAGTCCTGGAACTATGTTGGCCTGAGGGGAGGGACAAAATTCTGTATCCCTGGCTTGATGACAGACAGAGTCAGTGATTTTCTATTCAGGATGCTCGAGGACCTACCTTCTTGATCCAGTCCTGTCCACCTCCACCCACAGCCACCCTCTGCAGATGGTGAAACAGCCTGAATCTCCAAGTCAGCTTCATGGTCTCAAACTCCAACCACACAGATGACCCCCTAGAGGTGTGCTGGGGGCTCTGAGGTTGCTCAGCTAGACCTGAGAGAGAACAGTTTATCATTCAGGATGTGCTAGAAATCCTAAACCCACAGCAATTGGGCCCACATGTCAGCTT
Source organism: Marmota monax (assembly GCF_021218885.2). Classification (NCBI taxonomy): domain Eukaryota; kingdom Metazoa; phylum Chordata; class Mammalia; order Rodentia; family Sciuridae; genus Marmota; species Marmota monax. Next base: position 4,562,264 of record NW_026693034.1, on the reverse strand, counting down.
TGATGAATGGTTGATCTTGGTCTAAAGTGAATATCCTTTAGCCATGAATCTCTCTCTCCCCCTGTAAATTCTCTTTTTACCTCTCCTTTTAATTCATCTTGGGTCACATATCCCTTAAGGATAACAAGCATGAAGATGATTTATTTATATGATTGTCACAGTTTTAGTACATGTGATAAATGTCATTTATTTTGAACACTGTTTATTTTAAATAGTTCTGAGATAGATATTGTTTGGAAATTTGTTTTTCCTTATTAGTTTTGTAATGAGTGTTATAACATGTTTGTGTTCATATATATATTTCTCTGAGGTTTTTATTCTTTTTATCTATTTTATCATATTACTTTTATACCTCAGTGTTATTAACCCATAATCTAATAAATATAAAATTTTCATGTGATGTTCTATCATCATTATGGTGAATATCAAGCTGCTGTTATTGAACTTTTCTTTAAATGTTTTTCTGTAGTGTATATTGTAAGAGAGCACATGTGTTATGTGCTTGTGAAGAGTACAGCACAGTGCATTTGTGAGGAAACTGAATAAAGTTGAAACTCTTCTTACTGTAATGATGCATATGATCTTGTCATTCTGGATTATTTTTTTGTTGTCAAACAATACAGGGTTGCGGTTAATTGACCAAATTTCTTACTTGTGGGAGAAAAACACCTCATTTTTTAGGTAGCGAAATAACAGAGAAGGTTGCAGAACTTAAAGTAGAGACTGGAAGAGGAAACACAGGAAGTCACTGAGAGAGACAACACAGGAAGAGTGAAAGAAAATTTAAAGGAAGCTGTACAATAATCTTAAATCCAAAATCGAGGAGAGCATATAACAGGAGATGGCTTCCTGGTAATGTCCAAGGTTAGGAACACAGGGGGAATAGTAGTCTTTGCTACTTGAGTCAAAATGGGAGTCTTCTCCACAACCTGTGTTTCTAATTTTACATGACAGAAGAAAATCCAAAGAGTCTTCTTGAAATAGAAACTTGTGAAGGGAAATGAAGGTACTAGAGCAGGTTGGAAGAAGAATGAGATGATAGGAAGACCTCGAGCTGGTAAATAGAAGGCACAGAGAGGAAAGAGCTAAGAGTTTGGGCAATGAATGACTGTAGACAAGTACCTTGAGAGATGAGAGCATCAGAGAATATGGGAACAGCTGGAAAGAAGCAGGTAAAGCAAAGTATCAGCCAGAAGAAAAACAAAGCTAAAGAGAGGTGGCAACGGAGCCATCGATGAGATGTGATGTGGGGTTGGAGAGGCAAGTGGAGATGATGTGAAGGGATTGGAAGGGACCAATATTGAATGAGCTTAAGATTGGTTGAATGTGTTAAAAGAGGGATGGTGGTTGGGTGAATGGAGTAACTTCAGAGGTAAAAGTACCAAAAAGGAAGAAGTCATTAAAGACAGCACTGTGTAAAGCAAATCTGATGCTGATCAACCACATGAAGGTCATGTGCTACCAGTTGAGGCCACAGGCCGCCCCTACACCATCTTCTTTTTAGACATCAGCCATAAGCTCCGGGTTTCCCAGGCCACTCGCACTTCTCACCAATGGCTGCAAATTCGGGGATTCCCATGATCCTATTGTATAATTTTCTATTAACATCTCACTGAGGTTAGGAGAGCACGAATCCTATAATTACTGATTTGTCATGTAAAAAAGGACACAAATTGGGACCAGCTAAGAGAAGAGACTCAATTTTTAAAATTTCCTATGCCCTTTTTTATTAGCCACAGAATGCTTAGCTCACTGTGAACCACTGCAATCAAAGAGGGGAAGATTCCAATATTTCCAGAGATATTTTCTAAGAAATGATTGCATAAATCTGTAATATGTTGGAAGAATTATCAAAAAGATTAGACAGAAGGGCTAGTGGTATAGTTCACTGATAGATTTTGGTTACCATGTGCAAGGCCCTGGATTCAATCCCCAGCACCAAAACAAAATAAAGGGGGTGGCACAGAATCAGTATAACTATAACTCATTAATAAAGAGATAAATAAACTTGTTTATCCTTTTACAGAATTAGTTCTCCAAAACTGATGGCCAATGAGCACATGAAAGGTCAACACCTTTTAGTCAACTGGTCATCAAAAAATACAAATCAAAACTACTAGATACCATTTCCTGATCACTAGGATATCTATAATCAGGAAGTCTAATAATGTGTTGGTTAGGATGAGAAATTAGAACCCTTTACACTGTTGATGGGAGAGTAAAAGGTGCAGCTGCTCAGAAGTCTGACAGTTCCTCAAAAGGTTAAATGTAGAGCGGCTAGGGTTGTGGTTCAGTGGTAGAGCACTTGCCTAGCATGTGTCAGACACTGGTTTAGATTCTCAGCACCCTATAAAAATAAAAAAAGGTCCACTGACAACTAAAAAATACTTTTTGAAAAAAGGTTAAATGTAGAGTTACCACATGACCCAGCAAGTCCACTCCCAGATATATACCTGAGAGAAATAAAAACACACTTCTGTACAAACACTTGTGTGCAAATATTCATAGCAGCATTATTGGTAATATTTAAAAAGAGAAATACTCAAATATTCACCAACTGATGAGTAAAATGGGGTCCCTTCAATGTCAATTTAATCAGCCATAAGAAGGAATAAAGGTCTAAGCATGAATAACATGGGTGAACCATGAAAACATTATGCTAAGAAGCCAGACTAAAAGATAACACAGTGGATAATTCCACTTCTCTGATGTCCAGAATAGGCAAATCTATGGAGACAGAATGCAGATGAGTAGGTGCCTAGGGCTTGGTGAACTGTGGGGGGAAATGCTAATTGGTACTGACAGGATTTCTTTTGGAGGTGATGAAATGTTTGGAAGTTGATTGTGGTGATAGTTACACAACTCTGACATGTACTAAAAACCCTGAGTTGTATACTTTAAATGGGTGGATCACAGGGTATGCAAATTACATCTCAATAAACTATGAAAATAAAATGAAATAGGTGTCAAATAGAAAAGGCTATTCTTTACCTTTCATGGTGACACACATGATGGTTGACACAATAGCTATAACAACTGCCAGGAGGACCCTGAGGAAGATCAAGTAACTGCTGAGCAGGATTCCACAAGCACATCAAATCTCCTTTGCTGCATGACATGCGAAGTCAAAATGCCAATCCACCTGTCCAGAAATAGGGAGGGTCAGAAATGGAATCGAAAGAGCTGCTTTGTAACACATGATACAAAGAAGTAAAGGGAGGTAATATTTTCCAAAACAAGGTAACCCTGACTATGGAATATAATTTTCATTAATATAAAGACACACTAAGTCTGCTATTTGAGGAGGCATCCTGGGAGCCTTCTGGAGATTTGCGGCTTCTGCACTTCTGTCCACCCTACAAAAATAAGGCTCCCAAGGTAAGCTAATTCATTTTTTGGTTCCTGGGATTGAACCCAGGGGTATTAACCACTGAGCTACATCCCCGGCCCTTTAGAGATGGTCTGGCTAAGTTGTCCAGGCTGGCCTAGAATTGTTACAGTCCTCCCTTGGTCTCTCCTGAGTCGCTGGAGATTACAGGCTTGAGCCACCAGGCCCAGCGTGGCCTAAGCTAATTCTTCAGATCAAAGTAAGACTAGCATATTGAATAAGAGGGTCTGGACTGGGGTACAGAGAAAATCCTGCCTCTGCCCCACTATCCAAAGAGGACAGGCTGGGGTGAAAAGGGAATCTGGTTTTCCCTAGAGACATTATTACTAGGTACCCAGCTGTGACCCCTAACTCTAGCCTATTTTCCATATGCCTAATTTCTAGTGGCCAATGGTTTTGACATTAATGTTCCAATTTGGGAAATTTCCAATCCAAATCCTTCAGCTACAAAGGGAATTCAGGGTTTTTACACACTTTAGATATTCTCTGGATTCCCATGTGCCTTAGATCCCTGTTACCACTGGGCCCCCAAAGGGAACTGGGAATGTGGGGATCTGCTGGAGGCTTAGCCATTGCTGATATCTGCATGGGAAGATGGTTCTCTGCACTAGATATCCTCCAACCCCAGACAAGTAGTTGGTTGGCATCACAGGCATGCACTACAAACCAGATGAACATTATCTTTAATAAACTGCTTCCTTGAAAAAAAAAAGATACACTAAGTCAATGAAAGAGTATGGCTTTCTTTCTTTTTCACTTTCTAAGTTTATATCATTGTTCTTATTTTATGTCTATTATAGTCTATTTAAATCCATTTCTAGCCACAAGGATGCAAATATAATGTCAGCTGCTGGAAAACTGCTTGATATGACTCAGAAATATGCAACTGGTAAACCAATAAACTACATGTTTGCTAGATTATTAAACAGAAAATTTATACATCTGTGGATTAACAAGATCAACACACATTGAATCTGAACCAAGAGGGAAGGCACTGAACACAGATGCAAACATGTTCACAGTGAGCACCGATAAAACTCAAAAGGAGGAGTCCTGTGGTCTTATAACTATGATTTTGTAACTCACTGCAGAACAATGAAAGACAGCACTGAACAACACAAAGTAATAAGAAGTCTGACCCATCTCTACAGGTATTTTAGCAGAAGGCAAGACTGCCCTATTAAAGATTCAAGCCCAGATAAGAAGCGGAACCCGGGGACTGGAATTTAGCACAGTAGTTGAGTGCTTGTGTTTTTCATCAGTTTTGTGCTATTCAGGTCTCCATGTCTACACAAAATAATAGGGAAATGATCTCTGAAAAACCTGGCCCTAAAAACTACAAAGTTCCTGGAAAGCAGACCACATTTCTTGTTTTGAAATCCCTTTCCCCTTCAGAATCTACGTTTTCAGAACCATGATATTATTCCTTGCCCACACCCTTTGCAAGTGGACTTCATGCACCAATGGCACTCCCCACTGGTTCCACACTCCGGAACAACACACATATGCAGAGCCATTCTGCTTCTCGAGAAATTCTGCCACCCCCAGCTCAAGAAGGGCAACAACGAAGGGCATTATTTCCTACCTTTGTCTTGCAGGGCAGGAGCTCTGCTCTCCGAGCAAAGTGGGAACCATGCAAGTGCACCTGGCTCTGTTGTGGTGTGAACTGATAAATACAATCAATAAGAGTGTAAATTAGATTACATATTAGTTAAAAATATAGTTTATAGATATAAGAGTTTGATAAGTGAGATAAGACAATTATGAAGCAAGAACTGTCATAGACAGGCCTAAGACTCCATTTTGCTGCTTTCTATAAAAAACTGTTACAAAAGCTGTTTTCTTATAAAAATTGTTTTTCTGTACTTTGTATCCCACAAATTGTACCCTAATCAGAATGCAGTGGTAGTCATGGTGAGCTACATCCTGGGTCTGAGTACACTTGTGGGTCTATATGACTTTGAAGTAGATTCTCAGCCCCCACAACACCCGCCCAAATTCAGGAAGCAACTGTCCAGCACCTGCTTGAACCCAGGACTGTGATCAACTGAACTGCAAAGCTAATGCTTGTTTTGCTTCTGTTTATCGCTGGCTTGCTGACTGGAAAATTCCAGTCCTGCCTGGAGCCCACAGGTCCCACTTACTAATGTTTTAATTTCTATGACCGGCTAGCTTACATGATGATAAGCGAGTCACTGAGTTGTGGATTTTGTGCTTATATTCTTTTTGGATGAACCAGGAAGCTGCTGTCCTCCCACAGAGCTTAAATCTCCACGGTGGGTGACAGTCCCTGGCCAGGTAAATAAAGCTCTCTTTTGATTTGAAATTCGGACTTTCAGTGCTTTCTGAGGCGTCTCCTCATAACAGCTCCAGAAAGTTGGAGGCCGCCATTTTGGGTCTGTAATGACGCCCCGCTCCACCCGTCCTCCGCGCGGCAGCCCGTGCTGCTGCCCGGCAGCGCTGACCTCTGGGCCGTGGATGTGACCCCGACACGGCCTCCCCTCTCCCGGCCTCGGTCTGACGTCTATAAAGCGGGGACAGCACCCGCACCTACCTGCTCCGCCGTCGCGAGGACCAGGCAAGAGACTAAAAGGCCATCGCGGTGACCGCGTCAGTACCTCTCGTCAGAGCCTCAGGTGACGGCTTGCCTCCCTGCTCCTCATCGCCGTCCAGGACAACGCTCGCAGGAACAGCTTCAAGAACGCGGGGAAGACCAAGTCATGGCGGGACAGCGACGGCCAAAGAGCAGCAACCCTCAGACGACGCCAGCGCCTCTCACCTCCCTGGACTCCACAAGCAAATCCGCCGGTACTTCGCACAGGCGCACAAGGCGGGGCACTGCGCATGCTCGCTCAGGACCGAGGCGCGCGCACGCGCACTGACCCACCCGCCGCCCACCGCCCTCTGCACCTGCGAGGGTCGCCCACCCAGTCACTTGGTGGGTGCGTTTACATCTTTCACTTTATTTTTTCCTCTTTATAGGTGTTTTTTTGCTTTGTTTTGTTTTGTTTTTTACACTTTGCATTACAGTTTAATGAAGGTGCCCCCTTCACGGTGGAAATGGGACTTCAGTGGGGACATGAAGTGATTTGAGTTCTAGACACAGACCAGGTTCGAGCAGAACCTGGAGACTTTCCTGGCAGAGGTGGCTGGAGCTCAGCTTTCAGCTTCATGGATCTCCTGCCGATGCCTTTAAAAAAAAAATTTTTTTTTTGAGCACAACTTATACCTCTGGCTGTACATGGTGCAGAGTCACACTGTCATGTAATTATAACTGTACATAAGGTAATAATGTGGGTCTCATTCCACCTTCCTTCCCACTCTCACATCCTCTCCTCTCCCTTCACTCCCCTCTGCCCAATCGAAAGTTCCTCCATTCTTCCCTACCGCCCCCGTCCTCCATTATGGATCAGCATCCACTTGTCAGAGAAAACAAGACCACAAGTCTTGTCCTTTTGATTTTTTTTGCAGTGCTCACCATGAACATCTTTGCATCTCTGTTCTGTTCCAACCCTCTTGGGTCAGATTCAATGTGTGTTGATCTTGTTAATCCACAGATGTACAAATTATCTTGCTAATAATTTAGCAAACATGGTTTGTTGGTTTACTTGTTGCATATGATGTCAGTTTTCCAGCTGTTGACATTAATCTGCTTGCTTATAGATTTAAGTGCATTTAAACGGAATATAGCAGTCATAGAATAAGAGCAATGCTATAAGCATGGAAAGTGAAAAAGAGAGAGAGCACCATACTCTTTGGTTGACTTGGTGTGTCTTTTATTGAAGAAAATTCTATTCCACAGTAAGCCTTACCTTGTTTTGAAAAATATTAACTTCCTTTACTTCTTTTTTTAATATTTATTTTTTAGGTGTAGTTGGACACAATACCTTGATTTTATTTATTTATTTTTATGTGGTGCTGTGGATGGAACCCAGGTCCTCACACATGCTAGATGAGCGCTCTACTGCTGAGCCACAACCCCAGCCCAACTCCCTTTACTTCTTTGTATCATGTTTTACAAAGCAGCTCCTTGGATTTACTTCCTACCCTCCCTGTTTCTGGACAGGTGGATTGGCATTCTGACTTTATATGTTATTCCCAAAGGGAGACTAGATGTGCTGATAGAATCCTTCTCTGTTACTTGATTGTCCTCATGATCCTCCTGACAGTTGTTATAGTTACTGTGTTGGGCATTGTGTGTGTCAGCATGAAAGGTAATGAGTAGACTTTTTAAATGGACACCTATTCCTTTTTATTTTAATAGCCTTATTAAGATATAATTTACATACCACGAGACTCACCCATGTGAAGTGTATAATTTGGTGGGTTTTAGTACATGTCAGAGTTGTGCAACTATCACCACAATCAACTTCAGAACATTTTCATCACTTCCAAAAGAAATCTTGTCTGGGGCTGGGGATGTGGCTCAAGCGGTAACGTGCTCACTTGGCATGCGTGCGGCCCGGGTTCGATCCTCAGCACCACATACAAAGATGTTGTGTCCACCGAAAACTGAAAAATAAATATTTAAAAAAATTCTCTCTCTCTCTAAAAAAAAAAAATCCTGTCTGTAACTATTAATAGTCACTCATTTCTCCCAGTTCACCCAGCCCTAGGCATCCACTCATTTGCATTCTGTCTCCACAGAGTTCCCTACTCTGAACCTCATATAAGTGGACTTTTGGTCTGGATTCTTAGCATAATGTTTTCATGGTTCATTCATGTTATATGTTCAGTACTTCATTTCTTCTATGGCTGAATAAGGTTACACTGAAGGGATAGACTACATTTATTCACTTGATACCAATAATGCTGCTGCTATGAATATTTGCATACAAGGTTTTGTACAGACATATGTTTTCATTTCTCTCAGGTATGCACCTGGGAGTGGAGTTGCTGGGTCATGTGGTAACTCAACATTTAACCTTTTTAGGAACTGCCAGACTTCTGAGCAGATGTTCCTTTTACTTTCCCAACAGCATGGTAGAAGGGTTCTAATTTCTCATCTTCGCCAACACATTATTCTCAGACTTTCTGATTATATGCATCCTAGTGAGCAGGAAATGGCATCCCATGGTTTTGATTTGCATTTCTTTGGTAACTAATGGCATTGACCATCCTTTTGTGTGCTTATTGGCCATATCACTTTTTTTATATCACTTTTGGAGAATTGTCTACTTCTGTAAAAGTATAAACAAGTTTATTTTTTCTTTTCTCAATGAGTTAGAGTTATGCTGATTCTAAGCACTCCCTTTTTTTTTTTTTTCCTTTTTGGATCTGGGGATCGAACCCAGGGCCTTACACATGTTAACAACAGTCTACCAATGAACTACACCCCCAGCTCCTCCAGCTATTCTTTATGATAATTTTCCTGTACACTAGAGATTTCTGCAATCATTTCTTTGGAAATATCTCTGGAAATGTTGGAATCTTCTCTTCTTTGATTGCTGTGGTTCACAGTGAGCTGAGAGCATTCTGTGACTAAAAAAAAAAAAAATGTGTAGGAAATTTTTTAAATTGACCAGGCAGCAGGGTTGTATAACAAGTCACCATCCAAAGTATTTGTGGATTTTGTGTCTTGAGTCACTATGTAGGAAGATGCTTATCAATTGTGGGTGGAAAACTGGAAGGCTAATAATACAAAGGGTGACAGAGTGCAGGTCCTGACATGATGCCAGCACCATCACAACCCTGGTTGGAGCCCAGGAGTCCTCTGCAGGTCATGCTGGTGTCATGAGTTGCCTGTCCCACAGCCTCCTCCAATCAGAGCCCTGCTTTGTTTAGTCCACCCCAGCCCTCAACACCAAGGATGTCAGAGAAGTTGGCGTGAGCCCAGCTCAGACAATCCTCACATGTGGGTGACTGGTTCAGGAGTGGATGTGGGACCCAGTGTGGGCCACTGAAAATCAGGAGTATGTGCTGGAAGTTTCTGTGGAAGCCTTGCTGCTTTGGGAGGGATCAGGATGGCGGTCCAGTGTGCTGCTGCTTGTCCACTCCCCCACGGAGGAGGTGATATTATGAAAATCCTGATCCCATTCACTTCTCACAACCAACCCCCTGTACAGGTCCTTCCTACCTTTAGATTGAGTAACTTATGGCTGAACTAAACTAAATGGAACTAAAAGCAATATTTCATAAACACATGTCAGTTTACCAATTTGTTGCAAATAATTAGTACTGAACGCCTTATTAAAAACATGATGTAAATTTCCATGAAGAATGTCATAAACCTCAAACTAAAAATCTTCCTCACAGCAAAGGAAACAATCAAGAATGTGAAGAGAGGGGCTGGAGCTGGGGCTCAGTGGTAGAGTGCCCCCCTAGCATGTGTGAGGCCCTGGGTTTGATCCTCAGGACCACATCAAAGAAATAAATAAAATCAAGGTATTGTGTCCAACTATAACTAAAAAATAAATACTAAATAAGAAAATAAAAAAATAATGTGAAGAGAGAGCCTACAGAAAAGGAGAAAATCTTTCCCTTCTGCACCTCTGATAGAGTATTAATCTCCAGTATATATAAAGAATTCAAAAGGGGCTGGGGTTATGGCTCAGGGGGAGAGCGCTTGCCTCGCACGTGCGAGGCACTAGGTTTGATCCTCAGCACCACATAAAAATAAATAAACAAAATAAAGGTATTGTGTCCATCTACAACGAAGAAATTTTTTTTTTAAAAAAATAAAGAATTCAAAAAACTTAACACCAGCAAACAAATGACCCAATCAATAAATGGGCAAAGGAACTCCTGTGAATAATTCACAGAAGAAGAAGTATGATCGATCAACAAACAGATGAAAAAAAATCAATGTCTTTAGCAATTAGAGAAATGCAAATTTAAACTATACTGAGATTTCATCGTACTCCAGTCAGAATGGCAATTATCAAGAGTACAAGTGGGCTGGGGCTGGGGCTCAACGGTAGTGCACTTGCCTGGCATGTGGCACTGGGTTCCATTCTCAGCACCACATATAAATAAATAAAATAAAAGTCTATCAACAACTAAAAAAAATTTTAAAAAAGTACAAGTAACAATAAATATTCGTGAGGATGTGGGAAAAAAGGTACACTCATATATTGTTGGTGGGACTGCAAATTGGCACAACCATTCTGGAAAGCAGTATAGAGATTCCTCAGAAAACTTGGAATGGAATCACCATTTGATAACCACCAGTTATCCCATTCCTCAGCATATACCCAAAGGACTTAAACCCATATACTATAGTGATATGGCCGCATCAATGTTTATACCTCAATTGACAAAAGCTAAGCTGTGGAACCAACCTGGATGCCCATCAACAGAGGAATGGAGAAAGAAAATGTGGTATATATATACAAAATGGAATATTACTCAGCCATAAAGGAGAATGAAATTATGTCATTTCCTGGTAAATGGATAAACTAGAGACTATCATGATAAGTAAAATAAGCCAACCCTCCTCCCCAAAAAAACAAAGGCCAAATGTTCTCTCTGTTATGCAGATGCTCTAACACAATAAGGTGGTGGGGAATAGAAGTCTAATCACTGGATTAGACAAAGAGGGATGAAAGGAAGGGAGGGGGCAATGAGGGTGAGAATAGGAAAGACAGTAAAATGTATCAAACATAATTTTCCTGTGTTCACATAGGAATACATAACCAGTATAACTCCACATCTTCTCCAACCACAGAATGGGAAGTTATATTCCACGAATGTATAATATGTTAAAGTGCATCCTACCATCATGTATAACTAAAAAGGACAACAACAGAAAAGAACAGCATGAAAAAGGTAAGAAGCAAACAAACAAAAAATTCAGGTATGGAAAAAGTATTTGTAACACCTTAAATGAAGAAGTAGTCTCCTCAGTATATAAGGACTTCTACCCTAGGAAGAGAACCCACAGGAAGGAGAAAGACAGGCAGACAATATGAGCAGGAAGAAAAAAAATGACTTTCAAATGTATAAAATGTTCAGCCTCAATCACAAAATAAAACCTGTTAGTACATTGCACTGGTGAGGCTGGGTAGAAATAGGCAGCTCTTTTTTTTTTCCCCCAATGCCAAGGATGGAACCTGGGCCCTTGCATGCCAGGCAAGTCCTCTGCCATGAGCCAGGTCCCCAGCCCTCAGGCAGCTCATTTTGTTGGTGAGAAAGTAAATTAGTTGAATCCCTTGGGATTGTATACACCCATTTTTTCCTATATATTTGACGTGTGCAAAGGAGCTCTTGTAGGGATCTTCATCATGGTGCTGTTCCTAGAAATAAAACATCAGAAAACACGATGTGTGTCCAAAGGTCACTGACTAGGTGAACCTACTTCATCCATTTCATGGTCTGCTGTGCACCTTTATGCGAGCAAGTGATTCCTGGATATGGATTTGTGGCAGGCCCCTCCCCCTGTGCCTCTGATAGTGTCCAGCCCAGGGCAGACCAGCCCAGAACCATTGCTGACCTCTGCCCTTTAGGCTGCTGGCACTGAAGCAGGTTGCACAGTGGTGGGGGAAAAGAAAGAGAAAATAAGTTGTGAACAGTAAAGGGTGATTTCGTGTGGGCTAAGATACAGGACATCGTATGTCATTTGCTGGTCTTTTCCACAGAATATAATATGTATTGCTTATATATGGACTGATCCTGGAAAGGGACACAGCCACTAGTAAGAAGTATCCAGTGAAGGTAACTGAGGACTAGGGGTTCAGGGAAGGGAGGAAGTCCTAAAATTTAATGTATTGTTATTATCATCACCACTGTTCTGTGGTATTTTTTATGGAACCCAGGACATTGTGCAAAGTGTTCTACCACTGAGCTACACTTCAGCCCTAAAATTGAGTTTTTACCTACTTGAACTATTTGCACTTTTTAACCTTTAGTTGCATTACATGCACCAAATCAGTGAGGGTTTTTTTCTTATAAACTTTACTTTCAGGTCTGCTTTTTTAAAATAATTAACACATTGGTAAATCTTATTCTTGGCATGTGTATATATTCTATTGAACCTATGTTTCAGTAGTCACGTCTTAATAATTAATCCATCGTTGGACCATAAATTCAATGTGATTAGCCTTGCCCTGATATTCCTCTATAAAAGAAGTATCACAAGTTGTAGAGGAAACGTTTGGAACAAACATAATTCTGTTATCTGTATTCAAAAAAATTGATCCTCAGGGATGGGCTCAGCGGTGGAGAGTTTGTCTAGCACATGCAAGGCCCAGGGTTCAATCCTCAGCACCACATAAAAATAAATAAAATAAGGGTATTGTGTCCAACTACAACAAAAAATAAATATTTTTTAAAAAGACTGACCCTCTTTTTCTTGGTTATGAATACATATGAGTTGTTTGTTGTGAACACTTTTGATATTATCGCAGTCATTTCTTTTTCTATTATTTTGTGTGCTTCTGTGTGTGCATGGCCCTCAGGATTGAACCCAGGGGCGCTCTACCACTGAGTCATATCCCCAAGCCTTTTTATTTTTTATTTTGAGATAAGGTCTCTTTAAGATGGTGAGGCTGGCCTTGAACTTGCAATCCTCCTGCCTCAGCCTCACAAGTCACTGGGTTTATAGGCATCTGCCACTCGTCCTGGCTCTTTTTTGATTCAAGAACCTCCCAGATGAAACCCTGTAGTTTACCAGGCCTGTGTGTGAGGTTTAACTGGAAACGTCCATTCTCATTGGTACCATGTGTTCACAGAGAAGGCCCTTGACAGACGAGGGCTGCCGTTCTCCATGTTTGGTTTTGGAGATGAGATGCCTCCTCCTTCTCCTCTGCCTTTGAGCCTCAGGAGCTCTTGCTTATCTCCAGCCAGAAAAGATTGCTGCAGTGACTAAAACCATCCACAATTTTGTGACACAGGCCTTTTCGTTGCTCAGCCATCAGTGGCTGTACCTGATGCAGGACCATAGGTCATTCAAGGAAGACAGGTGAGGACATTGCAACACAACTGTCCTCCTTGGTAGCGGGTCATCATTCCTCATGTGCCCATGAGGAAGGAGCAATCCAGTTCTGTCTGCCACTTACAAACCCATCATCTTGGCGATGGAGATGGTGCAGAAAGAAAAGTATTTCAAAAGTAGGCCCTAGTTATGGTCTGGTTCTCACCTGTTAATTATGTTAATGAGAGCAGCTGCTTTGCACCAAGGTCTACCATTACCTGCTGCTCTGCCTGTGTCCCCCAAGCCTTATGACCTAGCAGAGCTGCAGTTGCCAATGAAGCCATGTACTTGTCCCAGGATGACAGAGCAGTGTTCAGGGTGGGATGGAGTGCATCAGGGCCCAGCCACATTGCCAACCACCTACTGCAGCCCCTAGCCAAGTGCAAGCAGATGTCCCAGGGACTGTATATCCATACAGACCACAGCTCTCCAGAGCCTGCTATGTCAGCATGGGTTTGCAGCATGGGCAACACCAAGGCAAGCCAGAGCATGCTAATCTGTCACCCCACTGCAGCTTGGCCCTGGCCCAGTACAGGTACCCTCTCCACACAGGGCTGCAGTTCTGAACACCTGGGCATCCAGGATCCACTAACTTCAATCTCCTGGGAAGCTGGGATTTCAGGCCAGCAGTGAGAAAACAGAAGTAAGGCAGACCTGAATGGAAGTTCAGTCTCAAGAGTTAACCAATAGCCTTGGTATTTTTCCAAAACTGATTTGCATAAATTTCATCCAGTGTGTTCACCCAAGTGCTGTATAAATCCTTAGACTAGCACACTCCCAAGTAGCGATCCTATTGGGTCTCCTCTTGCCCTGTGGGAGTTCTGCTTCTGTTCACACTTGAATATATTCTGCTCTTGCACTCACTTATCCTCATCCGTGGTTTTCATTCTTCAAATTCATGACAAAGAATCCAGAAAGAAGAAATTTGCAGTGAGCTGCGGTGCCGCAGTCTGTCTGGCTGCAGCAAAATAACCGGGGGGTGACGAATAACTTGTGTACGTTGATACAGCAGGAGTAGGAGCCGTTTATTGCAGGACAGGAGCAGTATTTATACATTCCACACAGCTTATCTAATTAGCATAAACTAGATACATCAGTCAACCAATAAGGAATCTCCACACTTAATGGCTTGTTTTTGTTACTTCTCAAACCACTCCCTCTGGCATTTTGCCAGGCACCATCCAGACTTGTTTACGAACTCTAACATTCCCCTGGCAAAATGCCAGGTGTTATTTTTGACTTGTTTACAGACTCTAACACTGCGGGGTCTGCTGCAATACAGGGCGCATAGCCCACCATTGAGAGCTTCCACTCTTAATACCACTCCATGGGAGTTGAGAAGAAATGGGATTTTTTAGCTTCAGAGGTCTGTAATTGACACAGAACCCACCTGTCAGTAGAAGCAGAGAAACTCTAGCTTCATCGCTATGTTTCAGGCAGGGAAACTGAGGCCCAGAGACATGAAGTGACTTAGCTACCATGGCCCAGGTGGCAGGCCAAAGGGCCTGATTCAAACTTCATACCCCATAATGGAACCCCAAATCCTAGCATATTTGTGGAGTTCTACACAAATCCTCTAGAGGCAAATAGAGCATGGGATGTGTCCCCTCTTGTCCTTCTGCAAAGCAAAGACTTTTCTGCCCTGCTTATATTGATGCTGACTGGGGAAGGGCATGTGGTTTTCTAAGCTTTTCCTCCCCAGGGAGAATCTGCCACTCTGAGCCAGGGCAGCCTAATCCGCCAGTTAACAAGGTCAAGTGGCTCAAACTGTGCGTCCTTGGGCACTTGTTCTCCCACATCTGAGAGATGCCCAGCGTTTAGGCAAGAATCACAGTCAAATTCTTGTTGTTCTAAATACACTTTGCAGGGGCTGGGGCTGTTGGTCAGTGGCAGAGTACTTGCCTAGCATGCATGAGGCACTGGGTTCGATCCTCAGCACCATATAAAAATAAACAAGTAAAATAAAGGCATGCTGTCCATCTACAACTACAAAAAAAAAAAATAAATAAAATAGATAAATAAATACACTTTGCAGAACACATCATGGTATTCATCAGCCAAAACCTTTAGGACATTTTGCGCAGACCCACGCAGATTGAGATGAATGGGGCTGGGGCTTTGCACTGCTTTGGTTTGCACATGTTGGAAGGGAAACCCAACCCTTGGACCACAGGAGCAAAGGCCTCTGTGCAAACCCCCACTTCCTTTGAATCTCTTATGAGTCCCCAGTTCCACTCTGACAGTTTCCATCTCCATTAGGGAAGAGTCCACAGGGCTGGGCCTCAGATGCTGAATGTTGGTAAAGTTTGGCATTTCGAGGCCACTCCCCCACCCAGATTTTCTCTTTGAGAAGCTGCCTTCTCTTCCCTGGTGTGTGACATCTAATCACTTCTCCATCAGCTACCTGAAGTCCCTGAAGTCCCCTTTGTGACCCAGAGCCTGGTAGGGGATTGGGGGTACCCAATGCTGAACACAAGAGAGTCTCTGCTGGCCTGCAGGGAACATCTCACCCACTGACTCATCACTGCCAGGAAACACCTTTCACTGGTCCCCTGCCCTAGACCCTCCCACTGCCTGTGTGCTCTGGTTGGAAGTCAACAGCACACAGTCGCCCCAGCCTAAGACACTGTGCTGGGGAGTTCTGCTGTGCCCCTTCCCTTCTGAGACTCGCTTCTCTCTAGTTCTCTCTAGTTCTCTGCACTGTGACCTCTAATTGCCTTAGATATTCTGTCCTTTCTGCTCAGGGACACTGCTGACCCCATGTCCCCTCCTTCTCTGTGGATTGAACACTCCCTGTCTGGCCAGAGAGCTGGGCTGTCTCTGGGCTGGCCTCTCAGGAATCTAAATTCCTAAACATGGACTTTCCATATATATTTCCTGCCTTTTAAATTTATTTCAGCTGGGACAGCAAACTGAACCCTTGAATTCATGTTGGGCAGAAGCCACCAAAGTCCACCATTGACGCTCATTCTGTTTTTCCCAAGGATGTCACTGGATCTGTGGTCACAGAGGGGAAACACTCTTGGAGGTGCAGAGACCTTGACTCACCAGAGGACGGAGGATGTTGAGAAGAGAGGACAAGGTGTGGAGAACCTGCTGGGGAGGAGGTGAGTGGAGTTTGCTTAGAAGCTTCCTATTCACGGGGACCCCCAAGTTAGGACACTAATTGGAACCAGCCCCCAAAGAGACACATGACATGAGGTGTGGGAGGGGCCCTAGTGAAAGCATTTGTGTCCTCAGGACATTGATGTGCTCAGTGCTTCACCAACCAGGGAAGCTCACCTTGGTTTCAGTGGCCTGAGTTTTTACTGGAATTCATTAGGGAGGCATGATAGTTTCAGTTGTCTTGCAGTAGAACCCAATCTCTAGCCTTCCTCTGCTTCCTGGAGCACTGGCTGACATGTAGCCCAAAGTTTCACACCCTCCCCTCATCATGTGGTGACATTTCTAGTGTGGCTGGCTCTCCCCAATTGGAATTGGCTTGTTATCATAAGTTCAGTGTTGGTCCCAGTGCCCCACTCTAAATTATAGCCCCTCCCTGTTACCCATAAAACTTCAAATGCTGGGTAATGCAGATAGCAAATCCATCCAAGCCAAGGAGTCACAGGAAATGGAACAGTCAGAGGAAGACAGCTTACTGAAACTAGATATGTGCCTCCCAGTGGTTCAAGTGCCTAAAACTTGTTCCCCAGTGTGGCAGTGTTGAGGTGGTGGAACCTTTTATATGTGGCACCAAATGGAAAGTAATTAGATCATGGGGACCCTTACCTCAGAAGGCATTAATGCTGGTCTCACACACTGAGTTATGAGAACAGGTTGTTATTTTGGAGGGTGTAGGGAGACTACCACCTGTATTTGGCCCCTTTTGCACTTGGCCTGCTCCCTTTTTACTTCTGCACCACACTCTGATGTCACCATGAAGCAGGAGGCTTCCAGTAATCCAGCACATGCTCCTGGACTCCCAGATCTATCAATTCAATAAATTTTATGGGGGCTGGGGGTATAGCTCAGTAGTACAAGACTTGCTAGCATGCATGTAGCCCTGGATTCAATCCCTGGCAGTTCAAAAGTAAGCAAATAAATGCCTATTCTAAAGAAAATATCAAGCCTCATACATTTCTTTATTGCAACAATAATGTACTAAGACGCAGCTCCAGGAGATGGGCAGCAATCAGAAGCAGGATGAAGGTGATAGTTGAGCAGCATGGAGTGTAGGCTCTGCAGACACTGACATAGCTAGAAAATGAAGAGGAGAAATGGTCTGGTGAGGGCAGCTTGGAAACAGATCCTGTTTATGAGACACATAGGAACCACAGGTAGTGAAGTAGCTCTAGGTCCACTCAGGATGGCAGACGTGGGTAGAAGAGGACATATGAGCACCTTGAAGAAGAACTGAATGAAAACGGGTAACCCAAGAAACTGATGATGCATGTGGTGGATGTATTTACCAGTCCAGATCAGGCAAGAAAGCAGACAGCCAGGCTACAGAGGTCAGGGTGGGAGCATTTGGAAAGAAGGCTGTGGTATAAACCAAGGGGCAGAGAGAAGCCTGCAGTGAGTCCAGCTGAAGAGAGGGGAGGTCACTGGGAAGGGGGAAAGCTCAAACCACTCCCAGGATGAAGATACGGACCAGCTGAGAAAGTGAGAGGGCTGGAGGCCATGGAAAGCTGAGAAGGAAAATAAATCAAGGTGTGGGAGATCAACCTTACATGTGACTGAGTCACACTCCCCGGCTGGGTGCTGAGGCACTCAGTCACAGAAATGTGGCAGAGCTTTCCCCACCCTTCTTGGGTGCGAGGGTCGGCGTCTCGTGCATGGGTGTGTCTTGCTACAGCCCCATGGGTGAAGCTACACTCACCTGTTCCTTTATAATATAACCCCTTGCCCGGTTTAGGATAGAATCTTCCATGGAAGTGCCTTGTGTGTGTCCCCTTCTCTTACTGTGCCCTTGGGTGTGGCCTACCCAGGTGTCAGTCAACCTGCTGACAGTGGACATCATGAAGATAGACTCAGCCCCCTGAAACCTGACCCCTTGCCCCATTTGAATAGCTTCTCTTCAATAAAAGGGGGTCAGCACGTGCTCTTGTTCTCTCTCTTCCTGCGGACCCTTAATGTCAGAGGAGCCTTCACAGCGACCCCAAACAAAAAGATATTTGTGTCTCTTGTGTGGTTATTTTGTGCAGCCCAGTCAGCCCAGTTTAACTGGAGTGACCCCTGAGTTTTATTCGTGAGAACAGAAACCCGGCATCAAGGGAGTTGCTTTGGAAACGCATTGTGATGACAGGAGGAATGTGACTCAGAGATGGATGATTGGGAGCAATTGAGACAAGAATATGGCAGACTCGAGCGCCCAGGCTTCTGGAACTGAAGAACATACAGAGCTGCATGTGGAGGCTGAGCAGAGCTGGGGAGAGGACAGCTGTCGTTGCGGGTCACAGGAACAGCTGGCTTTCTTAGAGAAAGAGAAGTGTGGGGAGAATTCAAAACCGTGTTAAGAATGATTAAAACAGAAAAGTAGGAGGGCAAAGGAATCAAGGGTTTGAGGTTATAAAAACTTATACAAAGTGGATCAGATGAGAAAATTGAAAGAGCAAAGAATCAGGAAACCACAATTTTCTATGAGGAGAAAATGATGCCACAGGACATCAGAAGATACTTAGGATCCCAGACAGTTATGGAGGTGGGCTTTACTGAGGGAGGAGGTCTGAGATAGCTTAAGAGGAAGGAAGAAAACCAGTGGCAGCAGCTTTATGAAGACAAAATGTTTAGAGATCAGAAAGATGCAACAGGAATGACAGAAGAGTCCAGCAGGCCACCCAAGGACACTGTCACTTCAGCTAATCCCATACACTCAGGTTCTCTCCTATGATTGTTCAGATTCTCTGTTCTCCTGTATCTTTTTGCCTAAACTAATCATACGCCACACCAACTGAAAAGAAGGAAAAATAAAATCAGGGTGGTAGTACTAAAAGGGAGAAGGGGGAATGAATAAAAGACAGCTTACCTGTCACTGCTACCTGCCAAGCTCTATCTTAATGTTCCCAAATCAGGAAATATAATTTTCATTTTGTTTTGAAAATCAACTTGTTATCGTTAATATTTACAACCAAAGCATTCATTTATGTGAATGTTTTGATAATTGGGGGGAAATTTAATTGACCATTTAATTATTGCCAAAATAATGATAGAGATATTCCTATGACTTTTTCCAAAAGGAGCAACCCAGCCCCTACCGCTAGGAATCCACCGATCTGCCATAGATAAGAGCAGTCTTTCCCAAAGATGCATAAAATGGGAATTAAACAATGCTCTCCAGGCTTTGGAATTTCAGTCAAGATAAATGCTTGGTTGGAATATTTTGCTTTTTTACTTTAAAATACTTGCAGGTTTAAGGAAACTTGTGAGAATGGTACACACAATGTACCATTCATGCAATATCCCCCAATATGAACACATGATAAGACTATAGGATAGTATTTACATTAGGAAATTTCATCCATTCAATGAGTCTGTAGGTCTTTATCAATTGGGAAATAGAGTCCTAGTACTTGCCTTGGTACCTGCCGTGAGCCCTGGAACATGGATTTCCGGTGAGCTCTTCATGCTGACTTCTGGTGTGGCCAGGAAATTGGTCTTAGAGTGAGAATAGGAAGGCTGACTTAGGTGGGCCCAGAAAGACAGCCTTTTGGTGGGCCCAAAAGTTGGAGTCCGGTGCCTGCCTGCCCAGCATTACCCAAGACAGGCCTTTCATCAAGAGAGTTTCCTGGCAGTGGCTTCTGAAGGGCACCTCTCACACAGTGATCAGGAACACCAAACCAGTCTGGAGACCCTGACGCTGCCTGGTGCCACCCTCACACTGTGTAGTTCATGTCATGATTTCCCCGGTCTCTATCCACACCCCTTTCCTTGTCTTCTTTCCTGGACACTCAGCCCCACTCTATAGTAAGTACCCACAGGGCAGGACCTGAGTCTGATTTATTTGCTCATCCCACTCCTACCAAATGCTTAGTGAAATTTCTGTAAGAACTCAGGACACTGAAACCAAGGTGAGCTTCCCAGGTTGATCATATACATCCATGTCCTCTGAAGATGCTGCATCCTGAGGACACGATAACTTTCATTCAGACCCTCCTAGACCTCCAGCCATGTGCCTCTTATGTTAGCTGGTCCCAATTTGTGTCCTTTTTTACATGACAAATCAGTAATTATAGGATTGTGCTCTTCTAACCTCAGTGAGATACTACAGAGAATTATACAGTAGGACATTGGATGTATACGACCAAGCTGGGAAGCTCATCTCCAGCCATGTGCCTCTTTTAGCTGGTGCCAATTTGTGTCCTTTTTGACAAGATAAAACAGTAAATGTAGGATTTATGCTCTCCTAACCTCAGTGAGATGTTATAGAGAGTTATACAAAATAGGATCATGGGAATCCCCAATTATGCGCCATTGATTAGAAGTTCGAGTGGCCTGGGAATCCCAGAGCTTACAGCTGGTTTCTGAAGACAGGGCAGCATAGAGGGGGCCTCAACCTGTGTCAGTGAGCTCCATGCAATTGATAAGCATCAAAATTGCATTGCACAGCCTCTGTCTTTAATGACTTCTTCCTTCATGGAATTTTACCTCTTCAGTTGCTCCACTCATCCAATCACCATCCCTCTTTTAACACATTCAACCAACCTTAAGCTCATTCCATGTAGGTACTTACCAGCCTCTTCACATCATCTCCACTTGCCTCTCTAACCCCACATCACATCTCATCTCTGCTCTGTTGGTACCCACCCCCTCTCTTTTTTTTTAATGGTGCTGGGGATTGAACCCAGGGCCCTTGTGTATGCAAGGCAAGCGCTCTACCAACTGAGCTATATCCCCAGCCCTGTTGCAACCTGTCTTTAGCTTTGTTTTTCTTCTTGCTGATACTTTGCTTCACCTGCTTCTTTCTAAAGCTGCTCCCGTATTCTCTCAAGCTCCCATCTCCCAAGATGCTTGTCTGCAGTCATTCGGTGCCCACACTGTTAGCCCTTTCCTCTCTGTGCCTATCTATTTACCAGCTCCAGCTCTTCCTATCATCTCATTCTTCTCACAACTTGCCCTAGTACCTTCATTTCCCTTCACCAGTTTCTATTTCAACAAGATCCTTTGGGTTTCCTTCTGTTATGTAAAACTAGAAACAGGTTCTGGAAAAGACTCAAACTGTGACTCCAGTAGCAAAGTCTACCATTCCCTGTGTGTCCCCCTCCTTGGACCATTACCATGAAGGCATCTCCTGTTGAGATGCCTCTCTTTGATTTTGCATTTAAGATTGTTATACAGCTCTCCCAGAATTTTCTTTCACTCTTCTGTGTTGTCTCTCTCAATGTCCTTCCTGTGTTTCCTGCTTCCAGTCTCTAGTTAGAAAGTTCTGCAACCTTCTCTCTTGTTTACCAAGATGAAAAATAATTGAGGTGTTTTCCTCCACAGGTAAGAAATTTGGTCAATTAACAACAACCCTGTTAACCACAGTATCATTTGACAAAAACCAAACAATGCAGAATGACATGATCATATGCATCATTAATGTAAGAAGATTTTCAACTTTATTCAGTTTCCACACAATGCACTGTGCTATGCTCTTCCAAAGCACATAGTACAAAACAAAAGCACATAGCACATGTGGTCTTTACAATACATACTTTAAAATGACAGAAAAACATGTCAAGGCAAGTTAAATAACAGCAGCTCAATATTCACAATACTGAGGATGGAACATCAAATAAAAACTTTATATTTATAAGACTATGGAGAAATAACCACTGAGATATAAAATTAGTAGATAAAATAGTAAAAGATTAAAAATTCCAAAGAAATGTTTATGTACATAAACCTATTATAACACTCATCATAAAACTAATAAGGAAAAACAATTTTCCAAACAATATCTATCTTAAGACTCTTGAAAATAAACATAGTTCAAAATAAATAACATCTATTATATTTACTAAAATGTGACAATCATATAAATAAATCATCTCCATGCTTGGTATCCTTAAGGGATATGTGACCCAAGATGAATTAAAAGGAGAGGTAAAAAGAGAATTTACAGGGGGAGAGAGAGATTCATGGCTAAAGGATATTCACTTTAGACCAAGATCAACCATTCATCAAAGCTGACATGTGGGCCCAATTGCTGTGGGTTAAGGATTTCTAGCACATCCTGAGTGATAAACTGTTCTCTCTCAGGTCTAGCTGAGCAACCTCAGAGCCCCCAGCACACCTCTAGGGGGTCATCTGTGTGGTTGGAGTTTGAGACCATGAAGCTGACTTGGAGATTCAGGCTGTTTCACCATCTGCAGAGGGTGGCTGTGGGTGGAGGTGGACAGGACTGGATCAAGAAGGTAGGTCCTCGAGCATCCTGAATAGAAAATCACTGACTCTGTCTGTCATCAAGCCAGGGATACAGAGTTTTGTCCCTCCCCTCAGGTCTCCATAGTACCAGGACTTCTAGGCAATGAGGGTGCGATCTCGGCCCCACACCCAGAGCTCCGGATCATAAGCTTGAATCTGGAAAGGAAAAGAGCCCCCACCAAAGCTGATGACTTTACAGGATATTGAGGGTTTGAAGTTATGGTTAATTTATTTTCCCATTCCTTAAAATTACTTCACCTTGATTTGGACTTTCTAGTCACCGTGATTCAACAGTGTACAAATATCTAAAACTACAATGTTGAGAGGCTTGATTCTATTAACTAAGTTCTGTCAGCTACAAAGGAGGTGACATAGCAAGGTGTAATTATTAGATTTATTTAGCCTGGTGACAAATGAAGTAGCTATGTATGGATATCACAACATTATTTCAGCTATTACTCACATGGACGACACTTATCAGGAGCATATTATATATAATATAAGGCATGGAACATCATATTTTCAGCTTTGTTTCAAATAAAAATTGAATAAATTTTCCTATTTTATACTAGATAAGTAAATTATGGTAGCTGTGTAGAAAATTTTGTAAATGCTTTGGCAGATACAATCCTTTGGGTGTCCCATCTAATAAAAATTTTAAAGTTGTATTTATTAAGAGACAAGCTTTATCATTGTCTCTGATTTGAGTAGAATAATGGTTTCATGTTAGTGATGTTTCTGCTTGGGTCCATCAAAACAACTTAGTTACATGGTTAGATGCATCTTTAATCAAGTTTCTGCATAATTATAAGCCTGGCATATACATAGTTTTGGATGATTTTTGTTTAAAACAAAAGAGTACATCCCAGAGTTTGAGACAAATAATTAAACTAATTCTAGTTAGCTCCAAAGTATTAATTAATTGTCCAAAGATTTGACAAATGAAAAAATATTTCACCATAAAATATTACACTTTGTGAATAATTTTAGTCTAGTATAAAGATTCGTTTCATCTCATTTATTCACTTCCTTTAAAATAAATCATAGTTTACAATTGTTAGATGTATCTATACATAAATATATATTAAAGACCAAAGATATATGTCTAAAAATCTCTTAAATCTGCTGAAAATTATACTAAAAAAATCACTTAAATCTGCTTATAACTATACTTCCCTTATTGCATAGAAATTGGACTTGGCTTTACATTTTTAATGTACTTTACTTTTTCTTCAGATATGAAATTCATTTTCTTGAATTGGGACTTTCTTTTATTGAATCACTTATGTATATCTGGTAAATTTTCACCAAGTTTTTGTTAGATGTTATACAGTAAATTGAGATACACGTTTGGCTCACTAACCAAAAAAACAAACCTGAAGACTGGCTGGGAAGTCCTTCCCTCCGTGCACAACCTCCACAGCTTTCTCCTCCCCAGATCCCACCTGCAACCACCCATCCCTCTCCCCCCACAAGCACACACAGCACCACCCACCTCCTCACACTCCTCCTTGGAAACCCGAGTGTTCCAGCCCATGGAGCAGATGAACTGATAGCGCAGTTTGTGGAACAGGGGACGCTGGGCGTAGCTCTTCCCATAGAGGAAATGAAAGATGTCTTGTTTAGGAGCCTGGTTGTCCTCCTCCATGTCATTGGCCAGGTAGCTGGGGAAAGAAACCAGGTTGCTCTTTAGAGGCACAACCAAGAAGGACCTCCCCTTGGAGTCAGCTTCCCAAAACGGACTCCCAGAGGACCATCTTCAGACAGGACTGCACCAGCCCTATTAAGTGTTACAGAGGACCATGCCTTGGTCCAGAGGACTCTGCCAGACACACATCTTCTGAAGGATTCCAGCCTTTTTCTAGAAAGCATTGAGCAACACAGTTGTGGGGGAGTCCTAAGGGATGGTTGGACCAATCTTGGAAGAATTTTTAGGGTGTGTGTAGAAAGCCACAAATGTGAGAAGACTCCTGTATGAAGAACCAGAGGGGACCACCCTACACTGGACCTGTGCCAGGCTGGGAATTGGGCATCTGTCTTGGAAATCCAGAGGCAGAAAACAGAGCAATGTTGGTGTAGATAAAGAAGGAAGAGCAGTCAGATGTGGCTGCACCTCCAGTCTCTCTGCCAGTGACAGGAGGTGCCCATGCTCTCCTCCACTCCTCTCAGGTGGGCTTTAGGTTTCCTTGGTTTTCTTGACTCTTTAACAACTGGCCTTTAGGGAGCTTGTGTGTTGCTTTGACTAGGGAAGTGTGGAAAAGAAAAACAAACTATACTACAGTGCTGTGATCTCATGTACACGGAGCAAACAGGACAAAGAGGCTAAAAGTAAAAGAAAGGTTAGTGCCCCTCTGCTCCCCTCCTACCCTCCCAGGTAGTGAGTCCTGATTGATGAAGGAGACCCAATACTCACAGGCCCAGAAAGAAGTGGATTCGTTGGTACTGCCAGGAGAAGAGGCCAGCCCGGCTAAAATAAGCTATGACCATAGACAGGAGGTACTGATGGAGAGAGAAGAAAAACAGAGAGAGGTCACATCCTGGAAGAGGAGGAAAGAGGGGACAGAGGAATGGGAGTCTGGGGTGAAGAGTGCCCCTGAGAGAAGTTCGCCAAGTAAGGAGACCTGCTGGTTTGGGGAAGGACCTGTGACAGTCGGAGCAGTTGGGGGAAGAGGAGGCTTAGTGTGTACTGTAGGATCAGCTCTGAGGGGACCTTTTGAGGGAAGGCATGTAGGTCAGCTGGGTGAGGAGGGTCTTGGGTAAGCTGGAGAACAGGGGTCTCAGGGAGCTCAAACAGAAGAGGAGCCCAGAACCTCAGGTGGCAACAAGCAAAAGGGGGTAGCCATAAAGACTGTGGACTTGGGCTTGAAGCCCAAAGCACCCCAAGAAGAAGCAAGGTCCACCTGTCCTCTCTGCAAGAAACTGCTAGGTCCTGAAGGGAGATGTGACAAGCCACAAAGGAGCCAGGACTTGGCACATTTTGTTGGCTCTACGTGGAGCCAGAGGGAAGGACCATGGGGCTAGAAATCCCTCCTCATCCAGGCTGTGCTAGAGCAGGATCACTGCCCAGTGGAAAACAACCTCACCTTGTCAGACACCCTCAGGTTCTTGTCCCAGGCCAGGAATCTTTTGACAACAGGATCCTCTGTGAACAGAACACTGGTGTTAGTTAGGAACCAGAAGGGGCTTCAATGGGAGATAGAGAGCATAGAGGAGAACAGGACCTCCATTTGAGAAGGTGTGGGATTGTTGCCCACTAGAGGTGGATAGGAAGAGAATGGGAACATTCCTGGGAAAATTGCTTGGACCTGAGAGTCCCCCAGGGAAACAACTGAGTGAGGGTTTGTGTAACAGAAAGGTATCTGTATGAGTAAGAGCTTCTAGTAAACTGTGGGGGCCCATCATCCCCCCAAAATGCACCACCTTAGAACCAGAGTTATTAGGTTATTTCTCATTTGATAGTTACAACAGCGTGAACATGGTCTCGTTAACCACCTCTCAGGGAGGATGAAATGTATTACAGCCACAATGTCTGCAATCAGTGAGGACAATTGGAACCAAGCTCTGTGATCCCGAGCAGGGACATTTTTCAGGAGCAACGTCATCATCCATCATCTAAGAGTTTCACAGGGTACATGGGTCCTGAGTCCTCCAAGAATGGGGATCTCAGGGATAGCAGGGCTCTTTGGAAAAGTGCAGTGGCTGGAAGTTCCTTGTTTGTGTCAAGAAAGGATTGGAGGGCGCTACCCGGGTGTCTCCCTACCTAGAAGCCTCTTGAAAACCTCATGGTGTTCTGGTTGCACCGAGTCCATGCGACGTTTTTTGAGTTTCATTTTGAGGCCACACAGTGACTCCACATCCCAGGGGTGATTTAGCTCACTTTCCAGATCCTCCAGCTCATCCTCAGATTCAGTGGAGGACTCCCTCTTTCTCTTTAGACCAGTGGTCTCAGGCAGGAGGCCAGATTCTACCCAGGGTGCAGAATCAAAAATCCCTGGGGAATCATCCTCCGAGTCTTCCTCAGATTCTGAGGTCCACTCTCTCTTCCTCGAGGACCGACATGGGAGGCAGGGTTTTACCCACAGAGCTGAGTAAAGGAAGCAGAGTCAAGCTCCTGAATTTGGAATTCAGCCTTTCATCATCTGATCCCAGTTCACCTCCCACACCCAAGACCTTCAACTGTTACCTTCTTCTGAGCTATTGTTCAATCTCTCCCCTTTGCTGATAAACATGTGCCCCTGATTCTCCTTACCAGTGTCCCATCTCCCTGTTCCTCAAAACTCTTCCTCATTATGGACACTTTCTTCTTTGGGGGAAGTGACCCTTTTTACATCTGCTCTACCTACTTCCTATGCTTAGATTTCATCTTCTAACCCAACTCCTTTCTCTACAGATTTTCCATCCATGTGGACTTCCTTGTCCCATGGCAAGGAACTTCAAACTTCAAAAGTGAGCTCCCTAGTCTACCTTTCCTGGCTTCTCTACCCCTTCCTTCCTCCTTACCAGTCATCATGTCAAATCAGTTCTCACTCTAGCTCCCTCACCTGATGGACCTGCCACCTCATCATCTACCACCACTTCCAGGTGGGTTTCTGAGGTGCTTGGCAGGGAAGGCGATTGCCCAGACTGGGAGATTTGTTGATCCTCCATAAGTTCTCCAATACTCTGTCTTCCTTCTACAAAACCTAGATTCTTACTAAGGCAAAACCTTCTTCCAGAATTTGGTTGAATAGGAGTCTGTCTGCTCTTCTCCAAACGGGAGAAACCAGGTGAAGAACAGTGCTGAGGATAAACTGTTGCCCACTGCACCGCCAGTGGTCCACACAGTCTGTCCCTTCCAATCAGGAAGGTTGGAAGCCTCTGATGTCATCGCTCATTCCAACCTGGCAACTAGTTTGAAGGAAAACACCTGTAACTGTCAGACTGGTGTGTGCACCTGTCCTAGAGTTCTAGAGGACTTGGTCTCTGCTGCTACTGATCCAAACTCTGTCCACCTTGCCAAACTACCCTATGGGTCTCTGACCCCTTTTTCACTTCTCTCTGTTAGACATCCAACCTCTGGGCATTTCCATTTCAGAGCTCAGTGCAGTGGGAGATTAAGGAGTTTGGCAAGCAAGAAGGGGGAGGGCAGAAATGACATGACCTCCCAAGAAGGAGCTCAGTATATACAAAGAACCCACGTACACTGAATTATCACTTGAAAAAGTTAAATGGAAACACTCAGTTTAGCAAATCTGATTGGTTACATGCCACTGGCCACCGTTTTCTGAAATCTCCCCTGGGAATACACACTCTGCATTTAGGTATCCTTGACTCAAAGAGTCCTTATGAAGACATAAAATCATTGAAAATTCTATGCATGTTCACAGTCTTTGCAGAGTGTCAACACTTTCTGGGTGTCCATGGATCATCTCAAGTGAGGCCCTCACAACTGAGCAATATCATGTCTCTAAAAAAAATATAAAAAAGGGATGGGAATGTGACTCAGTGGCCAAGTGTCCCTGGATTCCATTCCTGCCCCCCCCCAAAAAAAAGTACTGGGTAAGTAATATTTCCATGGCAGGGCACACAGTATCAGACTACATGGCTTGATGATGGATGTGGTTATCTACAAAAGGATGACAGTTTAATTCAAGTCTGTGTTAATGTTTTATTGATTTATTTATTTAATATTTATTTTTTAGTTGTAGTTGGACACAACACCCTTATTTCACTTGTTTATTTTTGTATGTGGTGCTGAAGATCCAACCCAGGGCCCAGCACTTGCGAGGCAAGCGCTCTACCGCTGAGCCACAACCCCAGCCCCTGTGTTAATGTTTTAGATCATGGGAAATTCAAGGGAAATTCAAGGACTGACATGATTGTATAAATAAAAGGCATGGGCTAGCATATAGGGGGAAATCCCAAACTCTCCACCAAGTATGCTCCACCCCTCTCTGTGCTCTAGCAATCTATATTTTCCAGCTATAGAGTCAATAACATCTTTCTTAGCTTTAGTACATAGTGTTTCTAATATGAAATGCACAGAAAGCCCTCTTTTCTCTCTGGTGTAACCACTACCTAGCTTGGAGATGGCGGCCATTTCACCAGTCTGTGTGCCTCCAGGACCCAATGACAGGCTGCCTGCACATCCACTGAGGACATACAGTGTGCAGGACAATACCTTTCTCGTTTGAAGTCACTGAGATGTCTGAGATGTTTCCATGGCATAACCTAATGTAATGGTCAGTCTTTTGTGGCAAAATACTGAAATAATCCACTTAAAAGGAGGAAAGGTTTATTTTGGCTCATGATCCCAGAGATTTCAGTCCCGGGTTGCTTGTCCTGTTGCTGAAGGCCTATGGGTGCCCAGAATCTCATGGTTAGAACATAAAGCATAGGAGATCTGTTGACCTCATGGCAATCAAGAAGGAAAGAGAGAAACAGGAAGGGGCCCATGTTCCAATCTCTCATCAAGGGCACACCCTCATTGACTTGACCACCTCCTAACACTAGATCCCACCTTCTAAAGATTTCATCACCTCCCAGTAGCACTACAAGCTGGTCACCAAGCCTCCAATACATGGGCCTTAGGGGACACTGCAGATCCAAACCATTGTCCCTAGCACATTCTGATTTTAAATCATTATTGGAAATTAATGAAAGATTTTTGGATTCAGAATTGCTATATTTTTCAAGTCAGCCCAAATTATCAGTCAGCCCAAATTATCTCACTGAGACGGGCTAGAAGATATCTGTTGTTGTGTGCAAATATATGCAAACCAGTATTTTATGATGCTAGTGGACAAAATGAGGTATGTTAGAAATAGTTCTGTTTTCACATTGTACTCTGAGTGGGGTGAGCTGCTGGGACTTCATGTCTGCAACTGTGCATGTGTGCTGTGTCTCTTATTCAGGATGAGTTTTCCAGTTGTGAAAATACTTTTAAGTCTACTAAGTGACATGTCATTTTTCTTGATATCTTCTTTACAAAGCATATAAATGGAGTGGTGGTCTTAAATCTGCTGCTGCTCTTTGACAGTGGTAAGGCTGCTATAGCTAGGAAAAGTAGGTGACTACACAGCAATCAGACAACATTCTGCAGAGATAATAGATTCTTGGGCTGGGGATGTGGCTCTAGTGGTAGCGCGCTTGCCTGGCATGCGTGCGGCCCGGGTTCGATCCCCTCAGCACCACATACAAACGAAGACGTTGTGTCCGCCGAAAACTAAAAAATAAATATATATATAAAAAAATTACGAGCCTGGTGCAGTGGTACCTGCCTATCATCCCAGCAGTTTGGGAGGATGAGGCAGGAGGACTGCAAAATCGAGGCCAGCCTCAGCAGTTTAGCAAGGCCCTAAGCCATTTAGAGAGATTCTGTCTCAAAAATTTAAAAAGGCTGGAGATGTGGCTCAGTGGTAAAGAACCCCTGGGTTCAATTCCTGGTTAAAAAAAAAAAAAAAAAAAAAAACACCAGAATAAATGTCAGCATGAACAAGGCCCTGGGTTCAATTCCCAGAACCAAAAAAGACAAGAAAAGAAAAAGGTTTCAATGGATGGTGCCAAGGAGGTTAGTTTTAGACAGAAAAGAGCCTGAAGAAAGCACCTTTGTAAGGAAGAGACAGGGAACAACAGAAAAGCCATTGCCCGGCTAACATCGGGTTACTTGAGGTAGTCTTCTTTTTTTTTTGGTAAGGATTAAATCAGAGGAACTTCACTATCCTGCAGATCTAATCTGGCCTGTTTAGGAATGTGGCTGTTTATCTCTGTCTCCTGGTTTTTTGGAAGATCAGATAATGATTTAGTTTCCACTGGGTGACAGAGGAACTTCAGGGAGGCAGGACAGACTCTGTCTTTATTTTTAGCCTCTTTCAATGGGGACCCCTGCAGTTTAGGGAAACACAGTGGCCTACGATAAAATATATTTATCCTTTTAGGTGTAGATGGACACAACACAATGCCTTTATTTTTATGTGATGCTGAGGATCGAACCCAGGTTCCGCACATACTAGATGAGCACTCTACCACTGAGCCACAATCCCAGCACCACATCAACATCTTAAAAAAAAAAAAAAAAAGAAAGAGGTGGGCAAAGTGGTGCACACCTATAATCCCAGCAACTCAAGGGAGGCTGAGGCAGGAGGATCGCCAGTTCCAAGCCAGTCTCAGCAATTTAGGGAGGCCCTAAGGAACTCAGTGAGACCCTGTCTCTGAATAAATTACAAAATAGGGCTGGGCATGTGACTCTGGGGCTGAGTACCCCTGAGTTCAATCCCCAATACCCCCACCTCCCCAAAAAATTTCAGGTGGCAGAGCACTTTAGGAACCAGTGTAGGGAGAAGGTGATGAAGGAATTTCAACTTGGGCAATGTGGTCTGGGCATTCTTGAACAGAATACTGACCTGGCCATGGGAGGCAGGCATGAACCCAGGGGCCAGAGAGCAGTGGCCTTACCCAGACATCCACCCTAGCAGAGGCAAGAGGGTTTGGATTCCTGTGCACAGGAGGGAGCATGGGTGGCCCCAGGGACCAGCGGGGGAAGTGAAGATAGGAAGAGGGTCACGCACTGGCTGGGGGATGGGCTAGGGGACAGTCGTGCTCCTTCACACAAGTGAAAGATCATGCTCAAACACCCCCCTGCCGGCCTGGGAAACCCAGGGACCTGCTCAGCGGGCTTGCTACACTGCTCCCCTGGAGATGCAGAACACTCAAACAGTTTGGGTGCTTCTGAGAATTTCAAGGTCCTCACAGGTGCCCATGTCCTTCCCTCACCCAGTCCGTGTTGAGGATTGGTGGGCTCTGTCCCTATCCTTTCCTGTCACACTGCTTCTCCCTCCACTCTGCCTGGCAAGACTTGCTTCTTGAACAGGCTGGACAGTGGGGCCACCCCACAACCCAAGCTCACAGGCAGGTCACCCTTGAAGGAAATCTGGAACTTGAAGCAAGTGCTGCTTCCAGACTCCACCAGGAAGCCACACTGCCCGTGATCGCTGTGCACGATGGGACTCTTGGTCTTCTCTGCGCCACAACCTAAAGTGCACCATGTCCAATCCTTCCGCGTCTGTTGTCACTCATTTTTGCAGGTGAGGAAAGTTCATGGAGGCGAAACGAGCTGGGAGGTACAGGCGTCAAGAGCCTGTATGTGCCCTCCAAACACCACCGCCACATTTTCTAATTAAAATTCACTCCCTACCAGCCTACAGGCTTCGTGTCTGTCCAGGGATCTTCCCTGGCTTAGCTGATAGGTCTGGGAAGGGGCAGGAAGGAGGGGAGATTCCACTAGCCACAGACTTCTCCCCTCTTCCTAGCCCTCATTATTAATTCTTAGCTACTCCAAACTGCTGTGTGATTTGAGACAGGTTATCTACCCTCTCTGAACAACTTCACAATCAGGAGTCCACCCACCCAACCCCCCACACTACCAGCACGTAGGCTAGGGATGGGGACGCGGGGAAATCCAAGGGCAGGGCCTGGGCACAGAGACTCAGGGGTTCTCTCTCCCAGGCGGGACTGCGACAGCAGCCGAAGGGACCCTAGCCGGCGCCTTTTTGGAGCCGGCGCGTCCGCACCACAGTGGCCGCAGTCACTCTGACAGCCCCAAGTGGAGACAGCGGCTGCCACGCCGCAGAGTGGGGCTCGGTACCCAGGCCCCACCCCCAAGCCCCAGGGAGGCGACCCGCGGAGGGAGAGGGCCGCGTAGTCTGTCTCTTTGTGCAGCCGGGGGCGTGGCCCTCGGAGATGGACCAATCCACAGAGCTCTCAGCTCTGGGCAGCCAATGGTGGGGTGGTGGGCGGGGCGTGGGCGGACTCGTCGGGGAGCGGGAGTGGGGCCCGGGGCAGGCTGCGGGGGTGCACGGCCTTTGGGGCGGTGCACGCGTGGGACACCCCAAAGGAGCGGACCTGGGGTTCCGCAGTGCAGCTCACACCAGGCAGGGGCCCCGGCTCAGTGGGAAAGCCCCCAGCTGTGAGCGCTGCTGGGGGGGAACGCCCGCAGACTCTGCGCCCCCAGGTCCCTTCTCCCCCAGCTACCCTTACCAACCCCCAGGTGCCACCCTGGGTGCCCGGAATCGCAACCCGCACCGACCCCCACTCCTCGCTTCCCGCTGGCAGAGGAAGGGGGGAGCTTGGCGGGAGATACGGGGCGGAGATTGGGGGCCCGGATGGAGATTTCTGTTCCGGACCCTGATCATTTCCGCAGGGTGTGGTTCCAGAAATCCAGGTGGATCCTCGGGAAAGGGTATTTGCAAACTCTCAAATCTGAGCCAGGCCTGGTGGCAACTTTGGAGGCTCAGAGAGGAGGATCGCAAATTTGAGATCAGCCTCACTAACTCAGCGAGGCCGTCTCAAAATAATTTTTAAAAAATGCTGGGGATGGCCAGCATTTTTTAATGCTTTAATCCCAGCGGCTCGGTAAACTGAGGTAGGAAGATTGCCAGTTCAAAGTCACCCTCGGCAACGGGAGGTTAAGACCCTGTCTCCAAATAAAATGGAAAATAGGGCTGGGGAATGTGACTCAGTGGTTGAGTGTCCTACAAAATGGTGTTGTGATGTGGGCTCAGTGGCTGAGTGTTCCTGAGTTCAATCCTCGGTACCAAAAATAAAAATTAACAATTAAATAAAAAGAGCTGGGGATGTAGCCCAATGGTAAAGCCTCTGGGTTCAATCCCCAGGAACCCCCCCCCCGCAAAAAAAAAAAAAATCCCTCTCAAATCTGGGTGCATCTGCCCAGCTGCAGTCAGGGCAGGAGCAAACACAGTACCACATCCACCCCACTCTGCACCCAGCTAGAAACAGGGAGGCCCAGAGAGGAGCCACCCTTTCCTTAAATCACACAGCACTTAGAACAGAGCTGGGGAGGTGGCTGAACCCAGTGGTTATTATCTTCCAGAGATCTCTAAAGCGGTTGAAACATTTTTGTCCCAGGAAAGGTTGTATAGGTAAAAGATCTATTTATAGGATGTATTTTCTTCCTTTTTTATACTGAGGATTGAACCTAGCCCTTTTCATTTGACACCAAGTCTTGCTGAGTTTCTCTGGATGGCCTTGAAAGTTTAATCCTCCTGCTTCAGCCTCCCAAATGGCTGGGACTACAGCCCTGCACTAGTGCCCAGCTCATATTTTTTCTTAATGATAAAAAGAGTATATATAAACCCTAGAATTTGATTCCCAATCTATTTTAATGCACTCGTGTCAATTTTATTGAAATATCTGTAGAGCTGAAAATTTGGGATTTAATAGGGTAAGCGGGAGTGGGGTAGCTGTGGGGGAGGGGAGGATGAAATCTTTGGTGTATATTTTGGAGATTAAAAAAATCAGTCTCATCTATTGAACCAGCTGGAAGATCTGATCTGGCCCAAGCCCTTTGGCTCAGGAGGCTGAGGCAAGAAAGGGGAGGACCATCCCTTCCTTCCTTCCTTCCTTCCGGGATTGAACCCTGGTGTGCTTAACCACTGAGCCACATCCCTAGCCCTTTCTTAAAAAGTATTTTATTTAGAGACATAGAGACAGGGTCTCACTAAGTTGCTTAGGGCCTTGCTAACTTGCTGTGTCTGGCTTTGAACTCCTGTGTCCTCAGAGGCTGGGATTTAAACACGTACCATGGTGCCTGGCTGCTATTTCCTTGGTGGGTGTGTGTGTGTGTGTGGTGGGGTACCAGGGATTGAACTCAAGGGCACTTGACAAATGAGCCACATCCCCAACCCTATTTTGTATTTTATTTGGAGACAGGGCCTCACTGAGTTGCTTAGTGCCTGATTTTTGCTGAGGTTGGGTTTGAACTCATGATCCTCCTGCCTCAGCCTCCCCAGCCACTGGGATTACAGGCAAGTGCCACTGTGCCTGGTTTGCTATTTACTTTTTTTTTTGGGGGGGGTACTAGGGATTGAACCCAGGGGTGCTGAACCCCTGAATCACATCTCCAGTCCTTTTTGTGTTTTATTTAGAGACTGGGTCTCACTGAGTTGCATAGGGCCTCACTAAATTGCTGAGGCTGGGTTTGAACTCCCGAGCTACTGGGATTACAGATGTGTGCGCCACTGGGCCCAGAATTATTTACTTTTAATTAAGAGAGGAGGCTTGGTAAAGTTACAGGTTAACTTGTGGATTTGTGTCTGATAACAAAAGATAACACAAGATAATGCCAGAGTTTACTCTAGATTGCTGCAACAGGCATGAGTCAGATTTATGGAGGTTGTTTTTCTAAATTGAATTTATTAATTTCATTCTAGCTTTTTAAAAAGGACCATATAAATTTCAGTTCCTCCAGCTGGGCACGGTGGGGCACACCCGTAATCCTAGTGGCTCGGGAGGCTGAGGCAGGAGGATCAAGAGTTCAAAGCCAGCTTCAGCAACAGTGAGGCACTAAGCAACTCAGTGAGACCCTGTCTCCAAATAAAATACAAAATAGGGCTAGGAATGCAGCTCAGTGGTCGAGTGCTCCTGAGTTCAATCCCCAGTATCAAAAAAATAAAAAATAAACTTCAATTCCTCCCAATGTTTCTTGCATCAGTTTTACTGATCTTACTGTTCCATTCCAGTTGAATTAAATTTTTAACAAGTGTTGAATTTAGTGTCAGTCATGATTTCAACTCTTCAGTAATATTCTTTTGTGGGGGGTGGAGCACACTGGGGATTGAACCCTGGGCATTTAACCACTGAGCCACATCCCCAGCCCTTTTATATTTAGAGACCATGTCTTGCTAAATTGCTTAAGGCCTTACTAAATTGCTGAGGCTAGCTTCCAACTCACAATCCTCCTTCCTCAGCCTCCTGAACCTCTGGGATTACAGGCCTATGACACTGGCCAGAAATTATTCTCTGACACTGCGATCCCAGCATGGTGCCCTCCGCCTCATCCCTTCTCCATCGATTCTGGGCTGGGGATGGAGGCAAGGTCAGGATACCTCAACCCTCTACCAAGTTGCTCCCAGGATAGTCACTACCCAGCCCACTCCAGCATCTGGCCAGAGGTTTCCTTATCCATCTGTACCTTCCTGACTCTAGAGCTTGGAGGTCACTCAAGGTCCAGCTTCCCACCAACACAGCTCCCTGACCTTGACCTGATGGGCATGTGCCTGCCAGAGAATGTCCACTGAGCCTATCAATGGCACATGGATTCAGCCTGAGGCCTGGGGGGCTATGGATGATGTTAGGTTGGGAGGAGACAGGAAGACCTACTGCACCCCCAGGGCCTGGCACAGCCACAGTGAACCCTGGCTCAGAGGCGCACTACTAGTGAACCACTGAGCTATACCCCCAGTTCTTTTTATTTTATTTTTTTAATCTGGAGGCAGGATCAGTTAAATTGCTGAAGTCGACCTCAAACTTTCAATCCTCCTCCCTCAGCCTCCTGAGTCTCTGGGATTACAAGCATGTGCCACCTTGTGCTGCTCCCTCTTCCTCAATATTTGATTTGCCAGTGTCAGGATGTAGAAGTAGGACATCAACTGTGGTGATGGATCACCTGGGTCCACTCTCAAGTCAATGGTGGAGGGTCCCCAGCTCAGGAACGCTGAGGCTATCAAACCCCCCACCTTCACCACGTGCCATACTCTTTCCTGCCTGGTGGGATGAACTCCTTGGGATGCTGGGGCCCTGCAAGCCTCAGTGTAGGAGAAATGAGTCACTTCAGTTGTCCTTTGAGTGTGTTAATATATAATTCCTGGGCTGGTGATATTCTCAGTGGTACAGCATTTGCCTAGCATGTGGGAGGCCCTGCGTTTGATCCCACTGCAAGAAAAATACAAATTTAAACAAGCACACCACACATACCTGGTGGTCATCAAACTTGGATTGACTCTTATATCATTGTTTTGGTGCTGGGAATCAAACCCTCACCAAGTGGGCGTGGTGACACACGCCTGTAATCCCAGGGGCTTGGAGGCTGAGGCAGGAGGATCCTAAGTTCAAAGCCAGCTCCTCAACAACTAAAGAAGGCCCTAAGCAACTTACGGAGACCCTGGCTCAAAATAAATTTTAAAAATTTAAAAGGCTGGGGATGTGGCTCAGTGGTAAAGCACCCCTGGGTTTAATCCCCGGTACCAAGAATAAATAAATAAAACCCAGGGCCTCAGCCATGCTAAGGAGTTGCTCAACCATTGAGCTACCCACCCCCGTCCTTTATTTTTGCCATTATTTTTGCATTTCTGAACGCTGCACTTCCCCTCTGTTTCCAAATGCGTCTGGAGGAGGGTCCCCGCCACTGGGGCGAGTTCAGCCCCGCCCCATTTGCCGCGGCAGGCGCATCTCTAGCGCCACCTCGCGGTCTCCAGAAAAACTGCAGCCGAACTGAGCGGTGGGAGAAGCGGGGGGGGGGGGGGGTTTCGGAGATTGCGTGGTCCTGGGTGCGGCCCTCCCTTCTTCCGCTTTTAGGAACCCGCCCAGAGCGGCCCCGCAGTATCTGCAGTCCAGGCCGCAGTGGACGGCAGTAGTAAGGAGGGCAAGTTCGAGCTGGGCCCTGCGGAGTGTGCATGAATTCTCATTGTGGTTCAGGGAGCTCGAACGGGCAGCTCGAAAGGGCAGTTAGACTGGCAAAGACGACCAGGTTTAAACCGCCTTGTTCTAGGATCCCTGGGCCCATTTTATGCATGGGAAAGCTGAGGCTCAGCTCTTAGACTCTTGGCCTGGTCCAGTGCTCAGATCTTTTTTTTTTTTTTAACAATTTTTATTTTTTTGGAAGTAGTTGTACCCAATACCTTTATTTATTTATTTTTACGTGGTGCTGAGGATCGAACCCAGGGCCTCGCACGTGCTAGACGAGCCCTCTACCGCTAAGCCACAATCCCAAACTCCCCAGTGCTCAGATCTTGACCCGAACCCGCCCCCGCCTGGGGGTTCCTATGCCCTCACCCCCCTCCCATCTGTGCCGGGTCCGTAAGTAGAGAATTAACGATCGTCCTCGAAGCCCTGTTTGATCTTTCCGACTCCCATCCCTCCGGCTAGTCTCCGAGGAAGGCGGTTGGTCCATCCGAGGGTCAAGCCTGCTCGCCCAGCCCCCTGCCAGGGCTTGGAAATTTTGAAAGTAGCAGATCTCGCTCCACCCCACCCCAGGGCAGGCTCAGGGATGGGTGTTTCCCCGAGAATTAAGTGAAATTCCCCTGTGAGACGTCCCCCACCCTGAGCTCTCCCCTTCCCGGCTGGTGAGAGCCTACTCCCGGGGCGGGGAGAACGGGAAAGTTGGGCGGGCCCCGTGGTCAGCCACCGTGGGGGAGGGGTCGGGGCGCGGGCAACGCCCCCTCCCATCTCAGCTGGACCATCCCTCCACCCCAGCGCCCAGGAATTCTGCTGACTCACTTCCGAGGCCGCCGCAGCAACCACAGTGAGAACAATAAGTGTCATTCCATTCACTAGACTGCAACCCCAGGGGTCACCTGGGAGACCAGGCCACTGTCTTGTCAAATAGTTCTTCACGGCCAACGAGGCTGACCCTTTCTTGTCCTCTATTTTTTCTCCTCCTGACCAAGTGGGTGCCACACAGTGGGTCCCAGTTGTGTCCTCTGACTAGCATATTCTTCCCTTTGGGCACCTGTAGCCAGAACACCTTCTCCACCGTCACTGCCAAGGCTCTCACACCAGTAAGGATGGCCCCCTAAGAGTGAGGGGAAGGTGGGGGTATCTGCGAGCCTGATCCTCCGCAGCATGGATGGCCAAGATGTCTGGGTGCCAGCTGCAAACTCAGAGTGTCCACGTGTTGCACGATACTAGTGGACTAGTGTGTGCTCTGGCCCATGGGCAGAGGCTGCCCTTGGGCAGCATGGGGACAAGCGCGCCAGGCATTCACCCTGCAGACCCCATCGACCCAATATGCATCTGTGGATGGAGAAGCTATGGCCTCCCAGGTCCACGCCCACCGGCCTCAGCTGGCCCACAGAAGACGGTTTGGGGAACTGCAAACTGCATTTCCCAGAACCCCTGGCTGTTTCCTGCTAGGCTTGGCCACTTGGAGGCACCAGGGCTCAATCTGGCCTCAGGCCCAGAAGGACCGTTTAGCATCTGATTCCAAAAGAGATCCCGACACAGAATCATGCTTTTTTAAAAACTTGTAAAAGACAGAACTTCATCTTTGTTCTTTTAGCTCTTTTAAGTGCATGGTTCAGAGCTAAGTCCATTCACACTGTAAAGCAGAGCTGCAGAAGTTTTTCATCTCATAAATCTGACACCTTGGACTCATTAAGTAATCCCCCTTCCCCCTCTCCTAGGCTTGGTAATCACCGTCCTGCCATCTGTCTCCATGAAGTGGAATCGTACAGCGTTGGTCATTTGTGCCTGGTTCATTTCACTCATCATAATGTCCTCAAAGTTCATCCATGTGTGTCAGAATTTCCTTCCTTTTTAACACTGAAAAAACATTCCATTGTATGGATGTTTTTTGTTTATCCACTCATCTATCCCTGGACACCTGGACAGTCATGCCTTTTTGTGTGTGTGTGTGTGTGTGTGTGATGGGGTCCACCTATCTATGCTGGTCTCCCGTTCCTGGGATCAAGGATGCTTCATCCTTCAGTGCAGCTGGGTTGGGGTTAGGGGTGCAGGGATCCCCACTCTTTTTTCTTTTCTTTCTTTCTTTCTTTCTTTTTTTTTGTACCAGAAATTGAATCCAGGGGTGCTTTACCACTCAGCTACATCCCCAGTCCATTTTATTTTATTTATGTTGAAACAGGGTCTCATAAAATTGCTGAGGCTGACCTGGAATTTGTGATTCTCCTGCCTCAGCCTCCCAGGTTGCTTGAATTACAGGTCTTTGCCACCAAGACTGATCCTAGGATCCTACTTTTTAAATACATAGAAGACAAAGCATGAGGGCCTGGGAACAGGGCTCAGTGGTAGAGCACTTGCCTAGTGTGCCAAGACCTGGGATATAATCTCCAGCACCAAAAGAAAAAAAAAAAGGAAAGAAATGTAAAATTTAAATAGAATTTAGTGAACCTGGCTCAGTGGCACACAGCCTATAATGCCAACAACACTAGAAGTTGAAGCAGGAAGATTACAAGTTCAAAGTCAACCTCAGCAAATCAGCAAGGCCCTCTCTCAAAATAAAACATAAGAAAAAAGGTCTGGGGCTGGGGATGTGGCTCAAAAGGTAATGCGCTCGCCTGGCATGTGCGGGGCGCTGGGTTTGATCCTCAGCACCACATAAAAATAAAAAAAGATGTTGTGTCCACCAAAAAATAAATATTAAAAAAAAAAGTTCTCTCTCTCTCTCTCAAAAAAAAAAGGGTCTAGGGATATAGCTCAGTGGTTAAACACCGAGGAGTTCAATCCCCAAAACAAACAAACAAACAAACAAAAAAGTAAAAACAAATGATGGCAGGCTAGGGTTGTGGCTCAGTGGTAGGGCACTGGGTTGATTCTCAGCACCACATATAAATAAATATATAAAATACAGGTCTAACAACATCTAAAAAAAAAAAAAAACCAACAACACTTTTTTCTGTCAAGTTCCTGGACTCTGAATACTAGGCCCAAGATTGAAAGACAGGAAGAGAGGAAAAGGAACTATATATATATATATTTTTTTTTTTTTTTCCTTTACCTCATTCTCTTACATCCTATGCTATATTTGTTGCCTTTTTTTTTTTTCTTTTCTTTTTTGGTACTGAGAATCTAATCCAGGAGCACTTTTCCACTGAGCTAAATCCCTACCCCTTCTTATTTTTTTTATATGTTATTAGTTGTCAATGGACCTTTATTTTACTTATTTATATGTGATACTGAGAGTTGAACCCAGTGCCTTACAAGTTAGGCAAGCACTCTACCACTGAGCTACAAATCCCACCCCAGGCAGTGACTTTTTGATACAAGCCTCTGTCACAAGTGTTCTTATAGTAAGCTTGGTCTCACATTTGTGGATTGTATTTTTTTATTTTTTTTTTTTTGTGGTGCTGGGGATTGAAGCCAGGGCCTTGTGCATGTGAGGCAAGCACTCTACCAACTGAGCTGTATCCCCAGCCCCTCATTCTTGGATTGTACTCTTGAAGGCTGAGAACACATGCAATGCACTGATGTTTGGGAGATCTTCCTCAAGGGCCCACCTGCATTTTAGACAAGGACTCCAGGGCTAGGGTGTAGCTCAGTGGTAGAGTGCTTGCCTAATATGACACCTAGTCTAATCTGCCAGTGCCATGACATTGGCATGTGTGAGACCCTGGGTTTGATCCCCAGCACTGAAAACATAAAAGTAAAATAAATATTTGTTTCCAGGCGAGGTGGCGAATGCCAGTAATCCCAGCAGCTCTGGAGGCTGAGGCAGGAGGATCATGGGTTCAAAGCCCTGTCTCAGCAAAAGCAAGGCGCTAAGCAACTCAGTGAGACCCTGTGTCTCTAAATAAAATACAAAATAGGACTGGGGATGTAGCTCAGTGGGAGTGTCCTGAATTCAATCTCAGGTACCCCCCACAAAAAATAAATAAATAAATAAAAAGGGCTGGGAATGTAGCTCAGTGGTAAAGTGTTCATGGGCTCAATTCCCAGTATAAAATAAAAAGTGTCCATATTGAACATGAACATGTTTTTTTCCTGATCATATTCCTATTAAATAACAGTATAGCAGTTATTTACATATCATTAACATTTTATTAGGTATTATAAGTAATCTAGGGATGATTTAATGTAAAACAGGAGTGGGTTGGGGTTACTGGGGATATAGCTCAGAGATATACATTCTATCTCTACATTCGAATGCAAAATGCTTGCCTAGCAGACACAAGGCCCTGGGTTCAATCTCCAGCACCTCTAAAGAAAAAGACAAGAAGAAAGTATATAGGAGGATGCATACAGGTTTTGTGTTGTTTTATATAAGAGACTTAAGCATCTTCCAATTTTGGTATCCAATGGGGGCAAATGAAGAAGCTATTTCCTTTGGAGTGAACCTTGACCTGTGATCCCCTGGGGCATGCTAAAATCTGACTCTGGTTAAAGGTGGAGGCCACAGTGAGGTATACCCCACAAGACAAAACCAGAAAGTTGCCAGGTCTTCTAATCAGGGAGGCTGAATTCCTCCGACTCAGGAGGGGACTGACTCCCAGCTTAGCTGTCTCCACCCAGAGCCACCCATTGGCTCCTAGTTCTACTGGCTGAGGGGATAATGGGGTGTCTAGGCAACCGTGTGTGCATGTGTGGCACGTGTGCATTCATGGTGTGTATACCTGCATGCCATTTGTGGGCCACCACCCTGGGCAAGTGCTGTGAGCCCCCAGACCTCATCTTCCTTGTCTGAAAAAGAGGAAGAGCAATCACCAGTCCCAAACACTGTGGCTGGGAGGCTACAGCTGGTCCAGGTGGGTGACCACTGATCCCTGGGACAGAGGGTGCTCCTTTTGCCCAGTGTTTTCCCACGGCCACTTCTTGTCCAGTGAGGCCTTGGGTGTGGCAGACCTTTGCCCTGCAAGCGCCTGTAGGGGAAGAGAGAGAATGTGGAAGGCGGTGCTTATGGACCTGGGTGCCCTGGTGATTGGGCACAGGTCAAATTCATTGGGAATTCTGGTCCACCTTACCAGGGATGATGGCAGAAAGGGTCCCCACTAGAGGGCACTGGAGAGCAGTCTCCATCCAGCAGGTCTTGCCCTCCAGCCTGCCCAGCCTGCAGACATTTGCTTCTGTGCCCTAGGACCTTCTCTGTGCCTCCACCTGCTTTTCTACTCCTGACGCTTCCCCTTCTTTTGGGCTGCACCCAAGACATTTCTCTTTCTGGCTCACAGCTGTCCCCCTAGACATCTGTGTCTGTCTGTCTGTCTGTCTCTCTCTGGCTCACAGCTCCTCCTGACCCCACCCTTCTCCTATGAGTCAACTTGACTAATTGTTTAACCTTGGTGTCTTCAAGGAGTGTTGGTCTTAATTCTCCTGTCAGGATGCTGGGGGGCTCTCTTCAGAGGGTACAGTGCTCAACACACTCAGGAACTCAAAAATAGCAAGAGGAAAAGTAGATCCTTCTCTTCGCTTTCTCTTTCCTTTACTCTCCCTTTCCGGACACCCTGTCCTGACCCCAAACACTCCTCCCTTCCTTTCTGGCTGCCCCAAGCCCTTTGGGGCTCTCTAGACTGTGCACCTGCTATCCCAGTGTGTCCTCACTGCCCAGACAGGCTGCTGAGGATCCGGCTGCCTGGAATCCAAGGCCAAATGACCTGCCTGGCTGTGTCCTGCTGGGCCTGCTGGCCATGAGCCTTACCCAGAATGACCCCAGCCCTGAGGACAGGACAGGACAGCACAGATCAGGCAGGGCCTGGGTTTGGCTGGCCCCATTTGTCAGAAACACAAGCCTTCTGAGCCAGGCCAGGCCAAGAGCTAGCCACAGGGAGTTGTGGGCCAAAGACCTCCCACCCTGCCCCCCCAGGAAGTCCCCCTTCTTTGAAAGGGGTAAGGCAAAGGGAGCCCCACATCAGAGCCCTTTGTTGAGCACATATTGTGTGCCTGGGGCTCAAGCTTAAACTTTTTTTTTTTTTTTTTTTTTTTTTTTTGGTATCAGGGATTGAATTCAGGGCATTGGACCAGTGAGCCACATCCCCAGCCCTATTTTGTCTTTTATTTAGAGACAGGGTCTCACTGAGTTGCTTAGTGACTCACTTTTGCTGAGGCTGGCTTTGAACTCAGGATCCTCCTGCCTCAGGCTCCCAAGCTGCTGGGATTATAGGCTGCACCACTAGGCCCAGTTTAACTTTTTTTTGGTACTGGGAATTGAAACCAGGGTGCTTAACCACTGAACCACATCCCCATCCATTTTTATATTTTACTTTGAGACAGGGTCTCATCAAATTGCTTAGGGCCTCACTAAATAGCTGAGCCTAGTTTTGAACTTGTGATTCTCCTGCCTCAGCCTCCTGAGCCGATGGGATGACAGGCCAGCGCCACCACATCCAAGCTTCATGCCTAGCCCTTTGCATGTCGTCATCTCATAAAGTTTTCATGATAAATTAGCCCTAGAGAGATCCTTGCCATATGGTGCAGAAGAGTCAAAGAGGTGGACCACCGTGTCCAGGTCTGAGCTCGGTACCTTCTTCTTCTTCTTTGGGAAGTGTGAAATTCAGAAAAGTACATAGAGGACAATAACTAAAGCAGCCACGAACAGACTAATAATTTTCATATGTATTCAATTGTTTTCTCAAAGAAATATAGGATTTCCAAGCCCCCCTCCCCTCCCCCTCCCATGCTTCTCTAGATTCCCCGTCTACACTGCCCCCCACAGCTACCCCCACACTTTCCTCCTGCTTCTCCTTTTACTCCCTTCAACTGGAAACCAACAATGACTGGGAGGCCTTTCAGGTCCCGGTGCAGGGACAGTCCCCGCCCTCCCTGCACCCCGATGCCCCCCTTTGCTCGGCATTCGGCCCTGGGTGAGTTTTCCCGGCCCTTCCTCCACCACGTCGCGGGCTGCATCCTGGGTGGACAGACTGGACGTCGCGGCGGGACACTTTTCTCCCTGGGGACCTCGCGGAGAGTTCTCGGAGGTGGACGCGGGGCCTAGCTGGCCGGTCCCCGCCCCGCCCTGCGGGCGCCCGCGGGTCCCCACCAGCCCGAGGCACCCGGCGCGTGGCCCGCCGCTCTTCAGGGAAACGCCGGGCATTTCGCAAGCGCGGGCCACGCCTCGGCCCCCTCCCGGGCTCGTTCGCAAAAACGGGAAGTCGGCGAAGGAAGTCGAAGCGGGGCGCGCGGCCGCGGCCCGCGGGCCGGATGACTAAGTTTGGCCGCGCGACCTGCGCCTTGCCTTTTATGGGAGACTCGGGGCCGCGGATGAGGTCCGAGCGAGGCCCCGGGGCCGGGCCGGGGAGGGGGCGCCCCCGCCCGCAGCGCGCGAGGCCCGGCCTCCCTGAGGTGCGGGGAAACTGAGGCCAGAGTCGGCAGGCGCCTGCGTAGGGCACTGCCTCGCCCAGCGCGTGGAGCCAGATGTCACCCAAGGGCCCGGCTTCCCAGCCCACGACCAGGACGGATGAATCAGGCTCCCAAGGAGTGGAGGAAGAGGGGCGGGGCTGCTCTTATTGAGCACCCAGT
This sequence comes from Marmota monax, assembly GCF_021218885.2. Lineage (NCBI taxonomy): Eukaryota > Metazoa > Chordata > Mammalia > Rodentia > Sciuridae > Marmota > Marmota monax. The sequence continues at coordinate 4,517,625 of NW_026693034.1, read as the reverse complement.
GTTTGCATCTTGGCCTCCATCTGTCTGTTCTCTCCGTAGCCCTGGCAGAGCGGGCTGGGCTAGGCCACCTCACCCTGCAGGGTCCTCAGCGCAGACGGCAGAGGGGGGAGCCCAGCAGCAAGCAATCGCTGCTCCCCTTCCTCCTCGCCGGGCCCCCGTGGGTGTGTGCGAACCCCAGGAGCCAATCTCCATTTAACAGATGGGGAAACAGAGGCAGTGAGGAAATGTACCCTGTGCCCGAGGCCACGTGCGAGCTAAGTGGAGGTGCTGCAGCCTCAACGTACTGTGGGGGTTACCTAAAGCCCTCGGGGTACCCAAGTAATGAGAAATGGTGGGCGCAGCCCGTCTAAGATGCCACCTCAAGGCTGGAAGATATTCCTGTTCCCTGTCCCGGGTCACTCCAGGGCCTCGGTATCTTCAGATGCGAAATGGGCACAGCTTGAGCCATTCCGGAGCAGAGAGAAGGGTCGGGGTCGCGGTCTGGGGGCCAGGATGAAGGCCTAGGCTGAGAGCCTAGGCTGAGATCTCCAGAACCCGGGGCTAGGCTGCGTCCCCTCCCCCAGGCCCAGCCCAGGCTCTCTGGGGGGAGGGGGACGTGGTGGGGACGTCCAGGCCCAGGGCCCAACGCCCCCTCCCCGGGCGCTTCCAAACCTCGCCTTTTAAGGAGAGGAAGTTGGGCCAAGTGGGCCGGGCCGCCTGAGGGGCGGGGTGGGGGCCGGCCTGGGCCTGCGGGGAGCTCCAGCCTGGCCCAGCGTCCCTGAACCACACAGGGGGCTGCCCGGCCTCATAGTGACTGCCCTGGGACACGGGAGCCTCCGAGCTGCGTCCACGTGAGCCTCACAGGCCTGCGAGCTCCCGATAAGAATTGCCCCTGAGGCCCGAGCCCCCTGCCTGGGTCAGCCTGAGCCCCCAGGCTGGACCATTTGTTTAGGGAATAGGTCTGATCCTCACCTGGGCCAGTGGAGAGGGGCTGGAAGACAACTTCCTGGGGCAGGGGTCCAGACAGGGTGAGTGGCGGCTGATTAACTCAGATCAAGACACTACCCCTACTCACAAATCTAAAAACGTTGAGCTTCAGTCCTGCAGTCTCTGGACCCCAGTAGGTCCCTTATCTGGGATGGTGTCCCCACTTCCAGCAGAAGACCTCCTCAGCACGTGGCTGGGATGTCCAGCAATACCCTAGGGCTCTAAGGCCAAGGTGAGGCCCTAGGGCCCTGTTTATCTAGTCGGGCCTTCCAGGACTAGGAAGGCCCTAGAGACAGCAGGTCGTGCCTGGGGTGGTGCAGAAATTATGCTCCCCTGTCAGGTGGCCATCTGTACCCTAAGGAGTGGTCTGCTGTCCTAAATGTTCCCAAAGAGGGTCCCTATGAGTGGCTTGTAATAGTCTGTGATTTCTTTTTGTCTTGCTGAGGCCCAAACCCAGGGCCCTTTTTTTCTTTTCTTTTCTTTCTTTCTTCTTCTTTTTTTTTTTTTTTTGTGTGTGTGTGTTGGGGGGAGGAATACCAGGGATTGAACCTTGGGGCACTTAACCACTGAGCTCCATCTCCAGCCCTTTTTATATTTTTGATTTTGAGATAGGGCCTCACTAAGTTGCTGAGGCTGGATTTGAACTGGCAGTCCTCCTGCCTCAGACTGGAATAACTGAAATTACAGGCAAGGTGGCACATGCCTGGCCCAGGCTGCTCTTTCTTTCTTTCTTTTTCCTCTTTCTACATTAAAAAAAAAATTAATAGTTGTTGATGGAACTTTACTTATTTATATGTGGTGCTGAGAATAGAACCCAGGGCCTCACACATGCCGGGCAAGCACTCTACCCCTGAGCCACAACCCCAGCCCCTCTTTCGGTATGTTTTGATTGGTGCATTATCAGGCTGCAATTTCTTACAGGCCCCCCAAAACTCTCAGTGTCAGGGTCATGACAGGATCTGGAGGGCTCTGGGCCAGCTCAGCTAAATGGATGTGACTCCCTTGTCCTCTGAGGTCAGGAAAACCTGGCCCCAGCTTGGCTCAGCCTGAGTGCTGAGTGCTGAAATTCTTGGCTTCACTTTCTCTTTGTCTCTAGAAGCTGGGGTGACTTTTAGTGGGAGGGGGGAGGTGGGGGCCTTACCTGTGGAGCCCTGAGCTGGAAGTCTGGACACACACCAGATGTGAAGGGACAGTGGGTCCTAAGTCGGGCTCAGCACCTCATCTCGTCCAGGTGAGCACAGCCCTGCTATGTACATCCCAGCCCCAGCCTCCACTGCTGGTACCCACAGCCATGAACCAGCACAATGATAGCTGCCCTATCTACCTCTTGGGGTTGCCATGGCAACTGGAACAAATTAGAGAGCGTCCAAAAAGTGAAAGATCATGAGACACACAAGTTATTACACTCATTACTATAACTCCAGTAGTGTGTGGGGGAAGGGGTATGGGGGATTGAATGCAGTGGTGCTCCACCATAGAGCCACTCCCCAGCCGCTTTAAACTTTTATTTATTTATTTATTTATTCTGGGTACCAGGGATTGAACCTGGGGCCACTCGACCACTGAGCCACATCCCCAGCCCTTTTTATATTTTATTTTCAGCCTGGGTCTCACTGAGTTGCTTAGCACCTTGCTAAATTGCTGAGGCTGGCTGTGAACTTGCAATCCTCCCGCCTCTGCCTCCAGAGCCACTGGGATAAATTTATCTATCTATCTATTTATCTATTTATTTAATACTTTTAGTTGTAGATGGCAGAGTACCTTTATTTTATCTATTTATTTTTATGTGGTGATAAGGATTGAACCCAGTGCCTCACACATGCTAGGCAAGTGCTCTACCACTGAGCCACAACCCCAGACCATAAACATTTATTTTGAGACATAGTCTCATTAAATTGTACAGGCTGGCCTCAAACTTGAGATCCTCCTGCCTCCACCTCCTGAGTCACTGGTCTACAGGCCTGCACCACTGTACCCAGCTAACATTAATACTTCTAATACAAACTTATATGTGGGGTAAAGCAGAAAGAAATCTGAACTCCAAGGTTACAGAATTTGTTTTCAAAAACTCTGGGACCCTTTTAAAATGTAGAGTCATCTCCTCAAATGTCAGAGTTGGTCTGGCCCTCCCCTGCTCACACACCTTCAATGGCTTCTTGTCACCCTTATAGATCAAAGTCCCAGCTCCTGAGCCCGTGCCAGCCCTGGCCAGTCCTCTTAGGCAAACATCCTGGCCCCAGGCATTCGGGGACACCAGCTAGTCTCTAGGCTGCCAAGGCACTTTCCCAGCTCCTGGCTGAGTTCCAATACCACTTTGTTTTTGTTTCTTTTATGGTACTGGGGATTGAACCCTGGATCTTACTCATGATAGGAAAGCAATCTACCATTGACCTACACCCCATCACCTGACACAATGTGGTGTGACCTGTAGTTCCCTATCCGTCTCTGGGCCAGGGCTGAGGCTGACAAGGAGTGGAAGGAACAGCTGCCCAGCTGTGGGGGAAGGATACATGGAGGTGTCATGGCTGTTTGCTGGGAGACCTGGTTCAAAGATCTTTTTTTTTTTTTTTAATAGAACCCAAGGGTATTTTACCCCTGAATTACACCCCCTAACCTTACCCCTTTTTTGGGGGCTGGTATTGGGAAGTGAATCCAGACTCAACCCCTGAGCCACACCCCCAGTCCTATTTTGTATTTTATTTAGAGACAGGGTCTCCCAGAGTTGCTTAGGGCCTCACTAGGTTGCTAAGGCGGGCTCTCAACTTTTGATCCTCCTGCCTCAGCCTCCTGAGTTGCTGAGACTACAGACATGCGTCATTGGGCCAGACTCTGCCAAGTTGTCAGGTCTCGTGGTACCCCTAGCATTGGGTCCAGATGCTGGCCCAGTGGCCACAGACTTGTGTCTGTGGGTGCCTGTCCCCGAGAAGGCCTGTCCCCTGTCTTTATGTGCTCCAGAGCCAGGGCTTAGCCCTAGCATGACAGCCTCGGCTCTGTCCTTGTCTGCCTTGGCCTCTCCGTCTGTACAATGGGATCTGAGCTGGTGGCCCAGGAAATTCCTCCAAAGACGCAAGGTATCCTCTGACCTCCTTCCCTCGGGTCATGCCATAGGAGGGATGAGGGTCAAGAGGGCTCCCCAAGCCCCCAGACCCACCCCAGCCCCCTCACCCGTTGGGTTTCTTTATATGTGGGGCTCCTTGTAAGTGTTCAACAAATGACATGTAAATGTAAGTGCTGGCCTTTAGCCTAATCCTCCCCACCAAGGCCCCACTAGACACTTTCCAAGGTGCTCAGCCACGTCAGACGCTGGCGTCCCCCCAGCATACCCTCTAAATTGCCTCTTTGGTGAACTCATATTCAGACTTCAAAACCCAGCCCAAAAGACTCTCTGCAAAGCCTCCCCAGTCCCCCAGGCTGGGTTGGCCTTTCCTCCAGGTCAGCCCCTTACACATTCAGGATACCAGACAGTTGTCCTTTCCCCTGGCAGCCTCCAGAGCGAGGCTGGAGTCTGACCTGCGAACTTTCCCAGAGACTGGGTGAGTCAGCTGCAGCTCAGAGACTTTTGGACTTCCTGTGACACACCTCCTGCCCTGCTGCCAACTTCCGCTGGAAGGTGTGAGCCCTGCCAGCCCAGCCCTTTCCTCCCTGGTCCTGTCACCTGTGTGACAGACCTAGGACACATTCCTGCCAGGGCTGTGCCCACACCCTCCTGGGACACCTTTCTGGACTGGGTGCGCACTCCCAGGTGAGAGACAGCACACCCACTGCTGGGCCTCAGTCCAGATGGAACTGGGTCTGGGCTTCACCCTCCTTCCCCGCCTCTCCCTCCTTCCTGCCTCCCTCTCTTCCCTTCCTTCTCCCTTCCTTCCTCCCCCAAGATAGGAATTGAGTCCACTGAGCACAAACTATAGCTCATGAGCTGGAATCTCAAAGGGATCAAAACAGATGTGATTTCACCTGTGCAGCAGTGAGGACAGAGGGTGCACCTGTAGTGCCACAGATCCTTCTAATCATCAGTTGGAATGAATGTGACAGAGAAGTACAAGCCGGGCAGGTACAGCCCTATAATCCCAGCTCAGGAGGCTGAGGCAGGAGGAGCTCAAGTTTGAGACCAGCCTCAGCAACTTAGAGAGGCCCTAAGCAACTTACTGAAACCCTGTCTCAAAATAAAAAATAGAAAGGGCTGGGGATGTGGCTTGGTGGTTACGCACCCCTGGGCTCAATCCCTGGTACCAAAACAAACAAACAAAAGACAAAGGAATAAAGAAACTATACAGAGTACTGACTTGGTCTGGGAATCAGGAAGAACTTCCTGGAGGAGGTGATGTTTATATACACTGATCCCTAAAGGCTAAACAGGATTTAAAGGGGTAAAAATGGTATGTGTGAGAGATGGGTGATTAGGGAGAGCAGAACAACAGTGCAAAGGCCCTGTGGCGACCAGGAGAGTGGTGTTCAAAGGACTAGGGTAGGAGAGGTGCAGGTGAGGGGCACACTCCCCAACTAGCTGCCATCACAGGAAAATACACATGTCATTTGCATGGAGCTCTATGACTTGCTACAGGCTGACCAGGTCACATTCCTAACCAGCATCCACATTTACCAGCACAGAATGGTTCCCCTGTCCTTAAACTCAATAAAACAGAATCATCCAGGACTCACTCACTTACATCTGGCTTCTTCAGCTTGATGTCTCTGTTTCTTCCACTGTATGAACACACCATCCTTTAACCATTCATTCTAGGGTTCCTGTGCACCCAGGTTGTTTGGGGTGGGGGTTATTTGTTTTTGGTACTGGAGATGGAACTCAGGGGCACTGAGCTACAATCCCCAGCCCTATTTGTTTCTTTATTTCAAGATAGGGTCTCACTAAGTTGCTGAGGATGATCTCAAACTTGCAATCCTCCTGCCTCAGCCTCCCCAGCCACTAGAATTACAGGCATGAGCCACTGTGCCTGGCACCCGGGTTATGGTAATTTAAATAAGTATTACGAATATATAAGAGCTTTCTTTTTTTATTATTTGTATTGGTGCATTATGATTGTACATAACAGTGGGGATTCAATGTGACATATTCGTACAGGCACAGAACATAATTTGATCAAATTTCATTCCTTAATACCTCCCTCCTTCCTCCTGGTCCCCATAAGGATATTTTTTGGGGGAGGAGGGTACCAGGAATTGAACTCAGGGGCGCTAGCCACTGAGCCACATCCCCAGCCCTATTTTGTATTTTATTTAGAGACAGGGTCTCACTGAGTTGCTTAGCGCCTTGTTGTTGCTGAGGCTGGCTTTGAACTCCAGATTCTCCTGCCTCAGCCTCCTGAGCCGCTGGGATTACAGGAGTGTGCCATTACGCCCAGCGGAGTAGTCTTTTCTGTCTCTTATCAGATTCATGGATTCATTTGCTTTGGACAAGTACTGGGAATAGAATTGCTGGGTCATAGTTTATTTTATTTTATTTTATTTTTTTAATTTTTTATTGTTGGCTGTTCAAAACATTACATAGTTTGGGTCATAGTTTAAAAACACCATAAACAGCCCTCCAAAGTGGTCGTGGACAGCCTCCACTGCTGCGGGTAGAGGCGCCTGTGGTTCACATTCCCGCCAACACTTGCTCTTATCGGTCTTTTTCCTTTTATCGGTCCTGGTGTGGGTGGCTGTCTCCGTGTGGTTTCAACATGCATTTCCCTGATGACTCATGACTCTGAGCATCTTTTTACGTTTACTGGAGATTTGGAAATCCTTTCCTTTAAAGTGCCTGTTGGGGCCGGGGTGTGTCTCGATGGCAGAGCACTTGCCTAGCACGAGTGAGGCCCTGGGCCAGAGCCCCAGCTCCACAAAAATAAACAAATGCAATAAAGTGCCCATTGGCCTTTTTGCTCCTTCCCACTGCCATTACGTCATGACCGAAGGCTGCGACGATATTTTCCTGTGCGTAAACAATCCAGGAGAACCTGAAATGTCAAGTGACCATCTGGTTCCCTCCTTGCCCCTCTCCACGTGGGACAGGTGTGTGGACCAAGGAGCACCATAGCTTCCTCTGGGGAGGTCTTGCTGGTTGCAGGCTGACTCCCCAGGAGGCAGACCAGAGGTGGGGATTGGGGGACAGGATGGTACTCAGAAGCACCCTGGGGTCCCGTGCGGTGGCTCAGGAGACTGGGGCATGAGGATTGCGAGTTCATGTGGCTCAGTGGTCGAGTGACCCTGAGTTCAATCCCTGGTACCCCAAAAAGAAGAAGAAGCCCCCTGGGGCCAGCTGAGGCTGAGTTGTCTAGTGCGGGGCAGAGCTGGCCGCGGTTCTGTGCCTCCGAGTCCAGGAGCTGATGGACATGGCACCCTGCCAAGGGTGGGAGCTTGGGCCAGGTGGCTCTCTGTAGCTCAGGGCCTGGCAGCCATCAGTCCTCCAGCAGATGGGCCCACAAGCCCTATACCGACTGGGCGAGTGGCACATCTCACCACCTACCACCTACCCTAGGCTTTGCAGCAACCAGCTGTACCCACACAACCATGGGCCCCGCAGAGGGGTATCCAGCACCATGGAGTCTCCCATGGGGATGTGTCACTGCCTGTGATGAGTCCCCTCTCCGTGGACATTTAGCAGGTTTTTTTTTCCCCTTTGGGATGTAGGCAGAGAAGCCGGAGGGGACGCTGACCTCAGAAACTCAGCCCCAAAGTTTGGTGCCCTAGGTAGATGCCATCATCAGGGCTCCAGGTCACATATCTGGATCATGACACCAGTTCCTCTGACTCAGGGGGCCCTGGCGCTGGAGAGAAGCCAGGGAGCAGGAGGCCCCCAAACACTCCTTCCTCCACCTCCCCAGGTTGGCCCAGGATGAAGGGAACCAATGGCTTCCTCCAGGGCCCGGAAGCCCTCCCCTGTCTCCTATCAGAACCCTTGGCAGGGTCCTCTCTTCTTCTCCAAAACCCTGGGACAGCAACAGGGATGTGTCACTACTTTCATGTCACAGACACTCAGTGTGCCCAGCCCAAGGTCACCAGCATGTGGCCACTTGTACCGGCTCTGGGCGGTGCCAGCGTGAGCATTTCTGTCTATCTGTGGGCCGTCCCTGCAGCTGGGCAGGCAAGGAAAGCCCATGGCCAGGGGCCCAGGGGCTCAGGGCTTGCCCAAGGGCTGTAGGGGACCAGCCCTCCAGCCTTGCGCTTCCCTGTCCTGGGCCACATGTCTCGATGTCCCCATCACCAATGCTTTATGTGTCTGAGCAGTTCAGGAGAACCCAGGACAAACATGAGGCCCGAGACTAGGCCCCATCACCCTTGGCCTTGGTGCCTGTGGCTACTGGACAGCCTGGGTGGGTGACTTGAGCAGACAGCCTCAGTTATTGCCTACTTGGGACATGTATCAAGCAGGGCCCCTCCTGGGGAAGCTCTGTCCCTGCCCATGGCACCAACAAAAGCCAACACACCAAGAGAGAGGCCTCGCCTTGTTAGACCAGCAAACCCCCAGCCCCTGAGGCCTTGATGACTCTTCCCTAACTTGAGACAGAGTTTGAGGTCTTATCTGGGCTGGCAAAGGACCAGGAGTGAGGGAGTGAGGACAGTATGGCTCTATGTCCCCCGTGGACAGAGCACACCGGGGTGGGGTTAAGTCCCCTAGTGTTCCTAGCGTCTGGCATGGGGCCAGGGACTGGGGACATCAGGACGCCCAGGCAACTGGGACATGCCCTGTCCCCCTCGGCCAGCTCAGGTTCCTGGCGAGACCAGCTGGTGGCAGAGATTTCTGGCCGAGGACAGCCTGGTTATGCGGCTGCGTGGTGGCTGTGGTCGATCGGGTTTCCACTTGGGCCAGCCCCAGGCCCCACGGCCGGAGGAACTGGCGCCAGCAGAGCAGCACCCCGTGTGGACCCCTGGGTGCTCCCACGGCCAGGCAGTCTGGGCCAGGACAGCCACGGAGCCAGGCTGTGTCACTCATCTGCCCACTGGCCACCCTGAACCTGGATTTGCCCTTCAGGAACATGGATCTAAAAAACGACAGAAGGATTCAGAGAGTCTCTTCAAGAGGGCCTAGGCCTTGGCTCCATGCCAGGCTGGACACCTGGGTTCTGGTACATTCTGGAAATAGCCAGACCATGTTGTCAACAGCATTGGGGTGACCCTCCTACTTTCACTACCCTCGGTTTGCTTATCTGAGAAATAGGGAGATTCCCCGCTTACCAGATACGGGTGTGGCCAGCTCTCTGAGTGTGTGGCAGCTGGCCAGGCTCTGGCCTGGGTCCAGCACACAGTAGGCCCTTAGGGCCCTGCCTTCTCTCCTGAGGGGAGTCCAGGAAGGGCAGACGGAGCCCCAGGCCCTGAGCCAGTGAGTCAGCAGCTGCCCCGCCCACCCACACCTTCCCAGCACCTCCCTTCCCCTGCCCTGGACCACTTCCTCCAGCCTGGGCATCCCTCCCCTCTCCTCCTTCCACCTCCTAGGGGCACTTCTGAGCCCTGGGGCCAGGACAGAAGGTGGGAGAAGCCCCGGAAGCCAAGAAGAGGATGATCTTCTTACACTGAGCACACCACCCAGTCCCTGTCCTCCCAGCCCTGGCCTGAACTTCGGCTTCTACCTGGTTGGTTCCTGGTGGGCTAAGAGCTGGGTGTCCCTCTGGACCTTTAACACAACACGTCCTGGGTGGTGGAGCCACAGCCTGGGACACAGTGCTTGGCTTCCTCTCTGGGGGGCTCCCTGACCCCCCTGTGTCTGCTTGAACCCTCCTTGGCCTGAACTTGAAGTTAACTGCTGACCCCAGCTTCGTCCACCTGTCGCCTAGCTGCTCAGGTTCCTGTCTGGACAATCAGAAAAGTCTAGGGTCCTCAGGGTTGCTCCAGGTGACCTTGGGCAGGTACCCCCACCTACCGCGGGCTGTTATTTGTGGGCCCAGGTGATAAGGGGCACACCCCCCAATATTCCTCAGGCTGCCCTGGGAGGGTCTGCAGGTCCCAGAGGAGCTGCTCCAACTCAGTCCTGTGACTCTCTGGGTTGACACAGTTGGCATCTGGGGGAGGGAGCGAGTGAGGCCTGCTAGCAACTGGCTCCACAGGGTCAACAGAGAGGGTTCCGCTGGGCGTCACAGGGGAAGCCCAGGGACGCTTATTTTCTGTTTCTGAATAATTCAGTTGAATAAGCCATCTGGAACTTCCCAGGCAGTTTCTCCTGGTGCCCTGGAGGACCGGCGGCAGAAGGTAGTTTTTAAGGATTTTTAAAAACTCTCCCAAGAAGTATCAGAAGTTCCACGTTCCTCCAGGGCAGGGATCCCCCAGGTAGTTGTCAGAGAGCAGGGAAGGCACAGAGTGGCTACCTGCTGGGCGCCCCTGGAGAGGCTAGGTCTGGAGGCTGGACACATGAGGGACCAAGGCTCTGCTCAGTGGGGTGCTTAGCTGTCAGAGGAGCCATCCCTGACTGTCCTTTAAAAGTGTTCCCTCCAGCTGAGCACATGCCTGTAATCCTAGTGATTCCAGAGGCTGAGGCAGGAGGATCACAAGTTTTAGGAATTTAGTGAGGCCCTGAGCAACTTTGTGACACCCTTTCTCAAAATAAAAAAATAAAAAGGGCTGGGGATGTGGCTCAGTGGTCAAGTACCCCTGGGACCAAAAAAAAAGGAATCATGTTTGCTTTATTTCTTTTTTTTTTTTTTTAAAGAGAGTGAGAGAGGGAGAGAGCGAGAGAATTTTTTTTAATATTTATTTTTTAGTTCTCGGCGGACACAACATCTTTGTTTGTATGTGGTGCTGAGGATCGAACCCGGGCCGCACACATGCCAGGCGAGCGCGCTACCGCTTGAGCCATATCCCCAGCCCATTGCTTTATTTCTATTGCTCAAAATAGTGCCCGGTGTACTTGGCTGATTGGTGCTGGTATGTTGGATGCAGGTGTTGCATGATCCAGGAGCTGTTCCAGAAGATTCAGGTTCAGCACCTGGTGCCCTTGCTGGGTGATCCTGACTGAGTCACTAGCTTTCTCTGGGCTAGAAAACTACTGCTGTTGTGGTAAAGAAGGGAGGAAATCATGGCAGACTTCCTGGAGAGGGCAGCTTGAAGCCGGCCCTGAAGACCGAGAAGCTGGACAGAAGACAGAGGAATCTCATGCACTCTCCCCAGCCCCAAGAGTCCTGAGGTTCAGAAACTCAGATTGAACCAAGAACATCCCAAGAACAGGGGAGGAGGCCAGGAGAGCCAGCTTGTGTGGCCCAGGGCTGGCAGCTGTTCTCTGTGCTAACAGAGGAGGTGGGGCTAGGAATTCAGACTTTGAAGCAGCCTTCGGACCTTGTCTGGGAGGACATTCCAGGGAACACTTTAGCCTGGGAGAGGGAGGCTTGGCCTCCAGCCTCAGGGGCTCTGAGCCTAGCCTTCTTCACACTGGCCCTAGGCAGGTACTTTATCAGTTCTGTCAAAGGGGGATGTGTTTTCTGGAATGTTCCCTGTCTCCCTCCCTCATTCATTCCATTCTCTCCCTCCCCCTGCACCTACTGTGTGCAGGGGTCCTGCCCTCGCGGAGCCCACTCCAGTCTAGCCGGGACTTCTCCTTCCTCCTCAGTTTTTTGCTCTGCAAAATGGAGACTGGACACCCCACCCCCACCCCCCGGCAGGTAGCGAAGGGACCTGAGTCCCCAGAGCAAGGTGGCAGGGTGCTTTGTGGAGGAGAGCCAGGGAGTAGGCCTTTAGTGAGTACTGTTAAAGTCCCCTTGCCTGGAGGAATTAGGGCAGGGGGCTCCTGTTGGCTGAGCTGGGCCAAGGCTGCTGTGGCTGTGTGGCCCACCGGAGGGACAGATCTGAAACCACACAAGGGCAAAAGTTCCCAAGCAAAGAAGAACTGGCCCACTTCCTCTCCAGCCCCGGTCTCCCCCTTCCTCCACTTCCTCTTTTCCTTGTCCCCAGACCTGCTTTCTCTCTCTAGTTCTTCCTGCCCCCACCCCAGGCTCTCTGCCTAGTCCCCTCCTCCACTCACCATTTTCTCGGGGCCCTTTCTGGGGGCTGAGGAGACCTAGGCCGTCATTTATTCACTCAACAGAATGGCGCCCTGGGGTGGGTGCAGTGGGAGGAAGTGGGGGTGATGGAGACCTGCAAGGGCTCATTGTCTGATGGGGGAGGCCTAGTTATAAATACCAGTCTGGTGCTGTTGGCATGGCCTGAAGGGGAGAGCAAGGTGTAGAAGCTAAGGGGCTCCCCCTACGAGGGGTCTTCCGGGATGGGTCTTGAAGGATGCATAGGAGAGCACCAGAAAATGGCTGCTACACATAAGAAGGCACTACCAGGCGGTAGGATGGGCTAGGACTGTTCCAATCTGAGGGCGGGTGAGGCTGGAGCTCCTGCCCCTTGGCTGGCCCCTGGTTGAGAGGAGGTAAAGTGGCAGTGCAGGTCCTTCTTGGTGATCAGGTCTGCTTTGACCCGGTGTGGCTGCCTGGAGACTCCCCAGAGTCTCCCACCTCCTCCTGGGACACTGGTGGCTGGAATCCTCCCCCTGCACCCCACCAGGGTGCGTGAACAGCCTGAGGCATCCCTCACCAACAGGCAGCAAAGAGGGCCACACTCACCCCACCCCACCCACGGGTCAACTGCAAGGTTGGCGTCCAGGGGCAGCTGGCGAGGTGCCCACGACTGAGAGATACAAGGCCAGGGACAGGGCAGTCCCGTCCCGTCCCCTGAAGGCAGGGAGTGGAAAGGATGGGAAAGTTCACTCAGGCCCAGGGCGGTGACTGGGGGTGGGGGAGAGTTTTGTCAAGTGTCTGGCAGCTCTGTGGGAATGCTAGCTAGGAGCTGAGGCCTCCACTGGGTGCTGGGTGGTGGTCCCCCTTCCCACCCCCGCTGTGGCTGCTGCAACCTGCAAAGTGCCTTGCCACCAGCCTCCTACCACGAGCTGGCTCAAGTCTCCTCTTCCCAGACCCCAGGTTCCTCATCCATATATGGACTTATCCTTCCCTGGTTTCCACACACAAACTCAATGAGCACCTACTATGTGTGGCAAGGCCCTAAGCAGGCCTTCCTTGCTCCTCTCTGCACCATCCTTCCCAGGTTTCTTTACATGAAAATGTAGGTTCTCCTCACCAGCACCCAGGAGGTACAAGGTCCTCTAAGTTGAGTCAGATACCCCTCTGGGGTCGCAGGGCCCCTGATCCTTGTGTGGGTTTGGCTCCCCCTGCCAGGTGGGCAGCTTCTGGAATACTCCTTTGCACCCACTTCTTGCCTGATGTACAGTGAACAGACCCAGAGAGAGAAACGGTGACAAGGAGAGGGGTCTTCTCTGGCAGGTCTCAAGCTCCGGGCCCCACCCCCAACTCCTCTCTGGCACATCTTTTCTCCACAGCCTCCAGATGGTCCAGGAGGACATTTCAGCTGTGGCTAAACATGACAGACAGACAACGGATGGTGGGCCACCGCCCAGCAGTGCCTGGGCCACTCACTAGCTAACGGCCCAGACTTGGCCTTGGCTGGGTGTGAACTCACAGCCTCGCACACAGTATGGTTCCCTAAGTTTCTTTACTCTGTGGAGCACACTCTCTTCCGAGGCCTGTGGCAGGGGCGGTTTGGAGCTTTCTTCACAGGCCACCTCCAACTATCGGGAGCCTGGAGCCCATCCTGTCCCCTAAAATGTGGCCCTGAGACTCCTCAGTTGCCCAAACCCTCTGTCTCCTCCTCTGTCCCTCCAGGTCTGAGCAGGAACCCTGCCACACACTTAGCAAACTGATCCCCGCCCCCCCCCTCCGAGCTTTCTGGACCACGGTGGTGCTGCTGGCAAGGGAGTGACTCCTGACCTCCCCGGGTCCCACAAGCTCCTTACGCCAGAACCCATGGCAACCAGGCGCTCAGACATCTGTGCGGACCCTCGCCCTTTTGGGTGCACATTACCCATATGACATCCACACCCAGAGGGTCGCGGGGTGGATGGGGGAACAAGAGACGCGCAGGCTGGGCCCAGGCCTGGTCCAGGCCTCGTGGGCTTGGACCGGGCACTATCCAGTGGGGCGTGGGCCACGCGCACACGCCAGGCCCAAGGGCCCAGCACCCAAGGGCGGCTAACGCCAAAACTCTTCATCCTCTTCCTCAATCTAGCGCTCTCTCTCTCGCTTGCTAGCTCTCTCTTTTTTTTTTTTTTTTTTGCAAAAGGAGGGGAGAGGGGGTGAAAAAATGCTGCACTGTGCGGCGAGGCCGGTGAGTGAGCGGCGCGCGGCCAATCAGCGCCCGCCGTTCCGAAAGTTGCCTTTTATGGCTCGAGCGGCAGCGGTGGCGCCCTATAAAACCCGGCGGCGCGACGCGCAGCCACTGCCGAGACCGCGTCCATCCTGCGAGTACAGTCTCCTCGCCGCTCCACCGCCGCCAGTCCACACCCGCCACCCAGGTAAGGCTCAGGCGTCGTGCAGATCGGCCCCCGATGGGCCCTGAGGCCCCTATGGCCTGGCCCAAGGTGGCTGCGGCCACGTCGCCGCTGCAGAGCTGCAGGCCGCAGTGTAGATGTTTAGGGAGCCACCTGGGACGCAGTGTGGGCACTTAAGGAGCCACTGGGCCACTCTGGTTGCTCAGAGAGCCACTAGGGTTGTGGTGTGATCTGGGGAGTCCTTGAGCCGTGGTATGGACACTTGGGAGCCGCTGGGCCGCGGCGTGGACACTTGGGAGAGCCGCGGCTGCGGTGTGGGCGCTTAGGAAGCCACTTGGCTGGTGGGTGGCGGGATGCAACCCTCTAAGCCCAAGGGTTGCAGGGCTGGGCTCGAGGATGCACTGCATAGTGCAGCCGGGGTAGCGAGCACGTCTTTGTCCGTGCCGGGCGCTCGTTTGGCAGAGCCGGCTGGGCCGGGTGGGGGGCTGGGGCGCTCCTGCGCGTGCGCGCTGGGATCCGGGACGCTTTTGCTGCGCGCGCCGGGGATAGGGGCGCAGTTGCGCGTGCGCGCTGGGGCCCAGGGTGCCGCGTCCCGGGCTAGGCTAGGGGCGGGGCTGCGAGCCGGAAGGGGTGGGGTTGCCAGGGCGCCTGCGCATGCTTCCTGCCGCGCCGTCGGGTGTGGCTGCAGCGCGCGCGCCCGTCCGCCGGGCGCTGTTTGAACTGGCGGAGGCGGGGCCGGCGCCGGGTGGGGAGGGGGCGGGGGCCTGGCTTCCTGCCGCGCGCCGCGGGGCCGCCTCCGACCAGCGTTTGCCTTTTATGGTAATAACGCGGCCGGCCCGGCTTCCTTTGTCCCCGCGCTGGGCGCGCACCGGCGCCCCCTGGCGGCCCGAGGTTGTGCGCGCCGGAAGTGGGCAGGGCGGGGCGCCCACGACCCCCGGTCACTGTGCCGCTTTGCCAGCAGCTCGCCATGGATGACGATATCGCTGCGCTCGTCGTTGACAACGGCTCCGGCATGTGCAAGGCCGGCTTCGCGGGTGACGATGCTCCCCGGGCCGTCTTCCCCTCCATCGTGGGGCGCCCACGGCACCAGGTAGGGCGGCCAGCCTTCATGTCCCTTCCGAGGCTGGGAACCAAAGGCGCTCTGGGGTGGGGTCCTGGGGGCCGCATCCGTGCTGAGTATACCTGCTTTTTCCTCCACAGGGTGTGATGGTGGGCATGGGTCAGAAGGATTCCTATGTGGGTGACGAGGCCCAGAGCAAGAGAGGCATCCTGACCCTGAAGTACCCCATTGAGCATGGCATCGTCACCAACTGGGACGACATGGAGAAGATTTGGCACCACACCTTCTACAACGAGCTGCGTGTGGCTCCTGAGGAGCACCCTGTGCTGCTGACCGAGGCTCCCCTGAACCCTAAGGCCAACCGTGAGAAGATGACCCAGGTCAGTGGTGACTACCTCCCCAGGGTCACTTCCAACCACCTTTCCTTGCCCTTCTGTGCCACGCCTTTTCTCACTTGTTCTTTCTTCTGCCATTCTCCATAGGACTTTTCTTCTCTGACCTGAGTCTCCTTTGGAACTTTGGCAGGTTCTATTTGCTTTTTTCCAGATGAGAACTTTCTCTTGTGTTTGCCTTTCTGACTAGGTGTTCAAAAAATAGTGTGGGTGTAGGTACTAACACTGGCTTGTGTGACAAAGCCAATGAGGCTGATGTAAAGTGGCCTTGGAGTGTGTACTCAATGGGTGCACAGTAGGTCTGAACAGAATCCCCTTCCTGAGACCCCCACCCAGCACACACATGTAGCTGTGTTCTTGCACTCTCTGCATGTCCCCAGTCTGGCTTAACTGCCCCAGATGGCTTCCTGAGTATGACGAGTCCTCTCTCTCCTTGCAGATCATGTTTGAGACCTTCAACACCCCAGCCATGTATGTGGCCATCCAGGCTGTGCTGTCCCTGTATGCCTCTGGCCGTACCACTGGCATTGTGATGGACTCCGGTGATGGGGTCACCCACACAGTGCCCATCTATGAGGGGTATGCCCTTCCCCACGCCATCCTGCGTCTGGACCTGGCTGGCCGGGACCTGACAGACTACCTCATGAAGATCCTGACTGAGCGTGGCTACAGCTTCACCACCACAGCCGAGCGGGAAATCGTGCGTGACATCAAGGAGAAGCTGTGCTACGTTGCCCTGGACTTCGAGCAGGAGATGGCCACTGCAGCCTCTAGCTCCTCCCTGGAGAAGAGCTACGAGCTGCCTGATGGTCAGGTGATCACCATTGGCAATGAGCGATTCCGCTGCCCTGAGGCACTCTTCCAGCCTTCTTTCCTGGGTGAGTTGATAGTCCACTCCTATGATCCCCTCCCTACACAAGTGTCACACTTGGGGCACAATGGAAGTCTGATGTCATTTCCCTTTAGGCATGGAATCCTGTGGCATCCATGAAACTACTTTCAATTCCATCATGAAGTGTGACGTTGACATTCGCAAGGACCTCTATGCCAACACAGTGCTGTCTGGTGGCACCACCATGTACCCAGGCATTGCTGACAGGATGCAGAAGGAGATCACAGCCCTGGCACCCAGCACAATGAAGATCAAGGTGAGTGTCTGCCCAGCCTGAGCTGGTGGTCTGGTCCCATCAGGTTAGGTTCCAGGAGGTAGGAGTGCTGTGACATCCAGGGTCCTCAATGACTGTCCTTCCCTCTGCAGATCATCGCTCCCCCTGAGCGCAAGTACTCTGTGTGGATTGGCGGCTCCATCCTGGCCTCTCTGTCCACCTTCCAGCAGATGTGGATCAGCAAGCAGGAGTACGACGAATCTGGCCCCTCCATTGTCCACCGTAAATGCTTCTAGGCGGACTGTTACTTAGCTGCGTTACACCCTTTCTTGACAAAACCTAACTTTGCGCAGAAAACGAGATGAGATTGGCATGGCTTTATTTGTTTTTTTTTTTTCCTTTTTGTTTTTGTTTTTTGTTTTGGCGCTTTTGACTCAGGATTTAAAAACTGGAACGGTGAAGGTGACAGCAGTCGGTTGGAGCGAGCATCCCCAAAGTTCTACAATATGGCCGAGGACTTTGATTGTACATTGTTCTTTTTTTTAATAGTCATTCCAAATATAGTGAGATGCATTGTTACAGGAAGTCCTTCGCCCTCCCAAAAGCCGCCCCACTCCTCCTCCTGGAGGATGGCCCAGTCCTCACCCGAGTCCATACAGGGGAGGTGACAGCATTGCTTTTGTGTAAATTATGTAATGCAAATTTTTTTAATCTTAGCCTTAATACTTTTTTATTTTGTTTTATTTTGAATGGTCAGCCATCGTGGCCCCCTTTTTGTCCCCCAACTTGAGATGTATGAAGGCTTTTGGTCTCCCTGGGAGTGGGCTAAGGTGTGGAGGCAGCCAGGGCTTACCTGTACACTGACTTGAGACCAGTTCAATAAAAGTGCACACCTTAAAGATGAAGTGTTAATGTGGCTTTGTGGTATTGTTGGGTGTGTGGGCCGTTGAGGGTGCTCAGGAAGATGGGTTGGTATTTGGGGCCAAAGTAGCCATCCTTGCATTGAGGTGTTGGGGGTTGAGGTTCTCCTGCTAGAACAAAAATCTCTGGCTTGGCCTTCCCTCACTATGCCAGGTTACCCTGGGTTGTGACTGACTTGGTCCCATCCAGTTCTGCACCAGCTACCTGCAGTATGGTGCTTTGGCTTAAGCTATCTGCAGATTTTGGTGGGCACAGCAGAGAAAGCCTGATGGGGTAGGGAACTGAACTGAGGTCTAGGATTCAGGAATGGATGGAGGACATCTGCCTCTAACAGTCCAAGGCTCATCCTCTAGGGCCCAGCTATAGAGGATGGGGATCACCTGGAGCTGCAGGCCGGCCTCCAACTTGGTACTGCTGCTGCTCCCCTTCTAAAGCTGATTGACAGCAGGAAAGGGAGTGGAGTTGCAGTGCAGCTTCCGCTGGTAAGAGTAGCCTCACCCTGAGCAGTCTAGGAGGCCCACAGAAGGATTTAGGGAGATAGGGCCCTCTTGGGGCACTTCAGCTCTTTGAGGTGGTGAGTTTGCAAGGAAGTTCCATCTTAGGACCATTAACTGCCTACTATGCTGGACCTGAGGTTGCTGAGATAATCTGGCCTTGGAGGAACTGTCAATCAGAACAAGTACCCCACCCATCCATCTATTCACAAACAGATAATCAAATTCTTGTCCCAGATCTGGGGGTATACTGGAAAACAAATGTCCCCTGCCCTCATTAGGAATCCAGGGTAATGGGGGAAAGCATCAACAGGAATAAAAAAGTGAGTTCACAAATACAAGCTGTGATAATGAGAAGAGCAGAGGCTCTGATAAAGAATATAGCATCATGTCAAATGTGATTTCAAGGTATAGACATGCATCAGAACAAATTGTACCTCAATAAAGCTGACTTAGTTTTTGGTACTGGAGATTTAACCCAGGGGCACTTGACTACTGAGGAACATGGTACATCCCCAGCCTTTTTTTTTTTTCTGCTACATTGCTGAGGTTGGTCTTGAACTTTTTTTTTTTTAATGTGTATTTTTTAGTTGTACACAATACTTTTATTTTGTTTATTTATTTTTATGTGGTGCTGAGGATCGAACCCAGGGCCTCGCACGTAGTAGGCAAGTGCTCCAACCCCAGTCCCTGGTCTTGAACTTTTGATCCTCCTGTCTCAGCCTCCCTAGCTCACCTCATGGAAAAAACATTTTTTAAAAGCAACCATTTTGCCTTTTTTGGATAATAAGGTAACAAAGGACCATGGAACTGGGCCTTCTGAGATGGAGAGGCTCCTCCCAGGCTTCCTGGGGGAAGAATCCTTAAGGTGGCCTCAGGCCAGAGAGGGACCTGGGTGGTATCATTGCTGTCATAGGCATGACTTGATTGTGGACAGAGGTCTAGAGACTAGACAGCCCCCAGGGCAGAATGTCTTACCTATGCGGCCTTGGGAAAGAACCATCACTATTCAAGGCCCCCTTTGAGAAATGGGCACCTCACTAGCAGTAGGCGGGGCTATGGAAAGTGGCGTTCCAACAGTTTTTGCCTTTAAAGGCACCGGAAGTGCAACCCAGACACAAGACACTTTGGGCTTTGAGAATCCTCTGGCCCATCCCTTCCTTTCTGGGATAAGCAGCCAGGATGGCTATCTGAGTCTGGAAAACCCAGTGTCATCAGCATCCTCACCCACAGGGTTCAGAGTGAGGGAATGCCATATTGCCTCCCACTTCCTCTCTGCACCCACTTCACAGGTTAGGAGCCTGAGGCTTTGAGAAGACTGGTGGCTGATCTCAGGTTTTCCAGTATGAAAGTGAGAAGCCTGGAGTCTCATAGGTTTGTCTTTGACCCTAATGCTTCTGAGACCCCCTCAGTGCCCACCCTACTCTGCCTTCCTGGTCAGGTCAATGGGCCTGAAGAACCAAGTTTTCCC
Organism: Marmota monax; assembly: GCF_021218885.2. Lineage (NCBI taxonomy): Eukaryota > Metazoa > Chordata > Mammalia > Rodentia > Sciuridae > Marmota > Marmota monax. Next base: position 4,497,909 of record NW_026693034.1, on the reverse strand, counting down.
ACCCTTAATTCTTTGTTTTCCAGAAATGTGGACGCTCCACCCGCTGTTCAGCTTAGCTCTGCCTTGGCTGACTCCACAGCTGGGAAGGGAGGCTTCCCACTGATCTGGGTAGCGGGCGCCCCCAAAAGTTCACCTTTCTATGAGCTGAATCTCACCTCACCAGAAGGTCCCTCCTCCGCGAGGCATCCCTGCTTCTACAGAGCTGCACCCCCACAGACTGTTCAGAAGAGGAGAGTCCCAGCACATGCACGGATCCAGGATTTTGGGTCATCCCCCTCTGGACGCTTCTTAAAGGAGGGAGCCCAATGTGGTGGATGGAGGGAGCCTACTCCTGGTCATACGACTGTTGCAGGTTGGCTGTCTTCCCTCTGGGAAACTGAGGTTTGGAGGGTAGGACATTCTGGGGTGGCAGTGGCAGGATCTGAACACACTCTGGTGGAGCACAGGCTGTGGAGGAGTTTGCCTGCATTGCACCAGGAGAGGGGCAGGCAATGGGGCAGCACTGATGGGTGGCCACCCTGGGGACCCTCAGTGGTAAAGGCACAGAGGAAAGGATATCTTGTTTGGCTGGAGTCACCAAGAAACATAAGCTGGAATCATTCAGAACTCACGCCACTGACTGGTGGTCCTTTATCCATGCAGTCATTTTTCTTTCATTTTAAAATGAATGTCATTTATCGGATGTGCAACCTTTTTTTTTTTTTTTTTTTGTTCCAGGGATTGAACTCATGGGCATCAGCCACAGAGCCACAACCCCAGCCTTATTTTGTATTTTATTTAGAGATGGTCTCACTGAGTTGCTAAACTCCTCGCCATGGCTGAGGCTGGTTTTGAACTTGCGATCCTCCTGCCTTAGCCTCCCGAGCCATGCTGAGATTATAGGCCTGCACCACGGTGCCCAGCCCATGCAGTCATTTTTCATCCAACACACCTTTTTTTTTTTTGGTGCTGGGGACTGAACCCAGGGCCTTGTGCATGTGAGGCAAGCACTCTACTAACTGAGCTATATCCCCAGCCCTCATCCATATTATTATATAGTTTACTTTTTTTTTTTCCCCCGGGTACTGGGGATTGAACCAGGGTTGCTTTGCCAACTTAGCCTTGCTAAATTGCTGAGGCTGGCCTCAAACTTGTGATCTTCCAGCCTCAACTTGAGATCTTCTTCAGCCTCTAAGCTTCTGGAATTGCAGGTGTATGCCACCACACCCAGTTTACATTTAAAAAAAATTAATTTTTATTAGTTATTAATGGACCTTTATTTATTTACTTGTTTATATGCGGTGCTGAGAATCAAACCCCGTGTCTCACATATGCTAGGCAAGCGCTCTACCACTGAGCCACAACCCGAGCTTGTTTTGATATAGGATCTTACTAAGTAGCCCAGGCTGGCCTTGAGCTTGGGATCCTCCTGCCTCAGTCTTTTAAGTCTGCCATTGTAGCTGTGTGCCATTGCACCTGACCCAACATACATTTTGAGCAGCCCATAGTGCTAGGTGGGGGACCACTGTGACAAGGAGACATTTTTTCTTTTTTGGTACTAGGGATTGAACCCAGGGGCACTCAGACACTGAGCTATTTCCCCCAGGCTTTTTTTATTTTTTATTTTGAGAAAGGATCTTGTTTTGGGCCTTACTAAATTGCTGAGGCTGGCTTTGAACTTGCGATTCTCCTTCCTCATCATCCCAAATTGCTGGAATTATAGGCATGAACCACCATGCCTGGTTCCTTTTATATTTTTATTTTTTGAAACTGTGTGTGTGTGCGTGTGTGTGTTGAACTCAAGGGCACTTGACACTGAGCCATATCCCCAATCCTATTTTGTATTTTATTTAGAGACAGGATCTCACTGAGTTGCTTAGTGCCTCATTGTTGCTGAGGCTGGCTTTGAACTTGCAATCCTCCTTCTCAGCCTCCTGGGCAGCTGGGTATACAGGAGTACACCACCAGACCTAGCACAAATCAATATTTTTAAGAACAGTTTTATGCTTGTAGCAAAATTGAAGGGAGAGTACAGACAGTTCCCAGTACTTCCTGTTCCCACGTACCCACCCACCCACGGCCTCCCCTACTTCCAACACCCTGAGGCAAAGGGTTACGTTTGTTACAACTGGTGAAGATACATGGACCCAATATTATTACCCAGAATCCCAGGTGTACATTACAATTCCCTTTTGGTGGTGCACATCCAATAGGTTTGCATACATTTCTTTCTTTATTTTTGGTACCAGGGATTGAACCCAGGGGCATTTAACCACTGAGCAACATCCCCAGCCCTTTTCTATATTTTATTTAGAGATAGGGTCTCACTGAATTGCTTAGGCCTTGTTAAGTTGCAGAGGCTGGCTTTGAACTCACAATCCTCCTGCCTCAGTTTCTCAAGCTGCTGGGATTACAGATGTGCCCAGTTTAATAACATGAGTTTACCATTATGGTTTCCTACAGAGCAGTTTCACTGCCCTAAAAACCCTCAGTGTTCCACCTGTCCATTCTCACTACCCTCTGGCAACTGCTGATTCTTTGGTACTGGGGATGAAACCCAGGGCTTAATGCACACAAGGTAAATGCTCTATCACTGAGCTCTTCTCCCGCCCATTGATCTCTGTAATGTTCACAATAGTTTTGCCTTTCCCAAAATGTTCTACAGTTGGAATCAAAAAGTATGTTGCCTTCTCAGACAGTCTTCCTTCACTTAATAATATGCATTTCAAGGCTGCGGATGTAGCTCAGCTACAGAGCACTTGCCTAGCATGTGTGAGCATTTGCAATACCCAATATTGCAAATAAACAAGATAATGAAAAGCTCCTAAAACAAGACAAAAAAGAAAAGAAAGAAAAGAAAATCATAATTTCCTCCATCTCTCTCTCCTTTAGGTGCTAGGGATTGAATTTGGGCAAGTCAAGCAGTCTACCACTGAGCCCCATCCCAGCCCCATCCTGGATGTGTCCCCCCCACCACCATGGTACTGGGGATTGAATCCAGGACCCCATGCGCACTAGGCAAGTGATCCACCATTAAGCTCCACGTCTTTTCATGGCTTGAGAGCTCAAATCCTTCAGTATTGAATAATATTACATTGTCTGGAGGCACTATGGTTTCTCCATTCACTTAGTGTCATAGTTTGGAGCTGGAAGGTCTAGACCTCAAAGGTCTATGTGTTGAAGACTTGGTCCCCAGAGAATCATGCTATTGGGAGGTGGTGGAAACTAGGAGGTGGGGCCCGTAGGAGAAAGTTAGATAGGTGAGGGGCCCCTTGAGGGTTATGTTGGGATCTCAGCTGCTTCCTCTCTCTCCAGCTTCCTGGCTGGCATGAGGTGAGACTGGATGGAAATCCTCCTTTGTGTTGATTTATCTAGGTATTCTGTTCTAGCCACAGAAAGCTGATGAACATATCTACTGAAGGACATCTTGGCCACTTCTAAATGTTGGCAATTATGAGTAAAGCTGCTGCAGACATGGGTGTGCAGCTATTTGTGGGATAGGAAGGTTTCAACTCCAGCTACATAGTTTGCAAAGTGCACTGTGCATTTGTGTGCTGCAGTGGGAGCTCAGGAAAGGATATGGGTCCTTCAAAATGGCTTTTGAGCTAGATGCGGTGGCGCATGCCTATAATGCCAGAGCTCAGGAGGCCGAGGCAGGAGGATCCCAAGTATCAGGTCAACCTCAGCTAGTTAGCCAGACCCTATCTCAAAGTAAAAAATAAAAAGGGCTGGGGATGTAGCTCAGTGGTAGAGCGCCCCTAGGTTCAATTCCCAGTATTGCAAAAAAAAAAAATTGCTTCTATGGACACTCTGAAGGTAGAGATGATGGGGACTACTTTGGCTGCAGCCTGTGCCTAGCACACAAAGAGCCACCAAAGGGGAGGTGCAGTGGCTCGCTCTTCCAGCAGGCACTACTGGAAGCCCTGTCCCCAGACTCCATCCCTGGCTGCAGGCTCCCAGTTCCTTGAGTTTCTCTCCTCTCTACAACAGCTGAGGATGCTGAACTGGAGGGCTCTCTCCTTCTTGGGTGGGCTCCAATCCCTGCTTCGCGACCCTCAGTGATCCACATTCTCCTCTGCAAGATGGGGATGAAGGGACTGGGGATTGGTGACATTTCCAGTGCCATCCCAACAGAAAGGGACAGTTACAAGCAGCAGCTGGGAATGTGGGCTTCTGTCATTTGTTTTTATTTTTATTTATTTATTTATTTTGTAGGTGCTGGGGATGGAATCCAAGGCTCGTGCATGCCAGGCAATGAATGGGAAGGGGGTGGGGATTTTCAGAGACCACCTGCTTCATTTCCAGCCTCTAACTGGGTTCTCAGTGAATTCCATGGCCCACTGCTTGGCCCTGGTCTCCAAGTTCTGTTCTACACTGGGGCCAGCCAGACACTGCTCTCAGACCATGATCTGTTGGGGATGCTATGAAGCAGTGTCCCCAAACCTGTCCCTACGCCCCTGGAAAGGCCCACGAGAGGGTAGGAGCAACAAGCCATTGGCACCAGCTCCACTCTGGGGGTCCTTGAGCTCAATGCATACAGGTGTCCAACTTGAATATTCCTGCAATTGGGGCAGCCAAGGAAATGTTGATGGAGTGGGTGACTCCTTCTTCCCTAGAACCAGCAGCAGTAGTCTTAGTTCTAGCTTCTCTTGATGGACTTGCTCCTCTGCCATGGACACTCAGAAGCAGTATCTCATTTCATTAATTACTGATTTGGCCAACATCCCTGAGGGGCCGGCTAACTATCAAGCACTACTCTATTGGGGGACAGAAAATAAACAAGTTGCCATGGTGAAACACATACAAAATTACAGAAGGGATGGGTCCAGGAGGCTGGGAAAGAAAAATCCAGGGAAGACTACTAGGAGGATGTGACACTTGAGTTACTGAGAAGCACCATCCAGGAGCAAAGCATCATCCCCAAGGAGAACTCAGTACACTCGATGGTTGGGCAAGCATCTCGAGCTTTCACCATCACGGGACCAGGGAAGGTGAAAGGGTAGAGGGAGGAGCTGAAGGACAACTAGGGTCAGGAGGGCAGAGGCAGAGGTGGGCCAGAATTAGGTTCCAATAGTAAACAATGGGAACTCTCATGAACATGCCTTTTTTTATTTTTGGTACCAGGGATTGAACTCAAGGATGCTTAACCACTGAGCCACATCCCCAGTCCTTTTCATTTTTTTTTTTTTTTTCTGAGACAGGGTTTCAGAAAGTTAGAGCCTCGCTATATTGCTGAGGCTGAGGCTGGCCTTAAAACTTGAGATCCTCCTGCCTCAGCCTCCTGAGTTGCTGGAATTCAGGCATGTGTCACTGTACCCAGCCATTAACACACTTTCGAAGAGACCTGGTCTTGAATGTTGCTCTAGCTGGCTTCAAGTAATCCTCCTGCCTTAACATCCAGAGTGGCTGGGACTACAGGTGTGTACCACTGAACCTGGCTACACCCATTTTTTTCTTTTCAATGTCTGAAGTTGTACTTAACTGTGGACTAAACTGGATGTTCTTTTTTTGGGGGTGGGGGGAGAGATACTGGGGATTGAATCCTGGGCCTTATGCACTCTAGGCAAGTGCTTTAACACTAAATTATATTCCCAGCCTTTTTTATTTTGCCACAGGGTCTGATAAATCGCCAAGACTACTCTCAAACTTTCAATTCTCACTCTCGTTAGTCTCTGGAATTACAAATGTGAGTGACCACACCCAAACCCAGCCCGCTTTTATTTATTTTTATTTTGAGACATGGTTTCAACTTAGGTTGCCCTGGCTGGCCTGGAACTTGCTATCCTCCTGTCCTGCCTCATCCTCTCAAATAGCTGGATTACAGGTACTCACCAGCTTAAGGTAGGCTCTTGAATCCAGTATGACTGATGTTCTCAGGAGAGGACCTATGGGGACACCGAGTGGGGAGATGGCCAGGTGAAGACAGAGAAAGAACCTGGGTGATGCTGCTGCCAGACCAGACGCCAAGGATCTCTGGCACCCACCAAAAGCAGGGAAAAAAGCAAGAAAGGTTTGTTTCCTAGAGCCTTTGGAGGGAGCACATCCTTGTACCGATGTTATTTCGAACATGTGGCTTCCAGAAATGCAAGTGGATACATTACCGCAGCCCTATAAAACCAGTGCCCTCATCCATACCCAGTTCTGACTCCAAAGCATGAACTTATTCCATGGAGTTTTAGCAGTAAGCTCTTTGAAATGCAAGCACTAAGGGGGAAAGGCATATGTCCACCCATTCACGTACTCAGCAAATATTGACTCAGTGTCTGATACATGCCAGAGTTAGTTCTAGGAATCCCATCCTTGCTTACCCGTTTATGGCGGGGGGGGCGGGGTGGGCAAAAAGAAAAAAAGACACAGTAGATCAGATGGTGCCAAGAGCTATGAAGAAATGTACCACGGGATGGGGGCGAGTTTGAGTGGTGAAGGTGGGGAGCAGGCTATGCGATCTTTCGGATGGGGACAGGTGGATTGCAATAGGGAGGACAGTGTAGACTGCTAATGCAAAGGCCTGGTGGTGGGGGCATGTTGGGCCGGCAGAAGGAGGCTGGGGTGGCTGGAAGGGAACAAGCAGAAAGCGGAGGGTTTGCAGAAGGCGCTCAGAAAGTAGGCGGAGGCAACTGGGTACCTACGAGGCTCAATGCGCCCTATTCCACCGGAGGCGCCACACCCCAAATGGCGGCTCGAGGTCCGCTGTAGGCGAGCGGAAGTGCGTATTGCGGACGCCGGAAGTTGTGTTCAGCCCCGCCCCTTGCCGGGTCTCTTGAGCCGCGGACGCGCCGGCTTCCAGCATCCTTGGCGGGGCAGACGGGAGGCCTCGAAGCTGCGGCTCCTGCGGCCGCGGCACGGCCGGCCGGCGACATGGCCAGCTCTGGAGAGGTACTGTCCGCGCCTGTCTCTGCTCTACTTCTGCCTTGGTGGTCTCGGCCGCTCTCGGTCCTTCTCATCCCACCTGACTCCTCCCTCCCGACCCTTCTCCCCGACCCTTCCCCTGCTCTTGGGCCCCTCCTCGCCCCCTCTCGCTCTCCTCCCAGGCCCCCGTCCTGCCTCCGAAGTCACAGATTGTCAATTCCCGCTTGTGTTTACCATCCGGTTTCCAATCCCACATCCTTGATGGGCAAAGTGGCTCCCCTCATTCCGTCCCCTGAGTTTCCAGGCCCTTGCTCCAGGCCCCTGTCTCCTGCTTGGCCCTCGCAGCTCTGGGACGTTGCCCCTCCGTGCCCACTTCCAACCCTCTTTTCTGTTTCTGTTCAGTTGCAGTCCAGCCTCCTTCTCTCTGGAGTACTCTATCTGGAGTGTGTGACTTGGTGGAGAGTGATGGAGGGAAAGCCAGTTCACTTAGGGATTTAGGGCTTATCCTGGAATTCCTTCCCCAAACGCTCTACAAATCTGGGTCCGTTGGGGGATACCAGCACGATCTGTGATGTGGTGCAGGGTATTCTCTGCAGGAAAGGGCTAAACAGGGCTCATGAGCTGATTAGTAGCTTCTTTCTTATCTACATGTATACCTGGGTTTTTATCTATCGACTTCCAAAACTCAGCGGTGGGTTCACTTCTAAATCTTAGAAGCTATTTGAGTTCAAGCAGAGGTTCAAGTATTTCCCTCTGAGTGGATGGGACATGGGTATGTAGAAGATGGCTGTGCACGGAGGTGGGTAGGTGGAAGATGGCTGGGGTTTGCTGATAGCGCCTCTTTATTTGAAGTGAATTTGGCCAGAAGTGGCTCCTCTGGCCCCTTAATTGATGGGGAAGGGTGTGTGACCTAACTGCAGACTGTCCATTGAAAAGTCAGGAATCTTCAGTTCCCTCAGAAGTTCTGGGGTATCCTGCTGTATTAGCAGATGCCAATTAGCTGTTATGTGCTTGGGGGATCTGATACCTTGGTTTTATGGAGTGCTGTTTCAAAGGCCCCTTCTGTTCTTGAAATGTGGGGCTTACTGACCAGTGAGGCTGCTTTGTGGCAGCCTCCTCATGGGAGGAGAGGGGAGGTTGATTTTACCCAAAATATAGAGATCTAGGTCCCTTTTTTGAAGGGATGGTCAAATTATTTATTGAGATTTAATTCATGTACACAAAATTCACTCTTTCAAAGTATACAATTCTATCTTGTAAAATAAAAATGCAACCTCTATAGAGTCTGTAGATTTTATGTCCATTTGTATACTTGGTATTCCTTATGGTATTTAGAACTTTGTTTTTTATAACTAGGGTTCAGCAAGTATTTATTAGTTGATCATTGTTGAGCATTTTTGCACATATTTCTAATAAAGTGTTCAATTCGGTGAATTTTTAAGAACTGTATTAACAAGGCTGTGTAACATCCCCACTATCTGATTCCAGGATGGGGTGTCTGACTTTGGAAGTCCTTTAAAATGCAGTTGCTTGAAGGGTGCACATGTGATCTCAGTAACTTGGGAGGCTGAGACAGGAGTATCGCAAGTTTGAGGACTGCCTCAGGAATTCAGTGAGAAAAATAAAAATAAAAAATAAAAGTGGGCGGGGTGGTGCATACCTGTAATCCTAGTGGCTCATAAGGCTGAGGCAGGAGGATTGCGACTTCAAAGCCAGCCTCAGCCAAAGCAAGGTGCTAAGAAACCAAGTGAGACCTTGTCTCTAAAATACAAAATAGTGCCGGGGATGTGACTCAGTGGCCTAGTGCCCCCGAGTTCAATCCCTGGTACCTCTTCCCACCCCCCAAAAACATAGGGCTGGGGATGTGGCTCAGTGGTCAAGTGCTCTTGAATTCAGTCCTTGGTACCCTGCCCCCCAAAATAAATAAAATAAATAGGGCTGGGAGTGTAGCTCAGGTAAAGCCCCCCAGGGTTCCATTCCTAGTACCTCTTTTCCCCAAATGCAATTGTCCAACACTGCACCACTTTCCAAGAACTAGGGCTCCTTTGTTGTTTTTTTTTCTATATATTAATTTTAATTACTTTGAAACAACATAATTTTTATACCAAAGAAGCACCCATTATAATTGCTAAATTCTAACACCAGCATTTTATGTATCTGATCCAGCTGTGCAAAACTGATCAATTTTCTTTTCTTTTTTTGAAATGGGGGTGTCCTTTTGTTGCCCAGCTATTCTCAAACTTTTGGGCTCAAGGGATCCTCCTGTCCACCCACACCTGGCTTCATTTTTTTTTTTGGACTAAGCTGAAGTAGAAATTCCAAAGATAAAAGAGAAGCTTAAAGGTCATGTTTATTAGCTAGCACCATAATTCTAGTGTTAGACTCTTTCCAGCAACCTGAAGAAGGATGTGGAAGAGTTGAGGTTAGGGGGATCTAATGGGTAGTTCTTAATTTGTGGCCCTGTTTGTGCCCCAGGGCAACATAGGGTCTAGCAAAGAAGAGTCTCTGGGGCTGGAGATGAAAGCAAAAGCTCTGGGATCAGATGGTAAAGTAAAGGAAGCTCCTCTGAACCTCAGAATCCGCGCATCCAGGGGGCACGCTGGAGTTGCTCCTGAACTGGGGGGTTTCTTCTTGCCAATTAGCTGTTATGTGCTTGGGGGATCTGATATCTTGGTTTTATGGAGTGCTGTTTCAAAGGCCCCGTCTGTTCTTGAAGTGTGGGGCTTACTGACCAGTGAGGCTGCTTTGTGGCAGCCTCCTCATGGGAGGAGAGGGGGGGTTGATTTTACCCAAAATATAGAGATCTAGGTCTTTTTTTGAAGGGATGGTCAAAACTACAGTAAAATCTTTTTTTGGTTTTGTTGTTGGTACTAGAGATTGAATCCAGGGATCTCTACCACTGAGCCACATCCCCAGTCCTTTTTATTTTTTATTTTGAGATATGGTCTTGCTTATTTGTTGGTGGTCTTGCTAAGTTGCTGGGACTGGCCTTGAACTTGTGATCCTCCTGCCTCAGCTTCTAGAATCACTGGGATTACAAACATGTACCACAACACCTGGTGCAATCATAGGTCCTCTTTTGGTACTGGGGATTCAACCCAGAGGCACTTAACCACTGAGCCACATCCCCAGCCCTATTTTGTATTTTATTTAGAGACAGGTCTCAACTGAGTTGCTCAGTGCCTCACTTTTGATCAGGCTGACTTTGAACTCGAGATCCTCCTGCCTCAGGCTCCTGAGCTCTAGAAATACAGGTATTTACCACCATGCAGAGCCCTTTCTGTGTTTTGAGACAGGATCTTACTAAATTGCTTAGGGCCTTGCTAAGTTGCTGAGTCTGGCCTGGAATTTGCAGTTCTCCTGCTTCAGCCTCCTGAGCTGCCGGATTATTGGTGTGTGCCACCATGCCTGGCCATATGGGTCCTTTTGTAATTCTCCAGGTTTTAGTCAGGTTTGGCATGCCATCTTAGTTCTGAGTCAGATCCATTTCAACCATGTTGCCAGAAGCAAATTTAAAGCCATTCGTGGTGGTACACCCCTATAATCCCAGAAATTTGGGGTATTGAGGCAGGAGGATCACAAATTTGAGGCCAGCCTCAGCAACTTAGTGAAACTCTGTCTCAAATTAAAAAAATAAAAAGGACTGGGGTAAAGTGCCCCTAGATTCCATTCCCAGTCCAAAAAAAAAAAAAAGGTAAGTCCAAGCAGGAACTGGAATATGATGTTGGGTGGGGATGGTAGGATGGTAAGGAGGGCATAAAGGAGTGGCTCTGCCTTCATTTAATAGCACTTCAAATGATTCTGCAGCAGGTGATCCTATGCCTCATCTGGTTCCGTGCCTCTTTCTCCTGGGCATTAAAAAATTCCCATTCAGTTGGGTGTGGTGGTGCATACCATAATCCCAGTGATTCCGGAGGCTGAGGCAGGAGGATTGAAAGTTTGAAGCCAGCCTTGGCAATTTAGTGATGCCCTAAGCAACTTAGACCCTGTCTCAAAATAAAAAATAAAAAGGGCTAGAGATGTAGCACGATGGTAAAGTGCCAAAAAAAAAAAAGAAAAGAAAAGAAAAGAAAAATCCCTGTTCAAAATGGGCTGGTGTGGAGGTGCCAAGGACTCAGGAGGCTGAGATGGGAGGATCACTTGAGCCCACCCTAGGCAACATAGTGAGGCCCTGCCTAACCTGCAGTAAAATCCCTGTTCCAGGAGTGGTTCCTGGTGTAGTGGAGAAGCTATCACAAATTCCAGGCCAGCCACAGCATTTAGTCAGACCCTTAGTAACTTAGTGAAACCCTGCTTCAAGATAAAAATTAAAAAGGACTGGGATGTGGGCTGGGGTTGTGGCTCACCGATAGAGCACTCGCCTAGCACGTGTGAGGCCCTGGGTTCGATCCTCATCATTACATATAAATAAATAAAATAAATGTATTGTGTCCAACTACAACTAAAAAATAAATATTAAAAAAAAAAAAGGACTGGGATGTAGCCTACTGGTATAGTACCCCTGGGTTTGATCCTCAGTACCAAAAAAAGAGTTCAGTTAGTAGATTCCTCTCCCTCCCCCCACCTGGTGCTGGGGATTGAACCCAGGGCCTTGGGCATATAAGGCAAGCTCTACCAACTGAGCTATATCCCCAGCCCCACAGTTCTTAGTTTGTGAAATAAAACATGCACAAGGCCTTGAGTTAAATCCCCAGCACCACAAAACAAATTGTGGGAGCCCATTCTTCTGTCTGGGTCCACACTCTTAGTGTCTTGCTTGTCCTAAGCTTCCTTTCTTGAGTGCATGGTGTGTTAACTTAGAGAAGTTGTCTCAGGAAGCCTGAGTTTGGACCAGGCTGTTGCAAACCCAACAGCTACCTCCCAGGATGGGAGTGTTATGAACTGCTACCCAATGGTTTCTCCTCTCATCTAGGTGCATTAGTGCTGCTGAAGAATGTGGATGCTGTCCCCACAAGAAGCCTGAGGGGTCATGCTGTGGACTAACAGGCTACATCTTTTACTTGGGGTACAGCGTATGGGAAAGATGATCTGTGGAGTGTGCTGGGGCTGGTTGGAGGCAGTGGATTGCATTCCTGTGTACTCATGAGCACTGTTTATTTTGGATACTGGGGATTGGACCAAGGGGCCTTAACTGAGTCCCATCTCCAGCCCTATTTTATTTAGAGACAGGATCTTGCTGAGTTGCTTAGGGCCTTGCTGAGTTGCTGAGGTTGGCTTTGAACTCACAATCCTCCTGCCTTTGCCTCCGGAGCTGTTGGGATTATAGGCATGTGCCCCTGTGCCTGGCATCATTTGAATTTCTGTGATTTCTAGGTGGCTTTAAGAAAAATTCAGGGAGATGGGGATGTGGCTCAGTTAAGAGCACTTGCCTAGTATGTACAAGACCTTGGCTTCTATCCACAACACTGCAAAAAGAAAGAAAGAAAGAAAAAAAAGAGATTAACTATAGTAGTATGCCTGTAGGAATCTCATGATGCTGGCTTCCCACTACTAGGGATTGAATTCAGGGGCACTCTACCACTAAGCCATATCCTCAGGCCTTTATTAGTTTTTAAAATTTTGAGAGAGGATTTTACTAAGACTGGCTTTGAACTCAGCTATCCTCCTGCCTCAGCCTTCTTACTCAGGATTACAGGTGTGTGTTACCACGCCCAGCATTTTTTTGTTATTTATTTATTTACTTATTTTTAACAATGCTGGGGATCAAAAACACAGCCGTTCAAGTGCTCTGCTCCGAGTTACGTTCTCAGTGCTGAGGATTTTGTGATTTGTCCCTGTTCCCATCTCCCCATGTAAGCTCGCTGTGGCATTCTTACTTGAATAAGTCTATAAATTGGGTTTCAGGATGGGGGAGTCTTGTGATCTCACAGCCCCTCCCTCTTCAGCTTTGGCCCTCTCTGGAGTCTTCTTTGCTGATAGAGATTGTCCCTGCCTCAGGTGCCTGATCGGGGAATCTGGTCCTTTTCTTTTCCTTTTGGCTGAGGACCCTTTGAACCAGAGCCTTGTATGTGCCAGGTAAACCCTCTAACACTGGGGTTACACCCCCAGCAGGGAATCTGAGTTTTTAAGAGGTGCCTGGGTGATCCCCATGACTGGTCTAAATACTGTGCTAAGGGAAAGTCACTTGTGGTTGGAAACAGTAGGCCCAGAATACGACCTGGAGCATCAGTAGGCTTGAATTGATGGCTGTCATCTACCCTTGTCACAGTGGAGATGGGAAGATGGGCCCAGGGAAAGGCTCCTCTGTCTGCTGCTTCCTGATATGGAGGGAAGGTGGAAGGCCTTATCCTGTCTTGATGAGTCCTTGAACTTTTGACCTTTGTGGTAGATGCCCTTCTGTACTGATTGTGTCCTTTGGTGTCCATTGTGGCTTCCTTTTCTAGAGGATGGGGGATTCTTCTTTGTTTGTAGGGAAGCTCAGGTGGCACCTCTGGGGCCTGGGGAGGGCTGGGCAGGAGGTGAGGGATGGCACAGTTAGTTCCAGGAGAGCCGGCCCCAGTGCGGGGTGTGCAGTCGGGCTCTTCCTCCATGGGCTTCACAGTTGCCATGGCAGCAGCTGAGTTTCACAAACTCAAGGCTTCCCTCCCTACAGATGTGTGCAGGAAGCAGAGTGGAAGAAGGCCGACTATAGATGAAGGTTTGTGTAGACACAATTCCTGGAAAAGGCAGCAGAAGGGATGGTGGTGGGTGCTCTGCTGGGAGTGGTCATTAGGGAGGGGGGCCCTCAGCATTGGGAAGGGAAGGAACATGCTCCCCTTATGTAGTCTTAAGCACTCCTTTGTCCTTAATTTGGGAATTTCCTGTCACATTAGCAGAGGCTCAGCACACCCCCCTCCTAGTTGTACAAATCAGACAAGATTGGGCGTGTTCAGGGTGGTGTGGCCTTAAATGCTAGCTGGTTGTACAAATCCAAAAGGCCTTGAGCATTTGGACCACAGCCCCAGATTAGGGAAGAAAACCTTGTAGTTTGTCAGGTATTTATAGCAAAGCAAAATGAAATGTGTGGATATCTTTTGGAGCTACCAAGATGAGTTTCTAACCAAGAAGTTTGAAAATTGGAGATAAGTTGTGCCCTCTTTATTATTTATTACTGTAAGATTTTTAATGTCATTAGTCTAGCCAGGCACAGGGATGCATGCCTGTAGCCCTGCCTACTTGGGAGGCTGAGGCAGAAAGATCTCTTCAGCCTAGGAGTTTAGCAACACAGCAAGACCTTGGGCAACAATAGCAAGACCCCCATGTCAAAATTAAAAAGTTAATAAAAATAAAAACGTGATTTATTCATCTAGTAGGTGCTGTTTTTTGGACTTGTATGTTTCTTTTTCAGTGATGGTTCCTCTGTTTTTACATACCCTAGTGATCATGCTTCCACAAGCCCTGTGGCAGGCATTCTGAGGACATGATATGCAGTGTCTCCTGTGGTCACCACAGCCCCCTGTGAGATTTAGACACGAGTGTCCTCTGTAGGCTTCTTGACAGTTCTCCTGGCCTAGGATCTGTAAGGGTAGAGCTTGACATCAGAGACTGGAGTTAGTAGCTTTCATCAGTGGGTCTAGGTGACTGGTCACATCCTTGAGTATAAAATATTTGAGAGTTGACTAGGTGACACCATTAGTGGAAAAAATCTCCTAAACACAGTGAACTTCTTTCTAATCTTTGATCCTGGTTTGCAGATCTAAAAGGGGTTTTTGAAGAATATCATTAATTCTTTGCTCCACAGTTATTTGGTTAAAGCCCTGCTTTTTCATGGACGGGGGGAGGGGTGCTTATTTGGGCTCTTCTCCTTAGCTGGGAAGGGCAGGCTGATAGTCACCCTTGGGGGTCCTGTAGAAATTTGATGTCCTCCTTATTTTTAGGACGTGTCCAATGAGGATGATGTGCCCCCAGCAGCGGCTGATGTGGCAGGTGGCGCCCACCTGCTGGGGTTTTCTGATGAGATCCTGCTGCACATCCTGAGCCACGTCCCTAGTATAGACCTGGTTCTGAATGTCCGTCATACCTGCCGGAAGCTCGCAGCCCTGTGTCTTGATAAGAGCCTTGTCCACACCGTGTTGCTGCAGAAGGACTATCAGGTGAGGTGGGCATCGGGCAGGAGGTTGGAAATAGCCGAGGTGCTGGTCTTTGGGTGCTGGCAGGGTCCTGTGCAGTTGGGAATTCCACCTCTCAACGCAATCTCCAGCATGCATTAAGTGACAGAAGCCAGGGCAGAAAAGTGTGGGAGGTAGGAGGCCTGCCTCCCATAGGGACCCAGGAGTGGACCTGCTAGGTGCCGGAGTGGTGCTGGAAGTCTGTGAAGCTGAACATGCAGCTCTGGAGGTGCAAGGTGTCACTGTGATACCCTCAGCAGTGCGAGGGAGTTGCAGTTACTTGTTAAAATTTCTGAGAAATCCCTGTGCTGTCCTGCTGAGTGTGGGCTCACCTGGGCGGGTCCAGGGCAAGAGACATGGCCATACCCAGGCCATCTCACTGCACTGCAGCTGGAGGCCTTCTCCCCAGATGGGACTCGTGCCTTTTTTTTTTTTTTTTTTGGTGGGGTTCAGGATGGAACCTGGAGCCTTGTGCGTGCTCAGCACTTGCTCTCCTTTTTTTGGGGGGGTGGTACTGAAAATTGAATCCAGGGGCACTTTGCCACTGAGCTGTATCCCCAATCCTTTTCTTTTTTATTGTGAGACAGGGTCTCATTAAGTTGCTTAGGGCTTGTTAGGTTACGGAAGCTGACCTTGAACTTGTGATCCTTCTGCCTCAGCCTCCCAAGTTGCTGGGATTACAGGTATATGCCACCATATCTGGCTCCCTGATTTTTTTTCCAAACAGTTTTATTGATATATGGTTTTAACGTACAATCTATTCATTTATTTAAAGTGTGCAGTTTAATGTTTTTTTGTATG
This sequence comes from Marmota monax, assembly GCF_021218885.2. Classification (NCBI taxonomy): domain Eukaryota; kingdom Metazoa; phylum Chordata; class Mammalia; order Rodentia; family Sciuridae; genus Marmota; species Marmota monax. Next base: position 4,482,193 of record NW_026693034.1, on the reverse strand, counting down.
TTACATTATTAATTTTGTTGAGTTGTGGCAAAATGTATGTAACGTATAGAGGTGCAGTGGCACACACCTGTAGTCCCACCTGTTTAGAAGGCTGAGGCAGGAGGATCACTTCAGCCACCCTGGACAACAGAGCAAGATGCCCCCCTGCCTCAAAACAAAGTGTAAGATTTGTCATTTTGATCATTTTAAAATTTTGATTTAAAATCCATAAAATTTACAATTTTAATCTCTCCTTTTTTTTTTCTTGGCGATGGGGCCTTGTTTTGTGCCCAGGCTGGTCTCAAGCTTCTGGGCTGAAACGATCCTCCCATTGTAGACTCCTGTGCAGGTTTTGACTTTTTTTATTTTTGGTGCTGGGGATTGAACCCAGGGCCTGGCATATGATTGGCAAGTGCTCTGCCACTGAATTACACCTCTAGCCCTTTTATTCAAAATAGGGTTTCACCAAGTTGCTCAGGTTTGGGATCCTTCTGCCTCATTCATCCCCTTGAGTGGCTGAGATTGTATGTGTTTGAATCTTTTATTTTTGTTGTTTTTTCCTTTCTTTGGGTACCGGGGGTTGAACTCAGAGGCACTTGGCCTCTGAGCCACATCCCCAGCCCTATTTTGTGTTTTATTTAGAGACAGGGTCTCACTGAGTTGCTTAGCGCAATGATATTCTTCAAAAACCCCTTTTAGATCTGTTGCTGAGGCTGGCTTCGAATTCGTGATCTTCCTGTTTCAGCCTCCCTAGCTGCTGGGATTACAGGTGTACACCACTGCACCCAGCCTGAATCATTTTAAAATGTGTAATCCAGTGGCATCAAGTATACTCACAGCCTGTACAACCATCACTATTACTACCCACCTCCAGAATTTTTTCATCATTATAAACAGAAACTTTGGAACTATTACATAATAGCTTTTTGTCCCCCTTTTCTTAGCCTGTTTTTTAGCCTACTTTCTGTTTCTGGATTTGCCAGTTGTAGGTTTTTTTTTTTTTTTTTGGGTGCTGGGGATTGAATCCAGGGCCTTGTGCGTGCAAGGCAAGCACTCTACCAACTGAGCTACATCCCCAGCCCTGCCTGTTGTAGTTATTTCACATAAATGGAATCATATAAGAGTTGAGCTTTTGTGTGAGGCTTCTCTCACTCAGCATGTCCTTAAGATTTATCTACATTGTAGCATGTGTGAGAACTTCATTCCTTTTTATGGCTGAATAATATTCCATTGCATGGATAGACCACACCTTGTGCATCTTTCCTTTGTTGGTAGTCATTTGGTTGTTTCCATGTGTTGGCTGTCGTGGTACACGGTGCGACAAACTCACTGTGCAGGTGTCGGTTGGTTTCCCTGCTCCTTGGGTATATAGGTAGGTGTGCAGGTTCTCAATCATGGTAATTCTGTGTTTAGTTTTTAGCAAAGTGCTTTCTACAGTGGCTGTACCACTTTCCATTCCCATGAATCTGGGGTCTCCTGACTACTGGCTTGCGGCAGGAGAGTTGGTAGGGAGGGGCAGGTAACTTCTCTTCCAGTCTGAAGCAGAGGGCCTCCACCGGACCCCCATGGCTCTCTGACGTTGTGGGGAGTGTGCACCTAGGGGCCAAGGAAGCACTTGGGTGCCTTTAGCCCCTTTCCTTCCTTTCCTGCCCATCCCTGTCCTGCAGGCCAGTGAGGACAAGGTGAAGCAGCTGGTGAAGGAGATTGGCCAGGAGATCCAGCAGCTGAACATGGCCGGCTGCTACTGGCTCTCAGGTTCCACCATTGAGCACGTGGCCCGCTGCCGTGGCCTGGTGAAAGTGAACCTCTCGGGCTGCCACCTGACCTCTCTGCGCCTCTCCAAGGTGCTCTCGGCCCTACAGCATCTACGCTCACTGGCCATTGATGTGAGCCCCGGCTTCGATGCCAGTCAGCTGAGCAGTGAATGCAAGGCCACGCTGAGCCGGGTGCGGGAACTCAAGCAGACGCTCTTCACGCCCTCCTATGGTGTGGTCCCATGCTGCGCCAGTCTCCAGAAGCTGCTTCTCTACTTTGAGATCCTGGACCGCACGCGCGAGGGCGCTGTCCTCTCAGGCCAGCTCATGGTGGGCCAGAGCAATGTGCCCCACTACCAAAACCTGCGTGTCTTCTACGCGCGCTTGGCCCCCGGCTACATCAACCAGGAGGTGGTGCGGCTGTATCTGGCAGTGCTCAGCGATCGCACACCCGAGAACCTGCATGCCTTTCTCATCTCTGTCCCTGGCAGCTTCGCCGAGAGCGGAGCCACCAAGAACCTCCTGGACTCCATGGCCCGAAACGTGGCCCTGGACGCCCTGCAGCTGCCCAAGTCCTGGCTGAATGGCTCCTCGCTCCTCCAGCACATGAAGTTCAACAATCCCTTTTACTTTAGCTTCAGCCGGTGCACACTGTCTGGTGGCCACCTGATCCAGCGGGTCATCAATGGCGGGAAGGACCTCCGCAGCCTGGCTAGCCTGAACCTCAGTGGCTGCGTGCACTGCCTGTCCCCTGATTCCCTGCTGCGCAAGGCAGAGGATGCTATCGATAGCAGTATCCTGGAGACGTTGGTGGCAGCCTGCTGCAACCTGAGGCACCTGAACCTCTCAGCAGCACACCACCACAGTGCTGAGGGCCCAGGCGGCCACCTCTGTCAGCTCCTGGCCCGGCTACGCCACCTGCGCTCCCTGTCCCTGCCTGTGTGCTCTGTTGCGGATGCGGCAGCCTGGGCTGACCGTGTTCCTGTGCAGCCGGTGATGCGTGCTGTGCCCCGTGGCTTTGGCAAGAAGGTGCGCATAGGTGTGCAGACCTGCCCCAGCCCCTTCCTAGGCCAGGCAGCCCCCCAGCCTTCCTCTGTGTTCTGGTCTCTTCTGAAGAACCTACCCTTTCTGGAGCACCTCGAGCTGATTGGGTCCAACTTTTCCTCAGCCATGCCACGCAATGAGCCTGCCATCCGCAACTCCCTCCCACCCTGTAGCCGGGCACAGAACGTTGGGGACTCGGAAGTGGCTGCCATTGGCCAGTTGGCCTTCCTGCGGCATCTGACACTGGCCCAGCTGCCGGGGATCCTGACTGGCTCTGGGCTGGTCAGCATCGGCTTGCAGTGCCAGCAGCTGCAGTCCCTCTCGCTGGCCAACCTGGGCATGATGGGGAAGGTGGTCTACATGCCTGCCCTCTCGGACATGCTGAAGCACTGCAGGCGGCTAAAGGACCTCAGGTGAGGGGCCCTCGGCACCTCTGTGCCCTCTTCTGGCTCTTTGGAGGCCTTAGAGGCTGGTGAGAGGGAGCAAGGCAGCTCAACTGCAGGCTTGCAGCCAGGCTGCCAAGAGCACACTTGGAGGTTCCCACAGAGGCCTGTCCCTGGGCTCAGAGCTTGCACACAGTGCAGGGCTCAGGAGGCTCTGCGCAGTAGCAGTCTAGCAGAGCCTCTTGGTGCTGGGGGCAGAGGTCTCTGCGCTTAGTGTCGCAGTCATTATGCTTGTAGTTTGAGTGATGGCCCCATGTGGGCTGCCTTGTGCACCATCTTATCCAACCCTCATGGCTGTCCTGCTGGGTGGGTATGATTGTCCGCATCCATATGAACTACTAAGTCAGAGGACCAGGATTTGAACCTGAGGCCTTCTACCCAACTCTGTGATTCTTGGAGGATGTATAATGGTTAGTTAGGACCCGTGGGGTCAGGGCTTCTGGGGTGGTTGGCAGCATTTGTGGAAGCCCCAGATATTTGAAAATTCCCCCAAATTTATAGCAGCCAGGACCCTGCATGGAGGTGGGAGAAGATGAGGCAGGTGAGGGCTGCGTGCAGGTGAGGTGCTAAGGGATGTCGGCCAGGGGAGGGGGCCTACTGGCATCCCCCACAGACTAGAGGGGCACAGAATGGAGACAGTAGAGATTAACTCAGAAGCAGGACAGTCTCTAGGTGGAGGCCTGGGATAGAGTGGCAGGACCAGGCCAGGAGAGTGCGGGGAGGTAGAGGCCATAGGCCTCAGACTCACCTGAGGCCCTACGGGGCCGACTGGCACTTCTGGAGCCACCTGGAGTGGACCCACCCTGAGCAGAGCTGTGGAGCGAAGGGGCTCTTGTGACAGTTAACTGACTTTTTTTTATTTACTTATTTTTTATTTGTTGACTTTTTTAATTGACTTATTTATTTTTTATTTTTTGACTTTTTTTTCTTCAATTGTTTGTTAGTTTTATTTTGTGTTCTACATTCTGTTACTTAAAGGATAAGAATTTGTTATCTTAAGACCTATTCGAAAATCTCAGCAGGTCTTATTTTGAAAAATCACCCAAAATGTGAAGGTAGCAAATCTAGTTCTACGAGGCCAAGAGGAGGGGGCAGGGCATACGTAAATCAGAGGGTCCCTCTGCAAGTCTTCAGCTGCTGGGATGGGCAGGTGCAGGCAGCATGGGGCCATAGAGCCACGTCTTAGCCCATGTGTCATTGTCCCTAGAATGGTGTGCACTTACTTCATATCTTTGCCAAGGGCCAGGCATCCAGCTGGTCATTCCCACAGTTGTCCCTGGAGGTTGGTGCCATCTCTGGTCCCGAAGCACGGCTGAGGCAGAAGTGCTGAGCTGAGTGTCTTCTTACCACCAGTCAAAAGCCAGAGCTTGACTTTGGCCCTCAGAGGGAAGACGGGGTGTCCATCGTAGACCTCTGCTCATTGCTCTGCTTGGCGAGATGTGAGCAGAAGCCGCAGGCGCTGTGCTGCTCCTGTCCTCCGCCTTCAGAACAGCCTAGCCAGTGTGCCCCGCCCTGTCACTGTCCTCTGAGTTCAGCCAAGCTGAGGCTGTGTGTATCCCTGTGGAGTGAGAACCCAGGGCCGGGCCTGGGCCTTCCAGATGGCAGCGCAGGTTGCTCTGGGAGTGCGTATGGCTGGGTCTCAGCTTGCTCCTCAGCTCGCAGACGCCTGGCCCAGACCTGGGGCGTTGGGGGTGGGGTGGGGGGTGGGAGTGGGGCCTGGTACTCATGTTTGGGAATTGTGCATCTCAGGTGTGCTGACTCTGAGAACTCGGCTGCTAGGTTTCAGGCTCCTGTGGCTTAGAGTCGATGTTAATGTAGGTGTGGGTGTCCCCTTTTGCACTCAGGGAAAACATGGTGGCCAGGCACATGCAACTGTGCCTCCACAGCAGCTGACCCCTCCACCGCCTCTTGCCTTTGAGCCTTTTGGGCTTCCAAAAGGTGTGATGCCCTTCTCCTGTGCATCTGCCCCTGTGGTCACCAGGCATCCTGCCCTGTTTTCTATCTACTTCATCTCTGTGTAGTCTCCCACACTCGGATCTCGCTAGGTCTGAAACACCATGGCCTTGGCCTTCCTGCAGGAGCAGTGGCTCCCGTGGTCAGTGTGCCACGCAGGGTTGGAAGCTGCATATAGATGGCAGAATACATCCAGCAGATGGACCCCTGAGGGCGGCTGCTCTGCTACCCTTATTGCTTCTTGTGATTAGGTGTTGAACAGCCCCTACAGTCAGGGGCCCTGGTGAGCTTTGGAGTTCTGAATTGGCCAGCTCAGAGCTGAGGTCTTTTTTTTTTTTTTTTTTTTTAATTTTTTATTGTGGGCTGTTCAAAACATTACAAATTTCTTGACATATCATATTCCACACTTTGATTCAAGTGGGTTATGAACTCCCACCTTCACCCCATACACAGATTGCAGATTCACATCAGTTACACATCCATTGATTTACAAATTGCCATACTAGTGTCTGTTGTGCTCCGCTGCCTTTCCCATCCTCCACCCTCCCCCAGAGCTGAGGTCTTCATAGATCTTGTTTTGCCTTCTGCCAGCCCATTAAACTGCATGCATTTTCTAACTGGACTGCAGCCAAGCTGTTTGGTCATTATCAGGGAGTGTTTGATAAAAACAGAAACCAGCAAAAGTTAAGTCGTTCCAAGGAGTCAGAGCCCTAAAAGGCAGAGAATGAAAAGTGACAGATTTTCCCCAACCTGCTTCCAGAGCGCTTCCTGACAGTGGTCAGTGAGGTCAGGCCCGGGGTGCAGTCTGGCCCTGAGCAGTTGCTGTGGGGTCCTCAGCACAGAGATGGCAGGTGGCCATGGTGCTTGAACCCATAGACTCAACTAGGGTGGGGGGCCCCTGGTGAGAACTGGTCAGAAAGACGGGGAAGAAACAGCAGAGAACACTGAGGAAGCACATGAGGGGGACACATTGCCCAGGGGAGCAGCTGCCGTGGTGCAGCTGTGCCTCTGAGCTCATGTGACAGCTGCTAGTGCTTCTCACCTGCTTGCAGGTAATGACCCCTTTGAGATCCTCAACAGCCTGAATATAGTTTGTCCTCACTTCACAGATGGGAAAGGTAAGGCCCAGAGAGTTAGGGAACCTGCCCAGCTTCACAGCTGCTCTGCATGCAGCTGGAGTGATTCCTGCAGAGGCAGCAATGCCACAGTGGTCACAAGGGCCTGTGGTTGAATGTCTTCTCCAGGATCAGGGCCATGTGTGCAGCATGAGAGGTGGCACTGGGGATAAGTGTTTTTTGTTTGTTTCTGAAGTCCCAGGGATTGGAACCAGGGCCTCCTTGAATATCCTAGCAGAGTGTGGTACCGCTGAGCTACATCCTCAGCCCTTTTGGTTTTTTGGTATGGGGATTGAACCCCAGGGACACTTAACTACTGAGCCACAACCCAGCCCTCAGTAAATTGCTTCGTGCCTCACTAAGTTGCTGAGGCTGGCTTTGAACTTGCAATCCTTGTGCCTCAGCCCTCCCAAGCCACTGGGATCACAGTCATGTGCCACTGTGCCCACACAGCTCTCAGCCCCCCCCCTCCTTTTTTGGCCTGAGGATTGAACCCAAGGCCTTGTGCATGCAAGGCAAGCACTCTGCCAATTGAGCTATATCCCCAGCCCTCAGCCCCTTTCACTAGTTTCAAGACAGGGGAGTTCCCCAGGCTGTCCTTGAACTTGTGATCCTCTTGCCTCAGCCTCCTGAGTAGCTGAGATTACAGACATGTGCCACTTCGTCTGGCATAAACGCGTTTTGTAGGCCACCCTGAGAACCTCACCGTGGCTCATAATGGCATCTCTGTGCACAGACTCTAGCCTGTGCCCAGCAGCCGCAGAACCATGTCTGCTCTGAGCTGGGTACTGTCTGTTCAGAACAAACACCGGTTTCTGGCATGCAGCCAAGTGGCCCCGTTCCTCTGGATTCCTGCCTTCTGTGACAGGCAAGCCCAGGGAAGCTGCAGGGGATGGAGCAGGTGGCACCTGCTGGCTGTGGGCAGGAGCTGCACAGAGGAAATGGTGTTCTGGGCTCATGGGAGGCTGGCACAGGCTCCCAGGGCTGCTGGGCACCTGCATTTCCCAGGGGAATTTTTTCTGAGATGGCAACCCTTGGGATTCCAGACTGACCTGCTGGCTGCTGCTCCCCCAAGTATGAACATAAGCATTGTGCCAGCCTGGACTCCTGTTGGGAAGGAGGTGATGTGGGAACATGTTCTAACTGCAGAACGTGGCACACCTCCAAGGTGAGGGGGTCATGAGCAGGGCTCACAGGGGCACCTTCTTTCCCAAGACGTAGCAGGCCTTGCTTTGTGCTGGAGTATGGGTAGTGTTACCCCAGGTCACCTTGGGTTGCCTGGCCTTGGAACCAGGACAGCATCTGAGCAGGGGCAAGAGAACCATGCCAGTGGCCCCTGAATACCTTTATGGTCTAGTGCTGCCCCTCACTTCTCTGGAGTGGACCTTCTTGTGTCCTCAGAGCTACAGGGAGACTCAAGACACCCCTCAGGAGGTGGGATTTGGAGGTCAGATCTTTTTGGCTGGAAAGGATCAGTACCACAGGCACCCTAAGACGAGGTCTGTCAGGAGAGAGACCTTTTCCTTACCCCTGTCTGACTCTGCACATGCCAGTCTCCCACCTTAGGTCAGTTCTCCCAGCCACCCAGAGCGCCATAGAAATGCCACCTGCAGGCCCTGCCACTATGCAGGGGAGGTGGGAAGGTACAGATGTGCTGGCCCTGCTGTTAGGGGAGTGAGTGTGGACAGGATGCCCCCACTAGGCACATTCCTCCTGAAGACCTGTGACAGTGACACTCAGAGCAAAGAATTTGAAAGAGGCTGCCCAGTTGAGAAGTTTCAAAAGTACACAAACGTTGGCGGGTAGACTAAGGGCTGGCAGTGCGGACCTACATCGCCACCTAGTGGTCGACATTACAAATGCTGCCTGGCCTCTTGCGTGGGAGGGAAAAGCCCAAGTTGACTGCTACCAGGAGTCAGAAAAGCCCAAGTTGACTGGTACCGGGAGTCACCATGCCTCTGGGGTCTCTGCACCTTTCCCATTTACCTACTTTCAGATCTGCAGATGTTTATATATTTTTCTAGGGTATTTACTATATATTTATACCCTTGGACCACCCTGGATGGCTTGGAGAATGGACCTAAGGTGGGGAACTGGCATGTGTACAGTCAGGCAGGGGGTGACTTAGGATATTTGTTTTTTGTAGTGGGGATTGAACCCAGGGGCACTCAACCACTGAGCCACATCATAGCCCAATTTTGTATTTTATTTAGAGACAGGGTCTCACCGAGTTTCTTAGTGCCTCGCTTTTGCTGAGGCTTTTTTTTTTTTTCTTCCCCTGTGGTGTTGGGGATTGAACCCTGGGCCTTATGCTTGTGAGGCAAGCACTTTACCAACTGAGCTATATCCCCAGCCCTGAGGCTGGCTTTGAATTCATAATCCCCCTGCCTCGGCCTCTGGAGATTCTGGGATTACAGGCATGCACCACCATGCCTGGCTCAGGTTTTTTTTTTTTTTTAAGTTGTAGTTGGATACAATATCTTTAATTACTTTTTATGTGGTGCTGAGTATCGAACCCAGGGCCTTGCCCATGCTAGGTGAGCGCTCTACTGCTGAGCCCCAACCCCAGCCCCTCAGGATTTGTTTTTTTAAAGATAAAACCAACATGCACAGCCCTGGGATTAATCCCTAGCACCCGCCCCCACCACATACACACAAATAGAACCAAAACCAAATAGTGTTCAGACATTTTCTCTAGAAAAATCAGCTCAAAATTCAAATCCAAAATTAGAGTGCCACTTATTAGCTGTCTGGACTCCACTGACATAGGTTACTCATGTGTCCTTGGGGAAGGGGACGAGAAGCCACATGGCCACGTTCCTGGGCTGGGTAGGTGTCTGCTCTGTTTCTGGCTGTTGGGATTGGTCCTGTATCTCTGAGGACGACCCTCGTAGCATGGGACAAGGTTTTGTGGGGTGACAGAGCAGCCCTGCAGGGCTCCTTCAGCTGCACCTTTCCCATTTACCTACTTTCAGATCTGCAGATGTTTATATATTTTTCTAGGGTATTTATATATTATATATTTATACCCCTGGACCACCCTGGATGGCTTGGAGAATGGACCTAAGGTGGGGAACTGGTTGCGTGTATGCAGTACGCTCTTGCTTTTCCAAGTCATCCCCTGAAGAACCTGCATTTCCCCCAAGCTCAGTGTCAGCAGCAGCACCTTACTCATTTTCTAGGTGTTCAGTGGCTATGTAGGACCGGCTGGTGGCTCCATGTGGTGACTCCACTCAGAGATGGCCCTGCTCTTGGTAGTTGGGGCTTACTCTTATTTTTGCAGATCCCTCTCCTCTGTCCCTTGACCATGACCTGCTGGTGTTCCTGGGTGGTGGGATGGTGGAGGCTGTACAGCTTTGCAGACAGGGAGATGGGACGCTCACTGCCTCTTACCTGAGCCCTGGGGCCAGCCGTGTTCATGGTGTTGCTGTGTTCAGTGAAGTTCACACCACCTGAGTGAAGGGAGGTCTGATAGGGGCACACTGTCCCCAGTACAGGCTTGCTGCCATGTGGCAGTGTGGGCATTTCTCATCATGCCTTCTCAGGGATATCCCATGAGGTCATCCGCTTGGTCTGCTCTGTGCACAGTGAGACACGGGCCTCCTGGGGTCCCTGTGGGTCAAATTGTAAACAGTGGTGGGGTGATGGGGACTCTGTCTGCCCCATGACAAGCCTGAAGCTGTAGAGAACCTGGGTTCTAGGTCTGAAGCTAGGTGTTTGTAGGGAGATTGGTGCAGGCTTGGGCCTTGGGCACTTGCTAGCTGGACCTGCTTGACTGGACTCTGGGGCCTCAGAACAGCTTCCCCGTGATATGTGTAGTGCCCCCAATAGGGCCAGGCTTCAGCCGGAGTGTTGTCCTGCCTCCTACCATGCATGGAGTCTAGTGGTGGTGGTGGTGGCTCCTTTGGAAATGACTGATACAGGGTGTGGTAGCTTATACTTGTAATTCCAGCAACTCAGGAGGCTGAGGCAGGAGGATTGCAAGTTTGAGCCAGCCTGTCTCAAAATAAAGGCAGTGGATGTAGCTCAGTGGTAAAGCACCCGTGTTCGATCCCCAGTACCACCAGGAAATAAAAAGAAAGAAATGACTGACCACTGCCCAGTGGCCTCCCTTTCAAAGCCCTCTTAAGACTTGGGTTTCATGTTCTCATGGTCAGACACCGGTGACCTCAGATGGATGAAGTTCCTTTTGGCAAAGGGAAGCCACTTCCTCAGGAAGTGTCCTGTTGTTTCCTTCTGCCTCAGCTTTTAGAAGGCCAGGGGTCTGGGTGCGCTGTGTTCTGGCCCAGCTCCTGGGGGCTGGCCCCCACCCTGAGCTGCAGCTGCCCACAGTCATCCCCAGGTACTGCCTGGCCAGCCTCTCCCACTCCTGCCTGCCTTGCACTGATGTCCCCTCTCCCTTTGCCACCTGCCTTGAAGCTGCTCAGTGGACCAGTAGCTCCCTCCGGAACAAACACAAGCTTTTTTTTTTCTTTCGGTTTTTGTTACTGGATGTTGAACCCAGGGGCACTTTATCACTGAGCTACACTTTTTATTTTATTTTGAGACAAGATCTAAATAAGTTGCTGAGTCTAGCCTTGAATTTGTGTTCCTCTGGCCTCAGCGTCCTGCGTCTCTGGGATCACAGAAACCGGCCACCCGGACATAAGCTTTTTAAAGTGTGAGATGATGCACGTTCGTGTGTGCACGGCCTGCAGAGCGAAGGTGTCTCCGGCCCGCTCTCCAGAGACACTTGTTAGGTCTTCTCCCGGGACTGTGTTTCCTGTAGAAGGCACACAGGGGCCTCCTGAGGCTTCCTGGTCCTTTTACCATGAAAGGCTCTCTGTGCTGGCAGACACTGCAGCTCTGTCTCTCTTCCGTGTCTGTGTTAGTGTCCTGGGGCCACAGGAACACATGACCACAGACTGAGTGGCTTAAAATGGCAAACACATGTTTACTCTTCTGAGGCGGAGTCTGGAATCCAGGTGCTGGCTCGGCTGGTTCCTTCTGAGTCTGTGAGGGAGAGTCTTTCTTGTGCCTTTTGTTTTTTTTGTTGTTGTTTTGTTTGTTTTTGAGTACTGGGGATTGAACTCAGGGGCACTCAACCACTAAACCCCATCCCCAGCCCTGTTTTGTATTTTATTTAGAGACAGGGTCTCACTGATTTGCTTAGCACCTCACTTTTGCGGAGGCTGGCTTTGAACTCATGATCCTCCTGCCTCAGGCTCCCGAGCTGTGGGATGCGCCACCGCGCCCTGCATGCCTCTTGTCTTTTGATGGTGACTGGCAAAGCTTGGTAGCTTGGTGCTCTGTGACTTGTAGACAGGTGCACTGCTCCAGGCCCTGCCATCTTCTTATTTGTATCTCTGAGCTTTACCTTGTCCGCCCCCCCCCCCCCGCCTTTTGTGTGTGTGTGTGTGTACTAGGGGATCTAACCGAGGGGCACTTTACCACTGAGCTACATCCCCAGTTTGTTTTATTTTTTATTTTGAGACAGGATCTCACTAATATGCTGAGGTCTGTCTCCTAAGTGGCTGAGGCTGGCTTCAAACTTGCAGTCCTCCTGTCTCGGCTTCCTGAGTAGCTGGGATTACAGTTATAGGCATGCATCTGTGCACCTGACTTTCTTATAAGGAACCAGTCATTGGATCTAGAGCAGACCTCACCTTAATTATCTGCAGAGACCCTGTTTTCACACTTGCAGATCCTGGGCTGGGACTACCCAGCGCACACCAGTTTTCCTCCCCATCTTCCTGGCTCTCAGCCTTCCTCACCCTGGTGCTCCTGGCAGCCTGTGAAGTGGCTTGGGTCATCAAGCTCCCCTCTGTCATGGCTGGAGCAACCCACCCCCACCCCAGCCCCTTAGGTTCCCACCCTTTCTTGTGGTTTGTTCATCTGTCTTTCCATCAAACTGAGCCCTGAGGGCCGGAATCACAAGTGAGTTCACTGCAGTGCATGAGGAAGGGAGGGTGCTGAGGGAGGCCAGGGATGCCCTGAGCCTGTCTGCACTGAGGGCTGGTGACCTTGGGTTGTCGGCAGTGCTGACTGCACTGGGTCACCCGGTTCTCCCAAATCAGGGTCTACAGGGGAGCCCTGAGGCTCTGATCGCCCCTCCCCCAGCATCCAGGGACTGAGGTTTCATGTGGGTGCTGGGGGGACCAGCAGCTCCCACTCAGTGCGTCCAGGAGCTCCGTTGGCAGTGCTACCCTGTGGTCCTCACGCCGCTCTCTCCCGCAGGCTGGAGCAGCCCTACTTCAGCGCCAACGCACAGTTCTTCCAGGCGCTGAGCCAGTGCTCCTCGCTGCAGCGTCTGTGCCTGGTGTCCCGCAGCGGCTCCCTCCAGCCCGAGGCCGTGCTGGCCTTCATGGCTCGTTGTCCGCACGTCGTCGTGTGCCACATGTTCACTGGCGAGTCCCTCGCCACCTGCAAGAACCTGCAGCAGTCGCTCCTCCGCAGGTGAGTGGCCAGCAGGCCTCTGACAGCACCGCCCTCCACAGACCCAGCGTCCCCAGTGCCCAGCACTGTTTTATGGGAACAGAGAGCGCCAGGCTGTGGTGGGTGGTCAGAGGGCCCGGCTTCCTTCTGCAGGGAGGACTCCTCTCTCTGGACATCCTCTTGGCCACAGGGTCAGTTTTCTAGGAGGCTCCACTCCCCTCTGTCCCCAGTACAAAAGTTGCTATGTTTTCTCACACATTTCGCCATAACTGTTTCTCTGGTGTATAAAATATACACCCCTGGGTTCTCTCTTCTATCTTTTATTTATTTATTTATTTGGGTACTGGGGGTTGAACTCAGGGGTGCTCAGCCACTGAGCCACGCCCCCAGCCCTTTTTATATCTTATTTTGAGACAGGGTCTCACTGAGTTGCTTAGGGCCTCAGCCTCCTGGGCTGCTGGGATCACAGGTGTGTGCCATCACTCTACGCCCAGGCCAGCCTTTTATTTTAAAATAATTTTAGGTAAGTAGTTAAAATAGGGTTTCTGAAGAGCCTTAATTCAGCTTTCCTAATGCGACACCCCGTGTGCCCCCACAGTTATCAGAACAAGGACGTCAGCAGGGTAGGAGCCATTTGAGCCACCTGAGAATTTGGTCCGTTTCCTCCTATGTCCTTCCTCTCTCCCGCGATCCTATTTAGGGTCCAGTCCGGAGTCTCTGGTTGAATTGAGTTGTCTGTCTCCTTAGGCTTCTTTCTCCATGGCTATTCCCCCATTGTTCCTTGTCCTTCATGACCTTGACACTGGGAGAACTGGTGGGTCATTTTGGAGCATGTCCCTCAGTTTGGGTCTCTCTGACATTTTCTTATGATTAGATTGAGAGTCGGCATTTTTGGCAAGAAAACCATGGAGGAGACTGGGCTTCTCGGTCTTGACACCTGGACGGCGTGGTGTTCTCATACCTTACCTCAGGCACCATTGGCCTCCATTACCTGGGAAGGTGGTGCCAGTGAGGCTTCTCTGCTGCGAAGTCACTGTGTTCTTTCTTTCTTTCTTTTTTCTTTTTTTTTTTTTTAAGTATTTACTTTTTAGTTGTGGTTGGACACAATACCTTGATTTTATTTATTTATTTTATGTGGTGCTGAGGATCGAACCCAGGGCCTCGCCTGTGCTAGGCGAGCGCTCTACCGCTGAGCCACAACCCCAGTCCTCACTGTGTTCTTTCTAATGAACAAACATGTCATGGAGGGAGGCCTTGAGTGTAGATCCCGTGTTTCTTACCCTGCTTGACCCCCCAGTTTTAGCATCTGTGATGGATCTTGGCCTTAGTCCACTTGGGCTGCTATGACCGGGAAGTCACATGACAAGAAGGCTCGGTGGCTTAAATAGCAGGTACTCAGTCTCACAGTCCTGGAGGCCACCAAGATTATGGTGTCTGGTGAGGCCCAAGAAGGGGGCTGCCTTCTTGAATCTTATCCTCACTTATGGTGAGGGCTTCTCCTCATGGCCTCATCTGGCCCTGCCACTTCCCAGTGGCTCCATCTCCTCACACCATCCTCTGGGGCTTCAGGTTTCACTTTGGAGGACACGAACATAACAGTCATCACCATGACTAATGATGATTTTCTGTGTCCTTCATTTTACGTTTAATTGGAACTCTACAGTGAGAAAGACCTTTCCCCCATTTTATTTACTCATATACCAGTGTCCACTCAGTGATTCTTTTTTTTTTTTTTTGTAGCTGTAGATGGACAGCATACCTTTATTTTATTTATTTTTTTATGTGGTGCTCAGGATCGAGCCTCGGGTCTCACGTGCTGGGCAGGCGCTCTGCCACCGAGCTACAGCCTCAACCCGACTCAGTGATTCTTATTTAGTCACTGGGTTGGAGCCCACCGCTGTCACCGTGTGTGGCATTGTCTAATTGTCCTGGGGGTGCTCTCTTGTTTGGTGGATTGAGCCCAGGGCTTTATGCATGCCAGGCAGGCATCTCCCACATCTCCCAGTTGAGCTGCATCCCCAGCCCCTGGGGGTATTCTTTCCGTGGGTCTGCACCCTCTTCATCTGACCCTTCCTCTTTTGGAGCACTTCCTGGCTCTCCGGCAGCTCGGATGTTCCCGCTCCTGTGTGCTTCCCTGCCTCAACCTGCTTGGCCATTTCTCTAAGGCTTGGGTTCCTCTTCCTGGACGGTATGTGTAGAAGCCAGGCCCTGGCAGCAGATTCGTCACGACTGCGGTGCCCTGCCCAGAGGGCTGAGTGGGCACAGCTACTTGTGTACGCACCCGTTTCTTTCTTTCTTCCTTTCTTTCTTTTTGGTACTGGCGATGGAATCCAGGGCCTTGATCATTCCAAGCAGACACACCACTGAGCTGCACTGCGACCTTCCATAAGCAGTTTATTTTATCTCTCTCTTTTTCTTTTTTTTTTTTTAACTTTTTTTGGTTGTTGTTTAGGTGACAGCATGCCTTCATTATATTTGTTTTATTTTTATGTGGTGCTAAAGATGGAGCCCAGTGCCTTTCATGTGCTAAGCAGGCGCTCTGCTGCTGAGCTACAGCCCCAGCCCTTATTTTATCTTATTTATTTATTTATTGGTGGTACTAGGGATTGAACCCAGGCCTCGTGTGTGGAACCCAGGGCCGTGTGCGCTCGACCACTGAGCTCTGTTTCCCAGCCCACAAGCACTTTCATCTGAGCAGGGGTGTTGCCGTTCTGTTATATCAATGGGTAAATAGAAAATGTGCATCACGTTACTGAGTTGTCCAACTTCTCCTTGCTCGCTGTGTTCATTGCACACCGTGCACTCTCATGTCCGTGAAGATGAGCTGTGCACACTGACCTTTCTGATTCTAGCCCAGGGTCCAAGCTCAGCACCACCCTTCCGCTTCCCGGCTCACATAACTTCTCTCCAGCAGCAGAAAGGCCTGGCTCTTGTCACCCACAGCACGTTTACCGATGTGTTCAGTCCCGGTGTGTGTGTGAAGTAGGTTCAGAATTGCTAACCACGTACCTGTGGAGAACATATTCGTGAACTGCAAACATATTTGTGTAGCATTTTGTCACCAGTCGTCCCGTGTCCAGTCAGAAGCTGTTCTCTAGGTACTTGGTGTTGTTCTTTGGTGCCTGCTTCAGAGCCGTCTCTACTTGCAGTAGGTGCCTTTGTTTCTGTTCACCATTCTGTTTGGTGTCAACTGCACATCATCGTTGAATGTGTGTACTGTTTGGGCCTGGGACCCTCACCGTATCTTCTAGCCTGTCAGTGCTGCTTGAGATGTGCGTGGCACAGTGGGGCTCCACCCTCCTCCTGCCGCCCCTCGCCAGGACACCAAGTCTCCGTCCTTTCTGTTTCTCTTGCACAGATGAGTCTTTTCTCCTGTCCCCTTCTTCCCTGTGTGCAATTTCCCCCCAATGCTCTACCACTGAGCTACATCCCTGTCCCAACATTTATTATCTTTTTCTTTCTTTTTTAATATCTTTATTTATTTGTGGTGTTCAGGATTGAACCGGGGTCTTGCACATGCTAAGCAGGTGTTCTGCTGCTGGGCTGAATTCCCAGCCCTAACGTTTATTATCTTAACCACTCTTCTTGAGACTTGGTCACACAATGTTGCCCAGACTGTCCTCAAACTCCTGGGCTCAAGTGGTCCTCCTGCCAAGGCCTCACGAGGGCTGGGATGTGACAGGTGTGCTACTTTGCCCGGCTCTGAGGTTTCTGCTGTTGATGGGCGTTCTGTTGTTTCCAGTCTTCCTCGGCCCCCACGAATATCTTTATGTGGGTTTCCTGTGTACACCTGTGCACCGCAGGTATTTTTGAAAATTTACCAGATTGGCCTCAAAAGCAATTCTCCTAGCCTCCACCCTCCCCCTCCAGCTGACTGTGGAACTCTGTCCACACCTCTGTGTCCCACCCTGCTGTGTCGTCAAGTTTTCAGGTGTGCCCAGTGTCCTGGGGGAGTGTGTCCTCCCATTGCCTGCATTGATACCCACTGAGCATCGTTGGATATGTTTTTTGACTGTTCATGTCTCCTTGTTTGTGATTGTCCCTGCAGATCTCTCAGGGACATTTCTGGCGGGTTTCTTTGAGTAAGAAGAAGGGAGCAAGTCCAGGGTAGCCATGCTTGGCTTGCGGCAGCAGTGTGGGTGCTCCCGTCAGGTGTCCTAGGGGTCCCTGTCTCCTCCTGGTGCTTCCTGCCTGCTCTGTCGCCATTGCTTCAGGTTGCTGTCCTGCAGTGGTGACCCCCTTTTACGCGAATCTTCCAGTTGGCCTTGTCCTTAGGCAGGTGTCAAGGCTGCTGGTTTGGATACAAAATGCAACTAAATAGGCTTTGAGCAGCTTTCTGGGTGTCTCACCAGAGGCTGCGGCTCACACTTGACTGTAGGAGTTGAGAAGGTTAGGAAACTCCCTGCAAACCCCACCCTGCTTGCTGTTGATGAGAGGAACCAGGGCGCCTTGGGTAATGTCCCTGAAGCAGGAAGCAGGCACCGTTTTCCTGTGATTCATAGGAAAGCAATTGAATGAGGCAGGGTCCACAGGGCCCCCAATCAGCCATCTGCTCCAGGCTCCAGGACCCTCTGCTGCTTGTGCCTGCGTGAGTCCTCAAGGTCCAAGGTGCACTGTTTGAGGACTGTGAATGTCAAGTGCAGAAAAGAGTTTTGGAAATTCCAACTCATAGCTGGAGAAGCAGTGGAATCTAAATGTCAAAATAATTGCCTGAGGAGCTGGAGCTGGGGCTGGGGCTCCGTGGTAGAATGCTACCTGTGTGAACCCCAGGGTCCCATCCCCAGCCCTGCAAAACAGACAAGCAAACAAAAACCCTTTTACATTGTTTTGTACCCATTACTGCCATCCATCCTTAGACCTTTCCCATCTTCCCAAGCAAAAACTCACACACGTGAAGTAAGAACCCTGCGTGCTCCTCCCCGGCTCCCGGCAGCCACCACCCTGCCACTCCTATGAGCTGATTCAGAGTCTCCTGAACAGGACTTGCACATTCCCCACGCTGTGTTGTTCAGCCTGGGAGCAGGGCCTCCGGGAGCTAGCGAGGGTCTTGGTCCCCGCAGCTGGCATCTTCCTCTCCTGCCTGGCTGTTGTCCGGCCCTCTCTGGTGGGGCTGTGTCACTCACTGTGGTCCCTGCAAAGCCTCATCTGGTACTGTGCCGTGGAGCAGGACTTAGGCGAGCAGGTTATTCAGGGGAGTGGAGCCTTTGGAGAGACCACCTGAGGGACGCCGCCGGCCAGTGCATCGGGCAGAGCTCCTGAAAGAGATTTGAATGTGACCAAAAGGTGTGGCCTCCCTTCCCTCCTGTTCTGTGGAGAGAGACAGGAAGGAGACCCCAGCTGCTCCCAAAAAGAAGAGCCATTAAGGCTGGGTGCGCTCTGTGGAGTGAGGCCTGAGCTTGTCCCCAGTGCTGCGAAAAGACAAGATGAAAAGAAGAGCATCAGCCAGGAGGCCTTGGGTCGTGGGGCCTGGCAGCCCTGCTGGCTGGACTTCATGTTGGTCTTTCTTGTTTTGCGGTGCTGAAGATGGACCGGGGTCCTACACATGCTGGATGAGTGCTCACCCTTGAACCACATCCTTAACCCATGACTTTTTGGTTTTGTTTCTGAGGTGGGGTTCTTACTGTGTTGCCCAGGCCGGCCTCCGGTCCTGGCTTAGGTGATCCTCCCACCTCAGCCTCCCATGTTGCTCAGACTCCTGGCACACTGTGCTGGGCTCCTGGCACTGTGTTTGTGTTTTTTGTTGTTGTTGTTTTGTTTTACTGGGATTTACTTCCAGGGGAACTTTACCACTGCACTACATTCCCAGTTCTTTTAAATCAAACAAACAAACAAACAAATAAATAAATAAATAAAATTTTAAGTTGTAGGGGCTGGGGTTGTGGCCCAGTGGTAGAGCACTTGCCTAGCATGTGCAAGGCACACGAGGCCCTGGGTTCGATCCTCATTGGACACAATGCCTTCATTTTATTTATTTTTATGTGGTTCTGAGGATTGAACCCAGTGCCTCACACGTGCCAGACGAGCAGTCTACCACTGAGCCATGACCTCAGCCCCAACTTAAAAAAATATATTTTTTTAATTTTTTTAGTTGTAGATGGACATAATACGTTTATTTTATTTGTTTTGATTCTTATGTGGTGCTGGGGATCGAACCCAGTGCCTCACGCATGCTAGGCAAGTGCTCTACCACTAAGCCACAATGCCAGCCCCAATTTTTAAAAATTTTTAGACAGGTCTTGCTAAGTTGCTGAGGGCCTCATTCATTTGCTGAGGCTGACCTCTAACTAGCAATCCTCCTGCCTCAGCCTTCCAATCCACTGGGATTACAGATGTGCGCTACCATGCCTGGTGGTCTGGCACTACTTTTGATGTCCTTTTGAATCCATTCTATGAGTTCTGTATGACCTTCTTTTGCTTTAGACCTTGATTCTCCAGCTGTGGAACCTGGGAGCGAGGCATTGGCCAGAATGTTACGGCTCAGCCCCATCCATCGCGCTCCACACCTGGGCTTCTTGGGTCGGTGCTGGAGCAGATGTCTGAGGTGCCTTTTTGGGAGGGTCCAAGAGAGGGCCCAGGCTCTACCATGCTTCTCCAAGTGGGCCAAGGGTTTGTGGTGGCTGAGAACAGGGTAAGCAGGTGGCACTGCTGCCTGCTGGGTGCTCTCCTGCTCTGCTTAGTGTGCCAAGAGGCAGAGGCTGCGTTCTGGGTACCAGGTGCAGCCAGCCCTGCCCTCAGCGTGGGAGAACAGGGTGCCTCTGCCCCTCATCAGCTTGCAGCCGATTTCCACGTACTGGGTGTAGCTGGGAGGGAGCTGCCACCACAGCCCCAGGCTGACACCTCCCTGTCAGGTGTGTTCTGCTGAAGGGGCTTGGACCAGCCTCCTGGCTCCGTCCTATTGCCCATGAGTGTGCCCTCAGACCAGGCTATGTGGACACTGTCAGTCCTGAGGGGTGGCTTTCCTGTGGAGATAGGAGCCTGCTCTGGGAGTTGCTGTCTTTCTTGGCCGTGTGTGCGTGGGAGTTTCCACAAAGCGCAGGGAGTATCCACTATCACCAAGCACTGTGGAGCTGTGCTTGTGTCAGGGACAGCACTCGCGTCACCAGGGTCTGAACTTCCCCTGCTCCCTCGCAAAGAGGCTGCCTTGTCCTTCCGCTCCCCGGCTTCCTCCTTGCAGTGGACTGGAGCCGGAGCGGGTGCCAGCCCGGACCCAGGCTGCCGCCTCTCTCTGTTCGCGCCGTCCTGCTGCCTGGGCCTGCCCTCCCCTCCTGGCCTCCCTCAGGGCCCCATCTCCTGTGGCGCTCTTTCAGAGAGCACAGCACCTCCCGCCATGTGTCAAGGTCTTCGCCCCTTTGCACAGCTGGTTTTCGAGGCGCTTCCTTCCCAAGGCGCCCTTGTGCACTACCAAGCACAGGCCTGGTGGTGGCTCCTGGGTGCCTGGGGTGCTGGTCTTACAGGGGCTGACAGCTGGAAGGGCCGTGATTCCTGCTGCTTGGTGCTCAGTGTCTGAGCCCAGATACAAGGTCGACCCTGGCCGAGGGGACATTTGGGTGAAACTGAGCAGGGCCGGTCAGCCCCTGTGTTCCGTGTGTCCCTGTCCTGCACCTGGCATGGTGCCACAAACCCATGGAATACTCGCTGCTGATGAAGAGGGTGAAGGCCCCTCCCGCTGCCACATCCCAGTGTGATCCCAGGTGCGCCACTTGGATGAGATCCAAGCACCTGTCCTTCCCCTCCTGGAGACTGGGGCCATGTTAGGGCTCTGGGCCAGACACGGCTTCACCTCTGTCCTTAAACCTCATGGAGAGCTGAGAGGTGAATGCCTCAGCTCTGGCGAACAGACGGGGAAACAGGCTCTGAGAGGTGAGACACGGTGCAGCCAGTGGTCACCTCGAAGGACAGCTTTCACACCCACAAGGAGGGGTCCTGCAGGGCCAAGTGTGCTGGTCCAGGCCCAGGTCTGCCCTCCTGCCTGCTGTGCTGGTGCCCGGAAGACAGTGGGAGAGACTTGTGGATGCCTCTGCTGCGGCCCCACTACCTGCAGGGCGGCCCCACAGCGGTCCCAGCTGCACCACAGGGTATGCGCCAGCCTTTCCAAATGGGCTCCGTGTGCCCCCTGCCGGGCACCAGGGTCAGGCCCTCCCCGACCTGTGTGCCCGCCCCTGTGGCTGGGCTTCCTCCCTCTGGCACCAAAGGTGCAGAAGCTACAGCTGAGCCAGGTACTTCTCCGTGGGGTCCCAGTAGGTGGCGCTGTGGCTCTTGGCAACTGCACCCTGCTGTCCCGGTGCCTGCCCCAGACCCACTCCTGCTGGGGGACCCTGTGTAAAGGAGGAAGCAGAGCTTATTACTTTTTCTGATGCTTTTCTTTTTCTCACCCTTTTCTGCCTCAAGAGCTCAGAATTGCTGACCAAGAGAAGCTTCTCGCACCAGCTACTCTGCCATTTCCCTATCCCTTTACCTAGTGGTGTGTTCTTGCCTTTATCCATGACTCCACAGCAGAGCCGGCGTCCCTACAGCTTGTCACTGGCAAAATTGCCTCTTGCCAGGGTGGCGCCATCCTGCCTGTCCACTCGCCATCTCTGGCTTCCCTCCTCACACGGCTTGGCTGAGGTGCTGCTGTGGTTCTGGTTGCGCTGTTTGCGGTTTGGTGCCAAACGCCAGCAAGGGCCTGCTGGTTTCTGGATTAGGGTCCCACCCTGCCCTCTCAGGAGGCAACTCCCGCGGGTTGTCTTGTTTTCCCTGGTTGTGAAGCCACTTTCAGATGTGCCCTGGGTGGTCACAGCGTGGGAAGGCCCTTGTGTCAACGCTGCCCAGTGCCTGAGGCCATGCTGAGTCTGTTTTGCACTGGCCTTTGCTCTCCCAGGTTCGAAGCTCCTCCCCTGTGCCTTCTCCTGTCTTCCCCACCACATGGCCCACGGTTTGGGGTTGCTGTGGCGGGTTTTTTCTGCCTGTTCCCCGCTCTTGGGCTTTCTCAGGGGCCCCAGCAGTGTGTCTGGAGGTGGGTTTGTGCACGTCTTTGTCAACAGGACTCTGGTGGCCACGGAAGGTTTCACGTCCTCCTGGGGGGTCTAGGCACACGAGGCTTTCCTGCCCGCCCCCTCCTGCTCCCACCCTAGAACCACCCCAGACCCCATGGGGTGTTTGCCTCCACCTCTCTTCTGGCCTCAGTGACACCTGCCTGGTGGCCGTGCCAGCCTTCGTCTCTTCTGTTCCGTGTCTGTCCTGGAGACTTGGTTCCTCTGGCCTGGCCAGATCAGTGCCCAGCCACCTGGCCTGCTGGCCTGGCCTGCGGTGTGGCGGGAGGTGGCCCCTTGCTGGAGCTGCCCTGACTCTGCCCCCCACTTCCCAGACACTGTGCTGCATGGGGCCCACAAAGGGAAGCTTCCGTGGACTCTCACTTGTGACTGTTTACTGTCGGGCCTCCTGGCTCTAGGGTGGGGAGGTCCCTGTGTCATCACCCCTGGGTTTCTTGATTCCTGATAGAGAGTGGTGACACTTTGGGGTGCTGGTCTGCATGGGCCACTGAGGTCTGGTGGACTTGCACCCCAAAGCTCACATGCCAGGGCATAGTCTGGACCTTTAACGCTGGCCTGAGGATCCTGAGCAAGTCCCCCGTTAGAGGACTGGTGTGACTCTGGTCAGGGAAACAGTGACAGCCAGGTGTTCTGGGACCTTCTGGTGGTAGGGAATCACTGGCAGCTCTGTGCTCATCCTGGGTGAACCGTGACATGAGTGAGGCCACCAGTTGTCATGTGATGGCCTTCTCCCTGCCAGGCTTTGGTCTGGTTTTCCTCTGCAAACTCTCCTTTGGGTCTATTCATGGTGACTCCCATGTGTTTCTGGGCAGGGCACTGTGGGTACTGGGGCAGCTGGTTGGCCTTCAAGTGGGGGCCTGGGGTCTTGGAGAGTCATCGTGAGCGTCTGAGATATTCTGCTTCTTGTCTCCAGATCCTGCAGGAGAGATTGAGCCCAGAGTGTGTTATAGGCCTTGGAACTTCAGCCCCATAGCTGATGCAGTCACAATGAGGACATGCCGGCTCTGAAGCTGCTCCCAGGAGCACATGGGCTAGGCCCTCACAGGTGTCCAGATGCCTGTGCTATCACAGGGTCCTCACCCACTCGTCCCTGATGGCCATGGGTTCGATAGCCCTGGAGGCCCATGTGATCCTGCAGCCTCCTTCCTCCAGGATGCTCAGGAATCCCGTTCTGCCAACAGGAGAGGCAGGGCCCACAGGCTGGTGTGACTCTGATCTAACATTCATATCACTCTGTCTCTGAGGCCCAGGTAAAAATTCTTTCCCCCAAGTGGCCCTGGAGTGTGTTCTCAGCCTGGCCTTTGCCACTGAGGCCGGAGGCGCTAACGTCACTGAAGGCCATGTTCCCTGCCTTCCCGGCAAGGCCTGGCTCGGGGCAGCCCTGGAGGCTGTACTCAAGGGCCGCCTGCTCTGACTCTGGGGGGAACGCAGAGGACTCGGTCTAGGTCTAGTCTGCAGCTGTGTTGAGACGTGAGTTTATGGGGGGGAGGGAGTGGATTATGTGGCAAATACTGAGGGCTTTAGAATTGAAAGTGGGTTTTAAAAGTGGAATTAGCGCAGTTTTTCAACTTCAGTTCTCCTGTGAGCTGCCTGGAAGGCTGATTGCACGTGCCCTGGGGAAGGACAAGGCCAGCGGGGTGCTGGGCCGCAGGCTCAGCCAGGGAGCTTAGATGCAGAGCAGGATGCTACTGAGCTCTGGCTCCCTGGAGCATCCTCAGGAGGCCAGGGCTGGCAGGCCTCTAAGGGTGGCCGGGTACCCAGACCCCCCTGCAGCAAAGGCAGCATGTAGAGGCCACAGAGTAATGCTAGGCCTGACCGCGGCCCCTGGTTGCTGCTGATTCAAGGGAAGATGTTCACCAGGGACCTCCCATGGGGCCCCCGGGCCAGTGTGGCCATATCTGGTATTCTTCCTCAGCCACCAAGGAGTCAGTCTTCTGCAGTCTGAGTGTGGGGCCACAGAGGGTGGCCTGGGAATTCTTCCCTTGTCACTGGAGCCCCATTTTCCAGGTAAGGGACGGTGGGCTGGGTTGGGTAGAAGCCAGGTCAATGGTGACCTGGCTGCAGCAGCACCAAGTGTCACCAGAAGGTGCACCTTGGAAGAGATGCAGGGGGCTTCCTTCAACTATCCTCCCTCCCCTGCACTGTGTCCCTCCTTTCCTGGGGTGTCATGAAGGAGTAACTCTGGGGGTGCTCTGGGAAGCTCCAGGCGTGGGTGGGGTAGGCGCAGGCTCTGTGCTCTCAGTGTGTGAAGTGTCTGGAGGGACAGTGCCTCTCAGTGGCCTGTCTGGGTTGGGGCCTGGGTGAGAAGGTCCAGGTGGGAGTTGGGGGGGGTCCCTGAATCTGCCTCACCAGCCCACGGCCCTCGGGAGGCCCCACCCTGGGGACATTTGCTGTGGACGCCCCGAGTCCAGCAGTTCCAGCCTCACGCTCTTCCCCGCAGCTTCCTGGCCATGGGCTCTCGTGCACAGTACCTGCTTTCCTGCTCCAGGCACCATGCATTTGTGACTGTTGGTGTGCAGCCTGCCATTTCTCCCTTAGTATCCAGGACAGGTCGTCGTATCTCATGTGGCAGGACAGCGGGGACCCACACGGTGTTTCCCCATGTCTCTCCCTCCCTTTTTTCTTTGCATGGACAGAAAAACTCCAGCTGGTCATTTTGTCACCGGAGGGACCGTTGGGCAGAAACCAGGGTATGGGCTGATTGAAGGTGTTCCTGACAGGATCCTGGGGGTGCACTGAGGGCCCAACGTTCCTGTCTGAGCTCTGTCTGAAGGGGTGCCGACAGGTGTGATGTGTGTGCTGCTGGCCTTGCGTCCCCGCGTGTTCATTCCTGAGTGGCCTTCTCTGGGCCCAGGCGGGAGCTGTGGACTGGCCTCTCACTATGGCCCAGCAGTGCCATCTGAGTCCCTTGTGGGTTGTCTTTTGGTTGTAAAAATCTTCATGCTCTTTAGACCCCAGTAACCCCATTTCTGGGATTTATTCTGAGAAAACACCTCAAAATACAGAAGAAATTATACTGTATTGAGTGGTGTTTATTGGTAATAAGAGTAAAAACCAAGTCCCTGTCCTGTGTTTGTATATGAATACACGACCCGTGGAACTCCGCATCCCATACAACACAAGAACGGGACTCTGCTGGGCACAGTGGCGCATGCCTGCCATCCCAGTGACTCAGGAGGCTAAAGCAGGAGGATCATGAGTTCAAAGCCAGCCTCAGCAACTTAGTGAGACCCTGTCTCAAAATAAAACATAAAAAGGGCTGGGGAGGGGCTGGGACTGGGGTTCAGTGGCAGAGCACTTGCCCAGAACACGTAAGGCACTGGGTCCGATCTTCAGCACCATATAAAAATAAATAAATAAGTGAAAGTATTGTATCCATCTACAACTAAAATAATTAATTAAAAAAGAAATAAAAGGGCTGGGGATATGGCTCATTGGTTAAGTGCCCATGGGTTTAATCCCTGGTCCCAAAAAGAAAAGGAAATGGGATCCTAATTTGGATAAGTTGTGTGTGTATAGAATTAGGATACTATGTGTGTGTATAGTATGTCAAAATATACTCTACTGCCATGTATATCTGAAAAGAACAAATTTTAATAAGTCCTCAGATGCTTGGGGTAGTGGCTTGGTGGTAGAGCACTCCCCTAGCATATGCAAGGACCTGAGTTCGATCCTCAGCACCACGTATATAAAAATAAATAAATTAATTTAGGGTATTGTGTCAACTGTGACTAAAAAATAAATATTTAAAAAAGTCCCCAGACTGTGTCCAGCTAGGGCTTTGGCTAAATAGATGTGGTAGCCCTGCCAACTAGAGCACTAGCTACCAGGAAAGGCAGCCTCCAGGCCCTGGTGAATGCCTGGGTGTTAATTTCGGAGACTGTGGGGACCCCACTGCAGGCGTGGTGTGTGGCTTGAATGGGATCCTAAAGGACGGCAAAACCACGAAGCAGCCGCAAGTGGTTTGTACTTTGATGTGTCACATAAGCCACAAGACAGAGTGGATGAGGAGACACAGGCGCCAGCTTCTGTGTCCCTGGGAGACACAGCCTGAGCTGTGTGCCACTAGCCCACACCTTCACGTGTTGCTGGTGATGTTTTCTTTCTAAACTAAATAGTGAGCTTAAGACAAACCCTGCATCTCTCAGCAATCATGGAGTGTGCAGGGAAGGCATTTTGGAGGGTGGCTGAGTGCTCTATTTAAATGGCCTGAACCCAGGGACACTCTGCCACTGAGCTGCACCTCCAGCCCTTTTAATTTTGAGACAAGGTCTTGCTAAGTTGCCCAGGCATCCCCTGGTGCCAAAATGGGGGGGGGGGGGTTACGAGTATCTTTCTCGCATTCCTCCTGCCTCAGCCTCCTGAACAGCCAGGATTACAGACCTGTGTCACTGTGTGTGGCTCCCTGGCATATTTTTAGTGGCCTTAGGCAGAAGTTTTTCTTCACCATGATGCATCCTTGACAGGTATAATAAAGGGCAGAGAGAAGTGTGATTGAAGCTTGTCACACTGTGTCTGCCCGCACCTCACTGCATGTGGGGAAGGCTGGGACCTGCCCAGCTCAGCTGTGGCCGGGATTCCTGGAGGGCTCCATTCCTTACCTGTGAGGAACCAATCCTGTGCCCTCCCCCCACAGCAGCTTGTTCAGCACCCCAGTGACTCAGGGGGTTGGAAGGCAGGTGCCTTTAAATGCAGGTCAAAGGTTGGGGAGGGTTGAGGTCGTGGCTCAGTGGTGGAGTGCTTGTGTAGCATGTGTGAGGCATTGGGTTCGAGTCTTAGCTCTGCATATAAATAAATAAAAGGTCCATTGACAATTAAAAAAAAAAAACCATTAAAAAATTATTGGGTTGGGGATATTTTGTTTCAAATGGGATAAGTTGCATGGTGGGTTTGCAGCAGGGACAACTGCAGTGTCATCTGCAAGGTTGGATCATGGACGCTGCTGCCAAAGAAGAATGCTGCATAGAACCGGGAGGTGTCCCCTGGTGCCAAAACAGGGGGTTTATGAGTATCTTTCTGGCAGGAATTTACAGAAGTCAACACTGTGCTGCCTCAGGTGGGGCCGTGTGCAGAGGCCACGGAGCTCCTGCCTCTAGGAAGGAAGGCGCTGGGGCTGCAGGGGCCTCAACTAAGTTTTGGCAAACGCCAAGGCTCTCTATTGCATGGGTTCCTTGTGCCCTGACCTGTAGGGTCATCTCACTCTGTGGACCCTGCAGTGTTCCTTCTTCTAGCTTGAGAGCCGTGTCCACACTGGGGTTGCTTTGTGTTGCCTTCGTGGGGGAGGGAGGGAGGGAGGGGTGGGGCAGGGAGGACCTGGGCCTGGCCTTGCTCCCGCTGGCTAGGGCCCCACTCTGCCTCTGGCCAGCTGAGAGTCCACCGTGGGCCTGTGGGGCCGTGGAGAGGGTCTTATCTGTCAGACTCAGCATGGTGCTTGGCACACAGTGGACACTCTGCACCTCACATGAGTCTCCCCACGCAGTGGGCAGGGAGCAGAGCTGCTGTGGTCTGCCGTACCTCCTGTGGTTCTGGAATGGTGGCCCTGGCTTCACTTGTCTCAGAGCCTGTTGTTGCCTCACTGACCTCAGATCATCCTCCCTTGAGGGTGCCCCAAGGCTGTGTGGATTCGGCCATCTGTCCCTTCTTTGTCCGAGCAATGAGTCCTCACTGGCTCTGCAGAGCAGGAAGGGCCTCCCTGGGCCTCTGATCTCAGGAGGTCCTCTTCAACACCCAGAGAGTGTGCAGCTCCGGGCCCCTCCCTCTGGCTGGCTTGCATGCTCCTTCCCCTTCCCAGATCTGGCTGCCCCCAAGGGGCCCTCACAGCTAGTGTCTTTATCAGCTATGTCAGGGTGACACCAGGGGCCAGAGTCTCAGGGAGCTGCACGGAGCTTGTGTGCAGAGGGCAGGTGCCGGCAGCGCCCCCTCTCCCCCGCACCGGGCCCCTAATCTCCCACCTGCCCCTTCTAATGGTTTGCCTCTGGTTCAGTTTTCAGGCTGAGAGACCCGCGTTGAACGTCGTCATCTTCCCTCTGCTCCACGAGGGCCTGACAGATGTCATCCGAGATGTGCCCATGGTACACCTGGACGAGATCACCTTGTTTAAAAGCCGAGTGGCTGAGGAGCCCCCAAACCTGTGGTGGTGAGAAGCCCAGCCAGCACCAGTCAGCTTCCCTCGGTCTCAGTTACCACAAAGACGCCCTGCTGCCCCCTGCAGGCCTCCAAGGAGCCTGTGGACACTGGGACCCCGTGGTTTTTCAGAGGAAGAAAGTGTCTCTCAGGCCACCCCGCGGCAACCCCCTGGCTCCCCGTGTTTCCTCTTGCTTTCCTCTTGCATAGTATGGTTTACATTGAGGGTTTGCGTTCTGGATGATGGAAGGGGACAGGCAGCCATCAGCGAGGGCAGTGGTTGAGCTGTGCTGGCCTGGGGCCTGGCCAGTTGCATCCCTTCCCGGGGCCTGCCTTGCTAGATCGTCCACTCTCCACGCCTGCCTGCATGCCGGGGTGCTGGGTGGGCTGCTGGCCCTGCCCATGCTGTACTTCAGCCATAGGAGTGTCCTTGCTCCTGTGTTAGTGTCCTCAGCCATCGGGCCCCATGGACAGGTGACTGCCCATCTATCGGGGGTAAGGTGGCATCTCCTTGAGGTGGCGGGATGTCCACAAGTTTGGTGGCTGCAGAATTGGGGTGCTTTCTACCATGAAGACATTAAGGCTGGGGTGGCTCAGTGGTAAAGCTCTTGCGAAGCATGTGCTGAGGCCCCGGGTTCCATCGCCAACACCACGAAAAAAAAAAAAAGATGCCCAGCTATGTCTGAGAGGTGTTTCTCTAGGTGATGCCTGTACCCAGAGGGGACCCCAGGGCAGGGCTGCTGGGTGGGGCTCTCCTGGGCTAGGCCTTGGGAGCTGAGCTGTGTCCCCAGGGGCCACGATTCGTGGCACTGGCTCTAGAAACTTTAGCTCCCCTGAAGTGCTGTGTACCTCGGAGGAAGCACATGCCCTTGGCTTTGTTAGAATAAACTCCAGATCGGATGCTTAAGGTTGGAGTAGTAGTCAGATCCCCCTGCTGCAGGTGACCTTATTTAGTTTTAGAAACAAATCCTACAAAACTGTTCCAGAAATGAAGAAGGTCCCTCCGGTGTCTGGGGCCTCACACTTGACTGGCTGGCCGCTGTGTTTGCTCCTAGGACTCCTGGCACCATGTCCCATGGCCGGGGGTTTCGGAGGGGCCCTGGTTGAGTCCTGTCTTCCTGGACTCCCACCCCAGCCGCATCCAGGATTGGTCCCCTGCAGCCCTGGTGTCACCTGATGCATCCATTCTGGCTGCGGGGTCTGTGCAGTGGCTGCTTCCCGATCCCCTGGGCTAGGGCTGCAGAGCCACCAGGCCCCCTCATTGCGGAGCTTCCACCCACACCCGCCTGCTCTTTTCCTCTGGGTTTCTGTTGCAGCAGGTTCCTGCACAGTGCAGTGGTGTCCTGCACGCTCCCTGCTGATGCAGAAGCAGGTAAACTAGTCCCTGGGTGGGGGCCGGCCTTGCCTGGGCCCTATGGGCCAGCTGCTCAGAAGCTCTGCCCAGCCCAGGGATCCTGGGGCCCTCCCGTGTGGCTGGGGCCCAGCCTGGCACTTGCATTGATCCTGGTCTCCACAAGGTGTGAGTCCGGCCTCTCCCCTGCTCTTCCTCCTGTCTGTCCCTGCCCTGCCCCGGCAGCTCACTTTTGTGTGCACAGGTGGGTCTATGTCAAAGGCCCTCTCCCTCTGCACCGTTTTTCTTGTGTGAGGGAATCCTCACCCCTCTCTAAAGCACAGGTCCCCCCTATCCTGTCCCAGGCTACAGTCAGCCAAGGGACCTTTGCCTGCTGGCTAGACCTGGAGCCTTCACCCTGGGAATCCTGACCTTGCCTCTGAGAGCTGCAAACCCAGCCTGTCCCCTCCTGGCATTGCAGGCCATAGGACAGGCTGCCTGGGGACCTGGGGGCAGGGCCAGGGTCTCACACAGCTGTAGACAAGGGTCGGAAGGGTGGTGACAAATCCCACCCCACCCCGTTACTGGACATTTCTTTAGAACTTAAACTGGCACCTGAAGGCCACTAGTGAGGGTGTTCAGGTTACATTCTGTGGGCCCCTGGGACTGGTGGCTTGTCCTCAAAGTGAGAGTGTGGCTGGTCATAGCCTGACAGGCCCAGGAGAGAGGCAGGTGACCTGGAAGGTCCTGGAACCTCAGAGGCCCTGTGACTTTGGGCTCTGACTGCCCTGGCCTGAGCCCTTCTTTGCTCTGCAGCTCAGCAGAGACTGTCTTTCCACTAGGAGTTTTTCTAAAAGGCTGAAGCTGTGTTGGGGATGTTGCCCGGGTGGCCTCTCCTTGGCAGCAAGCCATGTACCCAGCAGCATTAATTTATTCTCATAAAAAGGGCTGGGTGGGGCGGGGGCTGTCAGGAGCCGCTGGGGGTACAAGCAGCCTCAGAAAGCGGCGCCCAGGCAGTAGACCGTGTAGTGTAGTGTCCCTGCAACAGTCCTTTGACTTAGAGTGAGAATTTTCACTCCTGCCCCGAGACAGGGTCACAGATGTCAGCAACGGGCTTACTCTCTCTAAGTGCTGTTTTGGCACCGATATTAATTGCGATCAATATTTGGTAGCGTTTTACACTGGGAAGAGGACCCACCCTAATGTCCCCAGTTGGCAGGACTGGGCTATTCAGTGGTGGACCGTATGCTGCCTGCCAAGGAGCATTGCCTGTGAGCCTGTGCGTGTGTCTGCACCTGCACACGTGCCCATGTGTTCATTGGTGCCCGTCTGTACGCATCTGCACACGAGTCTGCGTCCACTGTGTGCATGTATGTGCACGTGAGTTTGACTGGGGAGGTGGGCAGGAGGGAGGAGGTCAGTGCATTTATTTCTTTGTTATTAAGAAGAGAAATCCCATGATCTGTGGCTGCCACCTCCGCCTCAGCCCAAACCAGCCACCCTGGTCTCCTGCCGTCTGGCAGGCCGTGTGTCCTGAGGCCCTGCAGCCTGCTCGGCATGGCAGCGTGCTGGCCCTGGGCTTCTGAAGGGAAGGCTTTTCTGCCCCCAGATCCCCTTCCTGCCCCGGGGTGGCTTTCCTTATTTTTATAGCAAGTGATCTTGTCCAGAGACAGGAGCACTTCAGTCCTTCTTACCACAGGGATGTGGTCACCCCCTCTCCCCCCCAATAGTGCCCTGCAGAGACCGTGCAAGGACCTGGGCTGGGAAGCTCGGGCTCGGGATTGCGGCCAGTCCAGCTGAGCTCCTCAGGCTGAAAGTGAGCTGGGCTTGTGCTGAGGGCCGCAGCTCCCTCACCTGCTCCCTGCACCAGCACCCAATGCTGAGGCCCACTCGCTGGATGGTGCAGGGCTGGCCCGGGTCAGTCTGTTGGGCAGTGGAGCTGTGGGAGTTAAGGCTGAGCCTCTGGGGGTCCAGGAGCATGTCCCCAGCTGGGACCTGTGTGGTGGTGCTCCCTTAGGGAGGATGGGGGCAGCCCTCACCCCGGCTTGTGCTCCCCTTCATTGTGATCTGCCCCTCTCAGGATCTAAAACTCCCATGCTCCTGTGGGGGAAAGGAGACAGACCTGGGGTGAGCGGGGCAGTGAAGCCCAGAGCTGAGGCGCACCGTGCCCCCTGCGTGTGGCAGGCCTTGCTGCCTGCCCTTCTCGGAGGCCCAGCCACAACACCAGGGGCTCTTTGTACTGGTGTCATTTGCATTTGGGGGCACAGGGTTCTAATGAGCAGTTACCAGGGTCCATGGGGCACAATGAACAAGTATTCCACAGAAGCTTCCGCCTGGCGTCAGTCCCACGCAGGCTGAACGACATCGCCACAGTCACTCTGCTTGAGAGCCACTGCCACAGGCCGGGTGCTGACTGGTTGCATCTGCCACAGAGCCACAGAAGCTGCTGCTGCTGCGAAGCCCAGGAAGCCCAGGGTGGCATGTGAGCGGAGCCCTGGCCACTGTGCTGTGGCCACGGCCTGTGTGAGCAGGAACGAGCGCGTGTGAGCAGGGACGTCCGAGGCAAGCAGGAGTGTGCTGTGCATGTGCGCATGTGTGCGCTGTTCGTGGGTGGCATGCGTCCCACAGTGGCATCTCCCCAGCCTCTGCGCTGCCACCTGTGACCAGTACCAGGACCTGCCTGCGTGCTTTGCCTGGAACCAGCTGAACTCAGGGTGGATTTTTTTTTGGGGGGGGGAGGGGCTGAAGCCTGTCCCTGGCCCAGGGGTCTCCTAGCGTCTTGTGGCCAGGTGCTAAACCACCACTCCTGCCTTCTGATGACCAACTCCCCTCCCTGCCCAGCTGGTGGAACTGCCCATGTGTGGCCTCTTACAGTGACACCCACTTCTAAATTTGGTGTTCTAACAAACTACATTCTGAATGGGTATTTTCATGTACATTTGTGGCATGTGGAAAATTTCAAATAAAGTGGACTTGATTTACACAGCCAGGCAGCCGTGTGGTCCTTCCAGTGGGAAGGTGAGCTTTCACCTCAGACCCTCCCTCCCTGGGCCCGGGGGTCTGTTCACTTCTATGGTGGAAGGTGGATATGCTTGGGGGCCAGGGTCCCCAAACAGATGCATGGAGAGAGACCAGAGACCCACAGCCCAAGGGTGGGGGCATCCGGAGGTGATGACTTGGCCCTGGCAGGCCAGGGATGCTGAGAAGGTGGGGAGGCCACGCTGTGCCAGCAGGACGGGCACCGGATACCGCACTGCGCAGGATCCACACTGCACAAAGGCTCCACTGGCGGGAGAGCTGAAAGGCAGGGTCAGGTCAGCTGCACCCAGGTTAAGCATGTTTATTCACTTGTTTTATTATGTATATTTAAAAAACAAAGTCACCATTCAGTGACTTCAGAGGTATTAAGCACATTTGCATTACTGTGTGTTCACCACCACTCGCTTCCCGAACTTTCTCAATTTCCCTGGCCCCGTTTAGCACCAGCTCCACTTGACCTGTTACCCCAGCCCCTGGCACCCCCGTTCCACTCCACCTTGTGACAGGGCTAGGATTGAACTGGGAGCTTCAGGCTTGCTGAGCAGACATTCTGCCTCCAGCCACCCCCAGCCCTTCTACTTTCTGTTTCTGAATCTCATGCTCCAGGGCCTCATGTAAGAGGCTCCTTCGCTGTGGGTCCCCTGGAGAGGGCAGATTTGCAGCATCAGTCTGAAGCAAAGCACCTTCACCAGACCTGGGCCCTTAGGAGAGGCTCTGGCCAGCACAGGGAGGAAGCGGAAGGCCCCAGGGCTGGCCCATAACAGAGTGACTGCAGGGATGTCAACGTATACCTTCTCCTGGCTTGTCCTCAAAGGAAGTGCTGCCCTCAGTTGAAATGGTGGCGCAGGGTCAGAGGCCGCTGTTCTTCCCAGTCCCATCCAAGATAGTTCTCCGAGCTCACCACGCTCCGCACAGCTCACTTCGGCCTGGGAGGAAACTCCAGGGAGACTGGGACTGGGGAATTGATCCCTGGGGAGGGTGGCTGGCACCGGAGCCCAGGCTGAGAGCTGTGAAATGTGCTGCCTGTTGCCTTGACAAAGTGGCCCCCAGTTCACAGCAGGAGAGCCATTCTGAGATGCTTCCAGCTTCTTCTTGGAGCTGGTCCTTGGGCAGCGTTGGCACCATGGTTTGCCACTTCCACACTCTCTAGAGGTCCCACCAGTAGAGATTCAACAGTTGGGGACCTGCTGGGTACAGTGGCATACACCTGTAATCCCAGTGACACAAGAGACTGAGGCAGGACACGGCCTGACCTCAGAGCCAGAGTCCTGGTGGGCTGCTACGGCCCTTTGTTTAGCAGGTGACATGGGGAGGCCTTAGGGGTCAGCACCCTGCCCAAAGCTCAGGGCCAGGGTCCAGTCAGGTCTCCTGCAGTCCTGGAGTAGTCCCTGGACCTGAGTGTCACCTCCTTTCCCAGAGGCCGAGGGTCAGAGCCAGGCCTGAGTGAAGCCCAAGCTGCACCCCCGCACCCCCCAGAATGAACGGGAGAGAGAGGTCTTGCTCTATGGTGTTGGCAAAGGACACAGTGGCACGAGTGTGGACGGGTCACCTTGAAGCCCAGTGGGCCCTTCCCAGCCCCTCCATCTCCAGCCTCCCTGAGGGGACAGAGTTCCCACGGCTGAGGCTGAAAGGGTGTAGTGGCATCCCTACACAGGCACTGTGACCACCCCACCCCGTGTCGTGTTTCCAGGCTCAGTAGGTGGACATGCCACCCAGGGGTGGGGAGCGTGAGGACGCTGGGGAAGGGCTGTCGTCTGGATTGAGTTCGAGGCGGGGGCTTCTGTGGAAGGAGCACGGGGTCCCCTCCTCTGGGCCTCCCTCTGCTGTTACGTCTTATGCTTGTCTGACTTGTGGCACCTGGTGACACTCAGGCAGTCCTGGCAAGGGATTCGCTGTCCCCACTCCTCCCTATGGTTTCCTCTGTGCAGCTCAGAACCGCATGGTTCCCAGGGCTGGTGGCTTTCCTGCTTCCGCAAAGCTCAGGCTCCCTCTGTCTGGTGTGGGAGGGAGCAGGTGTCTTGCAGAGATGGGGGTGAAGGGTTCAGGAGTGCAGAGGCACGAGGCTGGCCTCTAGGGGGGCAGATGACATGGGCTGGTGTGTGAGATGCTGGGCAGAGATGGCCCAGGCACGCGGGGGGCATGCAGTTCACCACACGGGGCTGTCAGCAGCTGTGGCTCAGCCACAGACCCCCTGGAGGGTGACGGGTGTCCCCCACTCTGGCCGCCAGCCCCTGATCAGCTGAGCCAGTGGATCCCAAGAGAGGCTGCGGCCTGCTCAGGGAGGTAGTGTTCACTACTTCGGTCCAGGCCTGGCCGGGTCCCTCTTTGGGTAGGACCTGGAGTGGAGGCCAGGCCTGCCCGCAAAGCATGCACCCCTCCAGTCACACTCACACTCACACCCTCCTCCCATTCACACCCACCCACACGTGCAGACACACCTGCTTACACATCTATCTTCACCCACACCCCCCCCCACGTAACGTACACACACACACACACACACACGTTCTTCTTCACCCAGTCGGATGGGTTCAAATACACATCAGAGGTACATTCACAACCCCCACCGCTCACACTCAGCCTCATACATGTAATCCCACACCCATGCTCACACTCAACATGCACACACACTTGC
Source organism: Marmota monax (assembly GCF_021218885.2). Taxonomy (NCBI): domain Eukaryota; kingdom Metazoa; phylum Chordata; class Mammalia; order Rodentia; family Sciuridae; genus Marmota; species Marmota monax. Next base: position 4,447,332 of record NW_026693034.1, on the reverse strand, counting down.
ACACCTACACAAAGGAACTGGATGGATTTTTCACACCACAACCAGTCCAGTAAAGGTGAACTTTTCTATTATGTTCTTTCTGGAAATTCGAGAAGTTCAAAGTGATACCAGAAACACCCACATTTCCACCAGCAGACAGAGTGCCTGTCAATATTTTATTTTTTATTTTTTCATACCAGAGATTGAACCCCACGAGTGCTTTATCACAGAGCCACATCCCCAGCCCTTTTTGTATTTTTATTTAGAGCCAGGGTCTCATTAAGTTGCTTAGGGCCTTGCTAAATCACTGAGGCTGGCCTCGAACTTGTGATCCTCCTGCCTCAGCCTCCTGAGTCCCTGGGAATACTCATGTGCACCATCACACACAACTGAAGTCTTATCCAGAATTCCCTGTCCACCCTTTCCTTTTATGAGTAGGTCTTAGAGGCCTCTCCGCCTGGGTTTTGTTGACCTGTCCCCTGATGCTGTCAATTCAGCTCAGAGATACAAATAGTTTGAAAATAAAATGACAGAAAAGGAGTCCTGGGGGTGTGGCTTGGTGTCAGAGAACTTGCCTTAAAAAAAAAACACCCAAAAGACTGTGCATGAAAGGCCACTGTGTAGAAAGTAAGCTGGGTGTAGCAGCTCAGAGCCTTCTTGGTTTTTGGTGAGCCTGGGCACAGCCTTGGGCTTGCATGTGGCCTTCTGGATTTCTAGGGCTATGGTGGACTTTTGCAAGGTCTCTTTGGACATCTTGTTTCTCAATTTTTTTCTTTTTGGAAAAAGTTTTCATTTTTAGTCTATTATTTATTGTCTATGTATTTATCGTTTATTTATCTATTATTTTAGTTAGTCTATTTTGGGGTTTTAGTCTATTCATGACCTCTGGCAGTTGCAACATTAAAACACCTGCCTGTTACTGTGTTTTTTTGTTTGTTTGTTTTGTACTGGGGATTGAATCCAGAGGCACTTCACCTTTACCATTCAGCCAACATCCCCCGTCCTTTTTATTTTTTTATTTTGGGACAGGCTCTCACTAAGTTGCTAAGGCTGGCCTTGAACTTGTGATCCTCCTGCCTCAGCCTCCTGAGTTGCTGGGATCACAGGCTTGCTCCACCACACCCGGCCTGTAACAGTTTTTGATAAATGCACTTGGGAGAGGCTTTAACACCGGAGAGTTCTGAGTTAGTTCAAATAGAGACAAAAATTTTGAATGAGGTCTTTCAGGGACCCACCAGACAGGCCAATAAGGCTTCAAAAGAACCCTAGTGCTGTCTTTCCTGGGAATCAGAACTGAGCCAGAGAGCCAGGGATTGGCGAGGGCAAATTACATCTCCACCAATCTCAGGGTACTTAACCAAAACTCCACTGATTTTATTTTCTTTCTTTGGTACCAGAGATTGAATCCAGGGGTGCTTAATCACTGAGCAACATCCCCAGCCCTATTTGTAACTTACTTAGAGACAGGGTCTCACTGAGTTGCTTAGTGCCTCGCTTTTGCTGAGGCTGGCTTTGAACTTGGGATTCTCCTGCCTCAGCCTCCCGAGCTGCTGGGATTACAGCCGTGCATCACCGTGCCTGGCTCTCAACTGTTTTTGTTCAATAGATGTTTGGCTTGATGCAATCCTCTGGTTAATTTCCAGAGTTCTGAAAAAGCTGATTTTGATCAATCTTCGCAGTTCTTCGGTTGCTTTTATAGAGGAGTGAATTTTCAAAGGTTCTTACTCTGTCCCTGCTGCTCACATCTCCTCTTCAGTCAGATTTTATAGTCCTAATATTCCTCTGGATAGATGGATCATAATTTATTTAGCCCATCCCCTGTGGTTGAGCATTTTGATTATTTTCAGGTTTGCAATTATATAAAACATGGCAAATTAATAACTTGTATATATTTCATCTTGCACATGTGCAAGGATCTGTAAAGTAAATTCCCAGAAGTAGAATTGCTGGGTCAGAGGGTACACAAGTTTGTGATTTTGATAGCTACTGCCCAAATGGTCTTCCAAGGGGACTACTGAACCAATTTACATTCCCATTAACAACATAAGAGCATGTATTCCCCCCATTTTCTTGCCAATAGAAATAGAGGGTTTTTCTAAATTTGATTTTACAAATTTGGTGGGCGACAAATAGTATCACAGTGTAATTTTCCTGAACATTTCTTTTATGGGCCAGAGCAAGCATTCTTTAATATGAATATTTTAAGGGTCATTGGGATTTTCTTCTTGATTTGTAAGCATTCTTTTTTTTTTTTTGGTATCAGGGATTGAACTCAGGGGCACTCAATCACCGAGCCACATCCCCATCTCTATTTTTTTGTATTTTATTAGAGACAGGGTCTCACTGAGTTGCTTAGTGCCTCGCCATTGCTGAGGCTGGCTTTGAACTCTGATCCTCTTGTCTCAGACTCCTGAGCCGCTGGGATTATAGGCATGCACCAGCATACCCAGCGATTTGTAAGCATTCTTCATTTAAGGGAGGCAAAGGAATTAATTTTTTTTTAATTGTTGGTAGATCTTTTTTTTTCTTTTTAATTTATTTGTATGTGGTGCTAAGAATTGAACCCAGTGCCTCACACATGCCAGGCAAATGCACTACTGCTAAGCCCCAGCCCCAGGCATGAATTTTTGTATAAACAAATGTATGTTTTCTGCAGAGAGCACTGGCCCATGTCTAATCCAAGTGGCTCAGGAGGCTGAGGCAGGAGGATAGAAGGTTCTAAACCAGCCTCAACACCTTAGAGACTGTAAGTCACCTAGTGAGAATCTATTTTTAAAATAAAAAAATAAAAAGGCCGAGGATGTGGCTCAGTGGTTCAACATGTTCCCTACGTACCTTAAGGAATCAGTTCTGAGGATGACTGCTTTAAAGCTGAAGTTCTCCAGCATTTGGGAGGCTAAAACAGGAAAATTGAGAGTTCAAAGCCAGCCTCAGCAACTCAGTGAGGCCCTAAGCAACTCAGTGAGGCACTATCTCTAAATAAAATACAAAAAAAGGGCTGGGGATGTGGCTCAGTGGGTAAGCATGCTGGGTTTAATCCCTGGTACCAAAAAAAAAAAAAAAAGCTGTGGTTCTTCCTGCTGCAGGGGCTGTGCGGGGAGGGTCCCAAAGGTCAAAACTATTTTCTCTCTGCCATTGAGATGTTTTTGCCCTTTTTTTTTTTTTCTTTTTTCTTTTTTGGTACCAGGGATTGACTCAGGGGCATCCGACCACTGAGCCACATCCCCAGCTCTATTTTGTATTTTATTTAGGGACAGGTCTCACTGAGTTGCTTAGTGCCTCCCCATTACTGAGGCTGGCTTTGAACTCCCGATCCTCCTACTTCAACCTCCTGAGCCGCTGGGATTATAGGACATTGTTTGCCTTTTTGACTCTCAGAAGTTCTCCAGAGGCCACATGTCAACAGCGCCCTGTGTGCCTGGGCCTGGGTTTCTAGCCATTTCTTGCCTCCGATTATAGTAAATATCAGTCATCACAATCTGGGAGCCTGGGTCATGTCTAAGTGAGCAAATGCTTCCTGCAACCAAGGGCCTGATGTGCTGAAAACAATCTGTCAAACTCAGTTGGTGGATTCAGGGAGACTGGGGCACCCGACTCCCACAGAACCCAAGCAGAGGCCTTCACCCTCCCGAGCCTCACACTGGCCGGATTCCATCTCCTCCAGGATGAACATGGGAGAGCAGAGGTGGGTTATCTCCCAGCCTGCCAGGAGTCCTGTCTTCAGAGTCGGTGACATCTGGCCTCTGGCTGGGCAACCTGACCCTGGGCCCTGGGCATGCGAGGGCTTTTGATTCCCTCTGTAAGATGGGCAAAGGAGGGACCCACCAGCATACAGTAAGCGCTCAATAAAACGAGCTACTGCCCTTGTGACCGGCCACGGGGCCACTGAGCTGGGCGCTGGCCAGCCTGCAGCTGTGGCTCCTCCATCCGAGGCCCCTCCTGGAGCCCCGCCCCCACGGGGTCCTGCTGTCCCCTCCCTGCCAGGGCCACACCCGCTGCAGCCCGAGGCCAGCGGAGGGTGGGCGGAGAACCCTGGCGGAATCCAGCAGTTGATGGCGTCATCGCCGCTCAGAGTGGACGGAAAACATTTCTGTGAACAACCCGGACTCCCAGCCCCGCTTCCCAGAAGCGCGATTATCTCAGGACAGCGCCGCTTCCAACCGAGAAGGAGCCAAGACGCCGTCCGCGCAGCCGCAGTGTCGGGGCCGGGCGGGGCGGGCTCTGCGCGGGGGACCTCAAATTCCTGGTTCCCGGGGACACTAATGGGGCACTAATGGGTCATCTGGCATCGAACGCTTTGTCCAAATAGCCTGTTGGGAAGTACAAACAGATGCCCCTCCCAGGAGATTTTTTTTTTTTTTTTAACGCACAGCCACCAATTTATGGTCACATCTATGTGGGTGCTTGCCACGTGGCCCCAGGAAGGTCTCCCACTGGGAATAAAATGCCACTTTCTTGGTGTGGGTCTAGGTCCTGCCTCTTGGCACTCCACCAGCACAGGTCTTTGTGGGGTTCAAACACACCTGGTGCGCTAGGCCTCCCCTGCCTCCCCTGCCAGCCTCCCCACCAGGCCTCCCCTGCCAGCCTCTCCACCAGGCCTTCTGAGGGGGCTGTCTCCTCTCTGCGTCCCTCCTGTGGTCCTCCTGAGGGTGGGCAGGGTCCACACTGACCCCAGGGCTGGGTACACTGTCTGGCTCGTGAGGATGCCGCCATCAGCATGGGAGAGCAGTGCCTTGGGGATTTGGTCTGTCCCTGCAGAGGCTGGGCTGGGGACCCAGAGCTGGGCTACAGCTTCTCTCATTGGTCCACGTGGTCCTCAGGGTCTGAGGGAGGGCGGAGGTCAGAGGAGGCTGGGCGGACAGAGCCTCTGAGGGTCCTGGCCCTGCCCTGTCTGCTCAGAGAACACCCCCCACTGGGTGCTCACCTGTCCACGGCAGGCCTGCTGGGAAGCCCTGGGGACTCCATGACCCCACCCAGGTCCAGTGTCTGGCTCCTCAACACCCCCGGGCTTCACCCTGTCTGCTCCCCCCCCCCATTCAGCTCCTGGGCCCAGCCCTGCCCCGTCAGAAGTCACCTGCTCTGGGCAGGCAGTGAGACCTCAGGGAGGCCCGGTCAGTCCCTGTGTGACTGAAGCTTGTGGCGGTGGAGCTCCCAGGGGACCGAGGGGCTGACCATCACAGTGAGGAAGGGACAGGGACAGCCCCAGGCCCCGGCTCCCTGGTTTGGCTCACAGCAGACCCACAGGGACACACGGGAGCCCCGCTTTTCAGATGCAGCTCTGAGAGGCCTCCTGACAGGGTGCTTGAGGCTGGGCAGGACTGACCTCAGGGTCTCTGGCCCAAGTTTCTGGAATGCACTCCTGTGTGTGTCTGAGAAGTCGGAGGCCTGACAGGCCACGGGCAGCAGGGCTGGGCGTGCGGGACCCTTGGGGAGGGGAAGGCCTGCAGGCCTCCGGCAGCCTCTGTGCCTCCGTGGGAGCCAGGACCACCAGGGTCTGAGGCTGGTGAGGATCCTGGCAGGACCATCCCTATCCGCTCCTGGAGGCAGCCTTCCCTGCCAGGCCACGCCCGCGGCACAAGGGAGGCAGAGAGGCCGTGGAGCTCAGGGCTCCAGGCTCCGGAGGTTGGGTTCCAATCCAGCAGCAGCACTGCACAGTGATCCCACACCCAATGTCCCCATGTCCCCCTCAGTTTACCCAGCATTCCTCCTGAGGCGGGCCATCCCAAGGATTACCAGAGACTCTGCATTCATTCTGGGTCTACCTGTCTCAAGTCAGGTGTTGGGGGAGAGGGTTCTTTCTGTTCCAAGTGCTGGTGGGAGCATTAGGGACCGTCCCCAAAGTGACACCTTTTGGTGGACCAAGGAGTAAGAGGGGACAGGAGAACCCTGCCTCACACCCCAGCTCTGGAGGAAAGTGCACACGTGTATGTACATGTGAGAGAGAGAGAGAGAGAGAGAGAGAGAGAGAGAGTGTGTGTGTGTGTGTGTGTGTGTGTGAGGGACCTCCCCTGCGTGCCTGGGAGCCACGGCATGGCTTCTGGGTGTGAACAGGTGGACACGCTGACTCTCCCCCCTGCCCCTGTCCAGGGCTCACTCTGGCACCAGGTCACAGGCTGGTGCCCTGGGGACTTCATGAAGAAGTGAAGAGCTGTGGAGGCCACAGTGGGTGGATGGGCTGGGCCAGGTGGTCAGTTCCAGGTGAGCTCATGCTGGGAGTGGACACGACCCGTATCACCTACTGGACTGGACACTACATTGCTGCTATGAGACCATCCAGGCCTCTCTTCCCCTTGGTGATTATGTCCAGACAGTGATTACTACATAAGGCTGGGTCCCCAAGGCTCACGGGGACATGAGATGGACCTCCAACCAGTCCTGTATGTCCCTTATAGCTGGGTGCCGTGATGCGTGCCTATAATCCCAGCAACTCAGGAGGCTGAGGCAGGAGGATCACAAGGTTGAGGTCAGCTTCAGCAAATTAACAAGACTCTGTCTCAAAAATCAGAAAATAAAAAGGGGCAGGGGTGCAGCTCAGTGGTAAAGCACCCCTGAGTTCAATCCCCAACGCACAAGTGCGCCCACACACACACACACACACACACAGAAAAGAAAAATCCCCAGTGGTCAGCGCTTGGGGGAGCAACAGGGGGGCCCCGGAAGCAGTGTGCACTTCTCCCTGCCGGTTACCAGGCAACTGGCTGCTGCTTATCAGCTTCCAGACAAACTCCAGCCAAATCCTGAACCGGCCACCTGTTTTTCAGTTTGTGGTTTAGGGGTGTATGTGTGCATGTGTGTGTGTGTGCATGTGTGTAATTTTAGGAAGTGGAATGAACGTCGCTCGCTCTGGAAGAGGAAGATAAGGCTCCAATCTGCTGGAGCAGCGTCATCTGTTGGAAAGAAATCTCTTTTAATGTGTGGGCAATTTTCCAGGCGGCTCTGTGGCCAGAGCGGGCAGCGCGCTCAGGGAGCAGGCGGGAGAGGCCCTTCTCCCCCGCAGGCCGGGCACCCCTCCAGGACATGGCCTGAGACCTAGCCAGCCAGGAGGCCTGGACCCTGACCTGGGGACAGCCACCTCCCCCCACTGACCCCTCCCCACCCAGGGGATGCCATCCAAAGCTGCCTTTCCTAGACCTTCTGTCACTTTGGAAAACAATGGCTTGATCCTCGCTGACACTGGGAGGTCATTCCCTGGCTGAGTGCCATCTGGAAACTGCTCTGTCTGGCTTCTGAGGTGGCCTCCCTGCTCCACTGAGTCTGCAGGAACCCACTCTGCCTCCTGTGTCAGGATATGTTTGGTAGCAAAAATAGAAAACCTAGCTCAAGGCCGGGCACGGCAGAGCCTGCCTGTCATCCCAGCAGCTCGAGAGTCTGAGGCAGGAGGATGGCGAGTTCAAAGCCAGCCTCAGCAACTTAGAGAGGCCCTAGGCAACTTAATGAGACCCTGTCTCTAAATAAAATATTTAAAAAATGGGCTGGGGATGTGGCTCGGTGGTAAAGGGCTCCTGGGTTCAATCCTTGGTACCCAAAACAAAAACCAACCAATCAACAAAAATGAACTCAAAACAGCTTAATAATAAAGGGAATTTAGTGTAATAGGAAAAAAATGCAACAACAGTAAGTAGACTTCAGGTCAGGACTGATCCAGCAGTTCAGCAGTATTTTTAAGAACTCAATTTAGGATGGTACCAGGCAAATAAATTATAGGGCCATGCCTATAATCCCAGCTACTCAGTGGATTAAGGCAGGAGGAGCCTATGTTCAAGGACAGCCTTAGCAATTTAATAAGACACTATCTCAAAACAAAAGATAAAAAGGGTTAAGGATATAGTCCAGTGGTAGAGCACCCCTGGGTTCAGTCCCTAGTATTGGAAAAAAAAAGGAAAAGAAAAAGAAATCACAAATCACAGTGTAGATGGGAAGACAGATACCATGCCAGTCCTGGCCCAGCGGTTCTGGAGGTGATACACACAAGATCATTACTGAAGTGAGGAAAGAAAATTATAGTAACACTTCTACTTAATATTTATTTATTTTTTTAGTTGTAGTGGACCCAATACCTTTATTTTATTTACTTGTTTTTATATGGTGCTGAGGATTGAACCCAGAAAAAAAAAAATGGCCAGGCGCAGTGGCTCACGCCTGTAATCCCAGCGGCTCAGGAGGCTGAGGCAGGAGGATCCTAGATTCAAAGCCAGCCTCAGCAACTAAGCAAGGACCTAAGCAACCTCAGCAAGACCCTGTCTATAAATAAAATCCAAAAAAAAAAGGTGCTGGGATGTGGCTCAGTGATTAAGCACCCCTGGGTTCAACCCCAGGTACCAAAAAAAAAATTATTTTTAAAGCACTGGACACCCAGATTGGGGCACATAAATGAGACGTGGGCTGCGAGGCCCTGCTCAAGATGTCTTTTCCCTCAGACCTCAGTTTGCCCCTCTGTGAAGTGGGACGCAGCAGCACCATCGTGGGCTCTTGGAAGGAGACTCCAGATAGGCCAGGAAGCAGGAAGCAGGCAGTGGGCGTCAGTTGGAGGTAGGAGCTCAGCATGCAGTAGGTGCTCTTCAAGTTGTGGCTGTCAGTCCCACAGGAGGGGGGACCGTTGGGGAAGGGGGAGGTGAGTGGGTGCTGGGGCGCGAGGAGCCCCGAGCGGCGGCTAAGTGGATCTGCGGATTAGCAGCACTAACCCCCCTGAGCTGGTGCCTGGCTTAAGAAGATCCCTGTCCCCCCGCCCCACCCGATCCACCTGCGATTAGAGCTGAGCAGGGCAGGCCTGGAGCCCAGGAGGTGACCCAGGACTGTGCAATCAACCCTACTGGCCGATGGCTGAAGAGTGCCACCCCACTGGCCCTGACAGGACGCTGAGCCAGGGCCCCAGGAGAGCCTTCTGCATCTCCCGGCCTCTGCGGTCACCTAGCTGGGAGGAAATGTGGGTGCACGGTGCTGCCCAGGGATGTCAAGATAGGGTTATCTCCCCCTGGGCCTTCTCGCTTCCCCTGGTTCTTTATCTTTTATGCAGAAGCATGAGGCTGTCCATCTCTGCGTGCCAGTTGTCACCATCCATTCATCCAGGGACATTTACACTTCAACGGATGCAGGGGCACATGTGTGAGCCGAGGCCTCGTTATCAATGCCAGCGACGCCCTCGGGCAGGGCCCCACCTGGACGGGGTCCTCCTTCTGCACCCCACCGGGCACTGCGAGCTGTCACAAAACAAGGAGAGTGGGGAGATTCCCCAAGCCACGCTCAGGGACACAAGCATGATCTCATGGTGGAACCCGCCTGGCCATGTCAAACTGTCCCCTGAGTCCCTGGTCAGGGAGCTCTTGAGGTGGCCCCAGAGAATGATGGGCACGTGCTGTTGTGGTCAGAGTCCCAGACCAGCCAGGATTCTGTTGTCCCTTCCCCATAAGTGGGATTTTATCGGAAGGACCTAGCGGACAGGACCCTCTGTCAGGGCCCTCCCCATGCCAGGGTCTAACTCTGTCTTTTCTGCAGCCTCTTTCTCCGACCTCGACCTCCAGGATTTGAATCTTTTTAAGAAATTTGGGGGCTGGGATGTGGCTCAAGCGGTAGCGCGCTCGCCTGGCATTCATGCGGCCCGGGTTCAATCCTCAGCACCACATACAAAGATGTTGTGTCCACCAAAAACTAAAAAAAATTAAAAATTCTCTCTCTCTCTCTCTCTCTCTTTCTTAAAAAAGAAAAAAAAAAAGAAAAGAAAAAAAAAAGAAATTTGGGAGCCGGGCGTAGTGGGGCACATCTGTAATCCCAGCGGCTCTGGAGGCTGAGGCAGGAGGACCGAGGGAGTTCAAAGCCAGCCTCAGCAAAAGCAAGGCGCGCAGCAACTCAGGGAGACCTTGTCTCTAAATAAAATACAAAATAGGGCTGGGGATGTGGCTCAGTGGTTGAGCACCCCTGAGTTCAATCCCTGGTACCCCCCCAAAAAATTGGTAACAAATTATACACAATGTAAATGTCACCAATTTAAACTTGGTTGTGCGGACAGTTCGGGGACATGAAGCACGTTTACACTGTGCAAACCTCTCCACTAGATCCATGAAACTGTCTCATTTTCCCAAACTAAAGTTCTGTCTTTGCTGGATACAGACTCCCATCTTTTCCTGGGCCCTTGACTCGCAACATGCTAGGAATCTAACAGCTCTCGGGACCTCATAAAATGAAATTCTGCAGTAACTGTCCTTTGGGGCTGGTTCATTTCATTTAGCTTCATGTCCTCAGGGCTTATCCTGTGGGAGCAAGTGTCAGGACGGATTCCTTTTCAAGGCTGAGTAATATTCCACCCTGTGGATGGAACCACGTTTCATTTATCCATTCATCTGGCAGTGGAGAGGATTTCAGTGTTGTGTGAAGCAGAATAAATCAATCTGAAATCATCTTCCATATGTATTTCTTTAAAAATTTTTTTTTAGTTTTATTTTTTAGTTGTTGATAGACCTTTATTTAATTTATCTATCTATTTATATGCAGTGCTGAGAATCAAACCCAGCGCCTCACACATGCCAGGCAAGTACACTACTACTAAGCCCCAGCCCCAGACCCCCATATGAATTTCTGATGCTTCAAGATTTTGTTTTCAAGCCAGTGGTGCATGCCTGTAATCCCACCGAGTCAGGAGGCTGAAGCAGGAGGATCACAAGTTTGAGGCCAGCCTCAGCAATTTAGAGAGGCCCTAAGCAACTTAGCGAGACCTGGTCTCAAAATAAAAAATAAAAAGTGCTGGGGATGTGGCTCAGAGAGGTAAAGTGCCTCTGGGTTCAATCCCCAGTGTGAAAGAGAGGAAGGGAGGGAGGGAGGGAGGGAGGGAGGGATATGACTTTGTTCTCAATACTCAAAACCAAGCTTTTCTCTCAGATGTGTCAAAATCTTCGAGTGGTTCTTCTCTGCAGTGTCCCTGCAGGAACTGCCCAGCCGGTGGGGCCAGTGCAGGCCCCTCTCCTGGGATAGGATGTTCTAGAAGAGAATCCAGAACATGGCCCCTAGGGGCTGGGCCTGCTGTGTCCAGTGCAGGGAAGCTGGATGGTCTGTGCGTGGAGAGGCCAGGGCTGGAGGCTCCAAGTGTGTGACTGAGGCTGGGTCCCACCCCTCAAGGATGATACAGGGAAGGCTCCTGTGTCCCTCGCTGTCCCCTGATCACTGTACAGTCCAGGGAACTAACGTTGACCTTGCCCACACAGCCTGGGTGGAGCCTGGCGGAGCTCTGTGGCCTGAAACAGGAACAGGGTCATTTCCTCAATGGCCATGACGCACCCCAGCTGCGGGTCTGGCTTTGTGTTGGTCAGGGACTGGCCAGGGCCTGTGGCCACGGGGGCTCCCTGGGCAGGCACAGCAGCAGCAGCATCCCGAGGCCAGGCAGGGGAGCCACTGAGCCTCACCAGGCCCCAAGTCCTCGGCTGCCTCTGCGGGGAGCCTGGCCTCAGCCAGATGATGCAGCTCAGCCTGGGCAGAGCCCAGCGGCACGGGCCCTGGTCCCTCTTCTTGGCAGAGACCTGCAGAGGGCAGAGACAGAGAGACAGAAGGAGAGACAGAGACACGGAGAGAGATACGAGCACATGGAGCTGGACTATTGTCCCCGGGCAGAGCCCGGCCTGGCACAGCCTGGCAAGCCTGGCCGGCGGCTGACCTGTCCCTGAGCCCCTCCCAGCCTGATGTGTGGCCACTGCTTACCTGACTGTGTCTGGACTTGACCAAACTCCCCTGGTGCCCTGGCCCCTCTGGTGGGGCGGGGCGGGTGGACACTGAGCGCAGGGAGTCGAGGGCAGGCTCCACCCCTCTGTCCTCTGTGGGTCCAATCTCTTTGATGTCCAGTTGAGGTTTGGGGCTCTACCTGGGGGACTCCAGGCACCTGTGCAGGGCTGACACTTGGCTGCTGGGAGGAGGGCCCGGGACAGGCGCTGGACCAGCCACCACTAGCACTGAACTGTGCCCAGGGCTTGTGGATGGCAGAGGAAGGGCTTGTCACACCCCTGGGCCACCATGGGCTGGCTGGGCATCACCCACTTGTCAGAGTGCCACAAACCCAGCCTGTCCAGGCAGATGGGGTGGGTGAGGCCCTGAGAGGCTGCGGCCAGCCCAAGACCACAGGCTGCCGTGGGGCGGACTGGGCAGAACAGGACTCTGGCTCCTGAGCTCTGCCTCTTCCCAATAAATCAACAGAGAAGGTGACCCAGTGCCCCTAACCAGCCCCCTGCCACTGAAGACCCCTTCTGCTCCCCCTCCCACATCCTGTCACAGGTTTAATTTAAAGCCACGAGGACACCTGAGCTGTGCCAGGACTGGCTTGAGCCCCCAGTCACTCGGCAGCTTTTGCCACTGCTGGGCACAGGCAGGGACAGAGTGGGCCCTGCCTCTCCCTGGGGACCCCGGGAGCAGGGGCGGGCGGGGGAGGGTCTCCTCTGGGTCAGCACTGAGGCCTACAGAAGAGGAAATGCCGAGAGGGACACAAGGTGGCCCAAATCATGACGGCACAGGCAGGGGTGAGAGAGTCCCCAGGGGACGGCAGCAGGAGAAAGGCAGAGCAGGGCTCTGGGAGGCCACAGCCGCAGAATGTTCTGGAAGGCTTTGCTGAGTGGGGGTCAGCAAGACAGCGGAAGCTGGGAAGAACGTCCTGGGTGGGAGGAGCATGTGCAGACCCCCATGGAGGCCTGGACCTCCCGGGAGGGGCGCACACACGGGCAGTGTGACATGTCCAGGGGACAGCTGCCCAGGGGAGAGCCAGAGGCTGGGGGTCAGGGTGTAGCTGAAGAGGTGCTCAGAAGGGAAGACCGAGGAGCAGGACGTGGGGCCCTCCCTGGCTTTGGTCAGCAGGCCCGAGGGCGGTGGGGTCACCATAACCAAGGCAGGGACAGGGTGGGGGGAGCTGGGGCCTGTGAAGGGCACTGGGGGCTGGGTGAGGCCCCCCTACCCCAGTTCTGGGGTGACACAAGAGGGGTGGGGCCGGGAGGAGGGAGGAGGGTGGGTGTTCCGGAGGAGACCTGGGCCACTGTGGCTCCAAACCTCCACCATCCCACCTGGGAGACCCCACCCCACCCAAGCCTTGCTGGGGGATCTAGGAAGCCCAGGCGCAGTTGCCATGGTGATGGGACGTGTGGCCAGCAGGTGTCACCAGAGCCTGCAGAATCTGGAGGAACATGCATGGATGGGCAGGGGCACCCAGGGCCCCTCTCCTAGGACTCCTCTCACTGTGCCCAGAGGGCCTGCAGCCTCCCCAGAGCCAGGGGGGCCCTTCAACCACCTCTGCTAGGACTTGGGGACAGCAGCCCTGCTGCTGGGCATACAGCCAGGGCAGCCAAGGGCCCGCAGATTGGGGCAGAGCTCCTGGGGAGCGTCCCCTCTCCAGGCCAGGAGAACCCTGCCCACCACTGTGGGGCTCTGAGCAAGGAACTGCCCCAGAGCCTCAGTCTCCCCATCTGTGCAATGGAGGGCACACCCAGAGCAGGGCCCAGAAGAAAAGGCTTCTTTGGTCTACCCTCGGGGCTCGGAAGCATCTCTGGTCAGCTGGCACTTGATCCAGGAAGCCAAACACGGGGCGCAGGCCTGGGAGTTGAGCCCTCTGCAGAGGCCAAGATTGCATTTCTCAACCAGGGTCCCTGAACCTCCTCTCACGGCTCCTTGGTCAGAGCCTCGATCTAGAAAGTTAATCTCCTGTACCATCACGGGGACCAAGGGAGGTGGGAGGCCCCACCAGTCCCGGCTAAGAAGAAACTGGAAAGCCAGCCAGTCTCTGTGGCACAGGCCTGTAATCCCTGCGGCTCTGGAGGCTGAGGCAGGAGGATTGAGAGTTCAAAGCCAGCCTCAGCAACTTACTGAGACCCTGTCTCAAAATAAAAAATATAAAGGGCTGGAGATGGGGCTCAGTGGTGATGTGTCCCTGGGTTCAATCTCCAGCACCAAAAAAAAAAAAAAAAAAAAACTGGAAGTCACCCCACCCCACTCTGGGCCCTTGTTGTGCATCCCTCTCTGACCATCAGGTGGGTGCCTGGCCTGGGGGCTCAGCGAGGCACCTTGGGACCCCAGGAACCTCTTGACCCCTCCCCCAGATGAGCCCCAGGGCCAAGGCCCTGTGACTAATAATGGGAAAACCTTAGCTGGGCTGGGTGGGGCCAGGAGCCAGCTCACCCTGGAATTAGGGGAATCCACAGGGCTCCCCTCCCTCCTCCTCCTCGCAGCTCTTCCTCCTCTTCCGCCTCCGCCTCCCGCCTCTCTTCCCTCCTCCCTGAAGGCTGCCAACCCTGAGGCCTGAGCTTCTCCTAGACGAAGGCCCTGCTGCCTCCATTAGCTCATTTTCTCCAAAAAGCAAATTAAAGAGGCCACAGAAGGAAGTGGGATGACAAGGGCCACTTCCCCCAAGTCACCGCCCCGGTCCAGGGTGGGTGCATCTGATTGGTCCAGGGTGGTGCATCAGACCCGGTGGCCTCTATGGCTCTGTCTGGGGTCTGGCCTGGGGGAAGAGGTCCTGGCTCTTGACCTTGAGGACCCATCTCTGGATTCCAAGTGCAGGAACTCAGAGGCTGTCCCTGCCCCAGCCACAGGAAGAGCTTTGGAGAGGTGATGGGGGATTGGCGCGGGGTGTCCCCACCCAGCCTCCTATCTGGAATGCCCCTCCTCAGCCCCTGCTCCTGCAGGTACTGCTCTGTCCCAAAGCCCCACTGGCCTGTGTTCCACACAGAGCATTGCGGTGGCTTTCTGCCTGACACCCTGTGGGCTGTCCCCTTGAAGGAACAGCGTGTACTCAAGACTCACTACACTTTTCCTAGTCACCGTATGACAGCAATCATTACCCCGGTAGAAATGCTGGAAAATACAGAAACATAAATAAATAAGAAACTAGAAAGCACAGGCACCCACCCCTGCCTCGGCAGCTCTGCATGACCCTTCCCCCAGCTGGCGAGAGGCCCCTGCAGGCCTGGAGAGGAAGCGGCACCTTCTCTCTGGACTCAGCAAATTGAGGCCCACAGTGTGTGGAGGGAGGCCCACGGGGAAGCCATGTCCTGGGCAAGACCCAGAAAAGACCCAAGGAGCTCTCATCTGTCCCCTGCCATGGAGGAGGTAGGAAGACAGGATTCCTGGGGTCCCAGAGTTTGTCTGGCTGGGGAAGTAGCTTGCAGACCAGGCCAGGGGACAGAAAGTGCAGGTCCACCCACCCACCACCCATCAGGTCCACCCACCCACCACCCACCCACCAACATGGCTGACAACCACTATGTTGGGTCAGAGCCCAGACAAGGATTCTTGTGCACAGCGGGGTTCTGGAGGGAGGGCCAGAGGGGACAACCTGTAGCACAGTGAGGGAAGCCAGACAGGGTCAGGGAAGAGTCAGCCAGATGTGACCTCAGCTGGAACCACCCTCAGCCTGGGCCCATGGGGGGGGGTCCTGGTAGGGGCACCTCTGAGCCGACGGCCTGGAGGCTGGTGCTAGTTTTGTGAGATATCTTTTAGTCCCTCATTGATGTATGAGTGTTCTGTGGCTGCTGTAACAAGGTGTCACCCAGCAGGTGGCTTACATGGCAGAAATGTACTCTCACATTTCTCGGGGCCAGAAATCTGGAATCAGGTTGTCTGTAGGGCCATGCTCCCTTGGGGACCTGTAGGGGGAGACTCCTTCCCTCCTCTCTCAGCATCCCGGGGCTCCAGCAATGCGGGGCGCCCCCTAGCTTGCGGGTACATTACTGCAGGCTCTGCCTATGATGTTTCCTCCCCTCCTGGACCTGGGTCCACCCTGATGGCCTCATCTTAATGGGGTCACCTCTTAAGCTATGTGTGTGGAGCCTGCCTCATGGGCACGGGGCAGCCCCACAAAGCACGTGTCTCCTGGGCCAGGATGGAGTGGGCTGCTCTGGGGAAAGGGCTTCCTTTGTGCCTGGTGCTGAGATGAATGAGCTGCCCCCAGGGGACAGAGTAAAGACAGCGTTCCACAGGGAAGGGCCGGGTGTGGCTGGAGACCTCTCGTGGTAGAGCAGCCCCTTGGCCATCCCTAAATCAGCAGCCACTGGTGAGTGCTGGGCCCCCCACCCTCCCTGAGCACAGTGGAGGGACCACAGTGTCACCAACCTCCTGGGCTCTGCAGAAGGGTTGTCCTGGGGGTAGCTCCAGGGAAGGCCCCTTCCTTGCCAGGCCTTAGTGAGCCTGGGAGGGGACAATGGGAGGACCCAGTCTCTGGGCACCAAGTCCTGGCCACAGGTACCATCTCTTCTGCTCTCAGAGCCCCCAGCGCTCTGGGGACAGGGACCCATTTTCAGATTCCATTTCCTCCTGGTTTAGTAGAAGGAGATCAGAAAGGACAGAAAGTGCCAGAAAAGAAGGAAGAGCCCTGGATGAGCCACCCGAACCTCCCCCTTCCCCGGCTCCCCACCCGTCTGGGCAAACTCTGGCCATCTCTTTTCTTGGGTGAGAAAAAGAAAATTCAGTTCAAAAAAAAAAAAATGTTTATGGAAAACAGATTCTGCATCCAGCGCTGGTGGAACCCGGGAGGCAGTTCCTAGAGGCCCAGTCCCTGTCTACCAAGCAGGAAGGGAAGGCTCAAGGTCATGCCAGCCCTGACCTCTGAGGGCGGTCAGACCTCCTGGGAGATGGGCCTATGAGTGTCCCAGTCCTGCACACCTAGGTGGCTTCCAGCTATAGGAATTCACAGTCTCTCGATTCAGGAGACCAGAAGGTGGGCTGGTCCCTTAGACGGCTCTGAGGAAGACTGTGGTGGCAGCCCACCCTCTCCGTGCTCTTTGGCTGTGACTGTGTCACTCTGTTATTGCCTCCTTTGCCACACAACCTTTCTCATAGTCTCTGTGTCCTTTCCTCTCGTAAGGACACCAGTCATGGAATGCAGGGCCTGTCCTGAGCTCGTGGTGATCACATCTTGAGATCCTTAGCCAATTACATCTGCAAAGACTGTTTCCAAATAAGGTCACATTCTCAGGACTGGGGATGGAGCTCAGTGGTAGAGCAATTGTCTAGCAGGTACAAGGCCCTGGGATCCATCCCCAGCGCCACATGCACGCTCACACACAAAGTATTATGCAAAGAAAGTCACAGGTGCCCAGCTGAGGTTCCAGCTAGATAGGAAGTTTTTGGGGGACACCATACAACCCTTCACAATGGAGAAGTTACAAGCGCCTTTCTAAGTGTCTGTGTCAGTGCCTGTTGGGTAGAGCTGGGTACCCGCTGGCCCAGTGGCCACTCCCTTCTGTTAGCAGTGCTCCTAATTTCATTGCCGGAGGCTTCCTTTTCCCCTTCCTGAAACCAGACAGACATGAATCTGGAACTGCCTGGTCCAACTTGCCAGTCCTAGGAAGCTGAGAACCAACCCAAACCACAGACCAGCAGAAGATGGAGAGAAGCTGGGTTTGGATGACGTGTTGAAGGAGCTGGATCAGACTGTGCCTGAAATCTCCTTAGTCTTCCAGATACATAAGCAGATGAATTCCCTTTTGAAGCCGTTTCATGATGCTTGGCTGTCGCCTGTATTTAAGAGAGTCCCTACTGGCTGGGCCCAGTAACAAACACGTGTCATCCCAGTATAGGAGGCTAAGAAAGGGGGATCTCAAGCTTGAGGCCAGCCTTGGCAACTTAGGGAAACTTTGTCTCAAACATTAAAAATAGCTGGGGCTGGGGATGGGGCTCAAGTGGTAACGCGCTCGCCTGGCATGCGCGGGGCGCTGGGTTCCATCCTCAGCACCACATAAAAATTTAAAAAAATAAATAAATAAAGATGTTGTGTCCCCCGAAAACTAAAAAATAAATATTAAAAAAATTCTCTCTCTCTCTCTCTTAAGAAAAAAATAGTTGGGGAGGACTGGGGCTGTGGCGCAGTGGTAGCGCACTTGCCCAGCATGTGTGAGGCGTCGGGTTTGAGTCTCAGCACCACATATAAATAAATTAAATAAATGTTCATCTGCAACAAAAAAAATTTTTTTTTTAAAGTAGCTGGGGATGTACCTCATTTGTAGAGTGCCCCTGGGTTCATCTCTAGAATGGCAAAAAGAAAGTCCCTACTAATGCCATCGAGAGTCCCCTTTTACAGATGGGAAAGCAGACTCAGGGTGGTTAAGTTAAAGAGCTGCCCCATGCTATAGGCAGAAAGTGACAGTTCCCCACTGGTATCTCTTTGGTCTTGCTTGGGCTCTGGGAAGCCCAGTTCTTGCTGTTGGTAGCACCTGGATGTCCCTGTCTCTGGCTTCCAGGATTGGAAGCTTCTGGCAGGGGGTGAGAGAGGTCCATGCACATCTCCCCAGGCTCCTGACTGCCTGTACTGGTAACTTCACAGCCAGGAAGTTGGACTGAACTCAGGGGCGCTCTACTCCTAAGCCCCATCCCCAGCCCTATTTTGTATTTTATTTAGAGACAGGGTCTCACTGAGTTGCTTAGTGCTTCACTTTTGCTGAGGCTGGCTTTGAACTCTCAATCCTCCTGCCTCAGCCTCCCCAGCCACTGGGATTACAGGTGTGCACTACCACACCTGGCTGAGGGTGAGTCTCGATGGAGGGTGGGGGGAGGAATTTTAATGTTCATCTTGAATAAAACAAGTGTGTTATCTGCTTAAAAATAAATAAATAAATAAATAAATAAACAAACAAGCCAGGTACAGCAGAGCACACCTGTAATCACAATGACTTGGGAGACCGAGGCAGGAGAATCATAAGTTCAAGGTCATCCTTAGCAACTTAGTGAGGCTGTCTCAAAACAAAAAAAGTAAAAATGACAAGGTGCAGTGGCACATGCCTGTAATCCCAGAGACTTGGGAGGCCCAACCTTCTTCCCCCACTGATTTTTAAAAATTGAACTAGAACATATACAGAGTAGAATGCTGAATCTTCAAGGTGTAGCTTGGTGCACTTTTACATATATGTGTGTTTTAAATCCTTAAACCAGCTATGGGGTAAACATTATTGTAAAACCAGCTAGTAGATAAGAAAACCAAAGAGGCACAGGGAAGAGAAAGACAATGAGGAGCATGCTGGTCAGCTTTCCATTGCTGTGACAAAATACCAGAGATAATCCATTCATAAAGAGAAAAGGTTTATTTTGGTTCACAGTCCATGCTCTCTTGGTTTCCTGTTGGTTTGGGCCTGTGGCAGCACAGTACATCATGGCAGGAGCACATGGCAGACATGGCGACTCACCTTATGGCAGCCTGGGAGCAAAGAGAGAGACAGAGCCCAGTGTGGTGGCACATGCCTGGAATCCCAGCGACTCAGGAGGCTGAGGCAGGAGGATCGCGAGTTCAAAGCCAGCCTCAGCAATTTAGTTTAGGAGTTTGTTGGATTATCTTGTTTTCTCTTCTCCTTTCTATGCCTGGCACATGATAAGAGCTTTGTATAGTGTTATTATTGCTACTAAGTCATGAATCAGCCCTCTCTCCAACCATCACTCATTCATTTATCATCCATTCATTTCACAGAACTCTGAGTGTCTGCCCAGCCAAGGGCCAGGACAAAGACAAGCCCTCGGCCACTGAGTACCCCTCAGCTAGTCAGGGACCTGAGCCCCTTGTCCTCTCCAGAGCCTCCCTGTGAACAACCCAAACCAGCCTGTCGAGGCCATCAAGTGAGCTCAAGTTGCCTCCCTCAGGAAGCCCGCCAGTCTTTCTTTTTTTTTTTTGGTACCAGGGATTGAACTCAGGGGCCCTCAACCACTGAGCCACATCCCCAGCCCTCTTTTTGTATTTTATTTAGAGACAGGGTCTCACTGAGTTGCTTAGGACTTCACTAAGTTGCTGAGGCTGGCTTTGAACTTGCCATCCTCCTACCTCAGCCTCCTAAGCTGCTGGGATCACAGGCGTGCACCACAGTGCCCGGCTAGCCCTCTAGTTTTTCCAGTGGGGTGCAGACCTTGGGCAGCAGGAACAACCCTTCCTACGGTGCTCAGCCCAAATTGTGGGCCTCAGACCATGACCCTCAGAACATGCCATCGGGATAAAATGGTGGACTGTCCATGCTGCCATTCGGGTGGCTTGTTAGGCAGCAGTAGTACCCAGAATCCTCACCTCACAGAAGGGTCCTAACCATAGGAACTTAGGGGAGCCCTGAGCAGGCTCCAGAGGAGGCGGGAATCCAGCACAGCAGCCTCTCAGACCCTGGCCCCTGCCTGCGGCCCTTGGGTAGAAGCCCCTTCCCCTGGTCCCCGCCCCTGTGTGTGCCAGGGCTTGGAAACAAATCACCACGGCCTAAGTGGCTTCAATGACAGCAGGGCCTGGTCTCCTAGTTCAGAAGTTCAAGGTGTGTGCAGAGCTGGCTCCTTCCGGAAGTGCTGAGGGAACCTCTCCAGGACTTTCTTCGGAGGTGGCCGCAGGGCCGGTTGGCCTGTGAGCGAGCTGGGCTCTGGGCCTGGTCATCACCCCTGTGCTTGGCTGTTCTCTGTCTCCTTCGAGGACTTGGCCTTTGGATCTAGGGTCACCCTCCTCCAGGCCTTTCCATGATCCTTACCCTGGTGACACCTGGAAAGAACAATATTGAAGGCAAGCTCCCACCGTGAGTCGCCAGGTGGACGGGTCTTTTTTTTTTGGGGGGGGGACACCGTTCAGCTTGCTCCACCCCCTGGCTGTGGGCAGTAGGGTGGCCAACAGGGCCTGGCAGAGAGATTTCTGGACAGAAGGTGTTCAGAGAGAAAACCGGGGTAGTCCCCAGCAAACCGGGCCTGTGGGTCCCACTGACACTGAGGGAGGGTGGAGACCCCTGGAGGTGAGGACTGGGCTCCAGGTGGGCAGGGCCCTGCCCCCCCAAGGCCGCCTACCCGTGGAGCCTTGGGGAGCTGCGGGCTCCGAGTGCCGCAGTCTGTCTGGGCACAAAATAACCGAGCGGCCACAAAGCCTTGTAGGTTCAAACAGCAACTCTTTATTCCCCAACTCTCACCGGCACTCTACACACACTTCCCGGGAACACACTCCCTCCACCGGGCTCTGCGCGCCAATTCTCCCGGAACCTCGCGAGAACTCCACAGGAACTCCAAAGTAGCGGGTGCCCGAGGCAGCAGGATTGCCCTAATCCTAGGGCCGCCCTATTCCAGGGTCACCTTTCAACCATTCCCTCCAGCAAAATGCCAGGGTCATTCCGACTAAACTGTGGCTCTCAACATCCGAGTCCAGGCCTGGCTGTCTGTCCTCCTAGGTGCTTGGAGCTACTGCCTTCCCCTCCCTGGGCCTGTAGAAGGGGTGGCTGGTGGGGGTGTCGGGGGCTCACATGGTAGGCGCGTGTCATTCCTGGGGACATCTCCATTCCTGGGGAGATGTCAAGGGGTCTTTGGAAGCCTCTCACTTAGGACCAAATGTGGTGGCAACTAAAGCAGTAAGCTGGCGCAGCTGCTCGTCACCAGGCTCTGCCCAGGAAGCTGTGGGACCCTGGGGGAGCAGGGTTGGGCCAGCCTTGGCCAAGGGCAGAGTGCCCACCCAGATAAGTCTTTTTTTTTTTTTTTTTGTATTTGAAAAAATTGTGCTGCAGAGGTTGAGATTGGAGGATTTAAATTCAAGGCCAGCCTGAGCAATAAAGGGAAATGCCATCTCCAAACCAAACAAAGCAAATCAAGACACCCACAGCCGGGCACAATGGTGCCTGCCTGTAATTCCAGGTCCTCCCTAGTAACGTCGAAAAATAATAATAAATACAAATAAAAGAGCTAGGTGCGGGGGTGAGGTGGAGGTGGTGGTGGTGCATGCCTGTAATCCCAGTGGCTTGGGAGGCTGAGGCAGGAGGATTGTGAGTTCAAAGTCAACCGCAGGCGCTAAGCAACTCTGTGAGACCCTGTCTCTAAATAAAATACAAAATACGGCTGAAGATGTGGTTCAATGGTTGAGTGTCCATGAGTTTAAGCCAGTACATCCCCAAAATAAAATTAAAAATAAATAAATAAAAGAGCTTTACATTTTTTTAAAAAAAATATTTATTTATTTTGGGTACTAGGGATTGAACTCAGGGACACTCCACCACTGAGCCACATCCCCAGCCCTATTTTGTATTTTATTTAGAGACAGGGTCTCACTGAGTTGCTTAGTGCCTTGCTTTTGCTGAGGCTGGCTTTGAACTTGCCATCTTCCTGCCTCAGCCTCCCAAGCCACTGGGATTACAGGCGTGTGCCATGGTGCCCGGCTGAGCTTTTTGTTTTTTGCCCTCCCACGTTGCTGGGACCACAGATGCCCAGAGATGACAGGTTACCTGACAAGGCTACCTAGGGGAAGGGACAAGGGCGGGCCACTCTCCTTCTCTCCCATCGTGTAAGGGCTGGGCACAGCCACTAACTGACAGTGAGTTAAGCTGACACGTAATTTGTACTTTGGGTACAAAGATGTGGTCATTGCCAGCAGAGAACCGAAACCAGCCATGAATAATTCCTGCACTTTCAACAAAAACACCAATAAAACGAAAGTTTGAATAAATACCGCTCAACCCAACCAGCCGTGAAAGAGGAAAAAAGGAACCTGGAATCATCTCAGCGAGGGCTGGGGATGTGGCTCGGTGGCAGGGTCTCAGTTTCCAGTACTGGAAAAAAATCAAATCAAATCATCAGAGCTAGGCTCCTGGGGGTGGAGGGTTCTTCTTGTGCGGACTGGACAGGCCTGGGTCCCCAGGAGCAGGTCTGCGAGCCACTTGGAGCTTCCTGGGGCCACTGTCCCCTGTGCTGTGGACAGAGGAGGGTCTCTTTGCCTGACCTCATGCAGGACTCTCCCCACTGCAGGCCCCGCATCCCACCTGCAAGCCAGGTAAGTCCTGCGGGAGTCCTTTGGACCTCAGCCCAGCTGATGGGGCTGCAGGTTCCCACCCCTCCCAGGGGGGAGGGTGACCCTAGGGAGGAAGGAGGAGGGAGGAGGGGAAGTAGTCACAGCCAGAATGTGGTATTTGACAGTCATTTGCCACAGTGAGGAGCAGGGCTTAGACCCTTGGAAACCCTGGCCCAGGGCCCAGGAAGCGGAACTGTTTCTCCACTCCGGCCTGTCTTTGGAGGAGGGTGCTTGGGTGCGGTGGCCTTAACTTCTCACAACTTCTCCTTCTCTGGCCCTGGCTAAGGGAACGCCTGGAGTCACAGCGGCTTCTAATTGGAGGCCTCCAGAGGATGACAAAGGAGGGTATATTCTTTCTTTCTTTTTTTTTTTTTTTGGTACCAGGGACTGAATCCAGGGGTGCTTAACCATGGAGCCACACCCCCAGCCCTTCTTCTTCTTCTTCTTTTTTTTTTTTAAGAGACAGAGAGAGAGAGAGAGAGGAGAGAGAGAGAATTTTAATATTTATTTTTTAGTTCTCGGCGGACACGACATCTTTGTTTGTATGTGGTGCTGAGGATCGAACCCGGGCTGCACGCATGCCAGGCGAGCGCGCTACCGCTTGAGCCACATCCCCAGCCCTAACCCCCAGCCCTTCTTACTTTTTATTTTGAGACAGGGTCTCACTGAGTTGCTGAGGCTGGCTTTGAACTCACAATCCTCATGGCTCAGCCTCCCAAGCTGCTGGGATCACAGATGTGTGCCAGCTCACCTGGTGGGAGCGATGATTCTGAGAGCACCCGGGGGTTGACATCATGCCTATCTACAAGGCTCAGTCTTCATTCTGTGTCGTGAGACCCCAATCTTTCTATGGAAGGGCTTCCTGTTGCATCCTGATGCTGGGTCAGGGCAGAGGGGCAGAGCCTGAGGTGGGTGTCATGGGTTGGGTTGGGGGACCTCAAAAAGATAAAGCCCTGACTTTTAGAAACTCAGAATTTGACCGTATTCGGCAAGAGGCTCATCGCAAAGTGTCTAGTTAGATGAGGTCACACTAGGGTCGAACATGCCTGTTAACCCTATGTGGCTGGCTGGTGTCCTTGTCAGAAGAGACACAGACCCCGGATGTGGTGCACACCTATAATCCCAGTGGCTTGGGAGGTTGAGGCAAGAGGATGGCGAGTTCAAAGCCAGCCTCAGCAACTTGGTGAGATGCTGTCTCAAAATAAAAAATAAAAAGGACTGGGGATGTAGCTCAGTGGTAGAGCAACCTGGGTTCAACCCCCAGGACAAAAAGGAAAAAGAGAGAAACACACAGAGACACACACGGGAAGAGGTGACACAGAGCGAAGAGGACCCTATGGTGGTGGAGGCGGAGACCGAGCAGAGCAGCTGTAAGTCCCAGGATGGTGGCATCCCTAGAGGCTGGAGAGAGGCCTGGAACAGCTGGCCCCTCAGAGCCCCAAGAAGCAGCCCACCCTGCTGGCACCTTGAGTTTGGACTTCAAGCTTTTAAACTGTGAGAGAAAAAGTTTCTATTGCTTAAAGCTGCCTGGTTTGTAGTCCTTTGTTACAGTAGCCACAGAGAGTGACATAGTTATCCTCTGTCCTGTCCTAATCGAGAAATGTCTGGGCAGTGACTTGGGGACAAGATTGATTATGGCCCATGCCATGCAGGTTAGGATACCATCCCTTGCCTCTCCCACCCCTGAACTGGTGACAGGAGGGAGAGGGGTCACCTGGGACCTCCAGGGCCCTCTGCTACCTGGACACTTGCTGGTGTCAGAAGACAAGAGCCTCAGCCACCCTTGGTAGGAGCGATGCAGGTACAGCACCCTCTCACTTGATCCCAGAGGAGGAGGCTGGCTGCACCCCACTTTATAAATAGGCGAATCAAACCTCAGAGAGGGGCAGCAGCTGTGCAGATCACATAGCAAGTGGGTGGCAGAAGCAAGGTGTAGACCGTGTGGCCCCACTGTCCTTGCTGGTCCCTTCCTGAGTCATTTGATCAACACTGCTCAGCAAGCGCAGCCTGGTTGGGATGCGCAGAACTGAGTTCAGTCCTGGCTCGGCCACTCCATGTGGCCGGGCATCTTGGGGCACCTGTGTCTCACTTCACCGGTCTCTGCAAAGGTTCCTCCTGTTTCCTGCTGACTTACATCCAATGGGACCCTGCTACCCCCACACCTGCACATGACCCTCCATGGCCCAGGCTTCCTGGAGCAAGGTGACCTCTTCCTCGTGGCTCCAGATTCCATGTGTGAATATCACAGGAACGACCTTGCTTTGGAAGTCACACAGTGTTACCTAATAAGGTTTTTTTTTTTGTACAGGGGATTGAATCCTGGGGTGCTTAACCACTGAGCCACATCCCCAGCCCATTTTATTTTATTTTTTTATATAGAGGCAGAGCCTCACTGAGTCGCTCAGGGTTTGGCTAAGTTGCTGAGGCTGGCTTTGAACTCTCGATCCTCCTGCCTCAGCCTCCTGAGCCGCTGGGATTACAGGCGTGCGCCACTATGCCTCGCTCCTAATAAGGTTTTAAGACACAATTCCAGCTCCAGTTGGGGCAGTGTCACTTGTCACATTGTTATGTTGTGGAAGGGGACATTGCGTGGCCATCATTGAAAGATACAATGTGTAATAGCAGCCACTGGACAAGGCCAGGTCCCATGTCCCATGTGCGTTATTTTATTACATCTGGAAGTGGAATTGTGGTGTGGGTGGAGAGTTGAACTGTCCAACAAGACAGAAAAAAGAAAAAGAAGAAGAGGAGGAAGAGGAGGGAGGGGTGGTGGGAGGGGAGAAGGGAGGGTGGGAGGGAGGAGGAGGAGGGAGGGGTAGGAGGAGCAAAGAAGAACAGGTTTTAAGGGGCTAGATCCACAGCCAGCAGAGAGCTGTGGTGAAGTTCTGCCTGCTGAGCAGGGCCATGTGATGAATCTCACCATCAGCCATTCTCCATCCTGCAGGTCAGATCCCAACCTTGGAGCAGAGCTTGATGGGCAGAGAGGTCCTCTGCAGTCTTTTTTTCTACCCAGCATTACTCTTTTTAGTACTATCCCAAATATCCCTCGGGGGAATTGCCCCTCCTTGCTGTCAATGTGAAGCTAACCATGTCCCAACACAGACACAGGAAACCCTATTTTGTAGGAGAGAATGGGGCCAATGGAAAGGGGAGTTAAATTGAGAGCAAGAGCCAGAGTAGGACCGACTGGTATGTCCTTGATCCATCCATTCCTGAAGGTGTTACATTTCTCGACTTTCAGCAGCTCTTGTTGAAAACAATTGTTTATCAGCCAGGTACAGTGCCACCAATTTGGGAGACTGAGGCAGGAGGATTGCAAAATTGAGGCCAGCCTCGGTAAGTTAATGAGGCCCTAAGCAACACAGCGAGGCCCTGTCTCAAAATAAAAAATAGGGGCTGGGGTTGTGGCTCAGCAGTAGAGCACTGGCCTAGCATGTGCGAGGCCCTGGGTTCGATCCTCAGCACCACATAAAAATAAATAAATAAAGATATTGTGACCAACTAAAAAATAAAGAAATAAAACGGGCTGAGGGTTTAGCTCAGTGGTTAAGTGCCCCAGGTTCAATCCCAGCACCGAAACCAAACAATAACAAAAACAGTTGGGGACCATTTATTGATAACACCCCTTTTTTCCTCTAGCCTGTAGTCCTAGAGGATTTGTCCCCATGCAGTGCTCCTAGGACCCTGTCCTCCTCCGCCTCCTTGGTGACACTCATAACCATTTTTTTTCTTTTTCGTTTTCATTTTCTTCTTCTTTTTTTTTTAAATATTTATTTATTTATTTTTTAGTTATTGGCGGGCACAACATCTTTGTTTGTATGTGGTGCTGAGGATCGAACCTGGGCCGCACGCATGCCAGCCGAGCGCGCTACCACTTGAGCCACATCCCCAGCCCCTTCATTTTCTTCTTTATCTCTTTTAGTGGTACTGTAGCTCAAAGCCAGGTTCTTACACATACTAGGCACTATGGTATGCACTGTGTCCTCAGGCCTTGCATGGGAATTAACTGTCAAACAAATGTGAAAAATGAGGCTGAGGCAGGAGGATTGTAAGTTAAGGGCCAACTTTGGCAACTTAGCAAGGCCGTATCTTAAAAAAAAAAAAAAAAAAAGATAAATAAAAATAAAAAGGGCTGGGATGTAGCTGAGTGCCCCTAGGTTCAATCCCCAGGACTGCAAGAATAAAATAAAAGGACTAGGAGTGTAGCTCTGAGTGGTGGTGGAGTTCTTGCTCTGGATTCAATCTCTAGTCACACACACACACACACACACACACACACACAGAAAAATAAACTCTGGAATGAGACACAGCCGTAGGGAACTGTTAGCCAGTAGAGTGAATGATCTGAATGCCGGGCTGAGCAGCATCTACATACGGGGACAGCAGGTGGCCTGCTCCTATGCTTTTTTTTTTTTTTAAATATTTTATGTACATTTTTTTAGTTTTCGGCAGATACAACATCTTTGTTTGTATGTGGTGCTGAGGATCGAACCCAGGCTGCACCCATGCCAGGCGAGTGCGCTACCGCTTGAGCCACATCCCCAGCCCCTCCTATGCTTTATTTTGGTCTGCAGGGTATTAAAAATAGTGCCAAGGGCCGGCCATGTAGCTCAGTGACAGAGTGCTTGCCTACCATGTGTCAGGCTCTGGATTTGATCCCCAGCACCGAAAGAGGTGGGGCAGGCAGGAAAAGAACTTGAATAGGCATTTTTGTTTTGAGTGCTGACGATTGAACCCACTGAGTTACATATATCTCCAGCCCCACTTCCTTTTCTTTTTTGAGTCAGGGTCTTGTCAAGCAGCCGAGGGTCTTGCCAAGTTGATGAGGTTGGCCTGGAAATTGTGATCCTCCTGTCTCAGCCACCCAAGTTGTTGGGTTTACAGGGGTGCACCTCAACACCTGGTGTGAATAGACATTTCTCCCAAGAAGATACACAAAAGTCTCATAAGCACTTTAAAAGAGGCTCAACATCACTGATCATTAGGGAAACACAAATCAAGGATGGCTACTATCAAAAACCCAGAGAAGAGCTGGACCTGGTGGTTCACGCCTGTAATCCCAGTGGCTTGGGAGGCTGAGGCAGGAGGATTGAGAATTCAAAGCCAGCTTCAGCAAAAGTGAGTTGCCAAGCAACTCAGTGAGACACTGTCTCTAAATAAAATACAAAACAGGGCTGGGGATGTGGCTGAGTGGTCAAGTGCCTCTGAGTTCAATCCTCAATACACCCTCCCAAATAAACAAAAAGGACTGGGGACATAGCTCAGTGGTACAGCACCCATGGGTTCAATAGCCAGTACTGGGGTAAAAATAAAGGAAGGTCATTTGATACCTGCTCCAACATGGATGAATCTTGAGGACATTATAAAATAAACCAGATACAAATGGACAAATATCACGATTCCACCTCTCTGAGGTCACTAGAGTCGTCAAATTTCTAGGGACAAAATAGAACTGTGGGTGCCAGAGCCCAGGGTTGGGGGGAACTGGGAGTTAGTACTTAATGAGGATAGTTTCAGATTGGGGAGATGAAAAAATTTTGGAAGTGGATGGTACTGATGGTTTCATGACAATGTGATTGTGTTTAACTCCCTGAGCGGCATTTCAAAACAGTCAAAATGGTAATTTTTGCTCTATGTATTTCACTACAGTTAAAAAAAAAAAAGTGTCAAGGTGAACAAATGAGATGTCAAGGTGCAACTGTAGCAGACATCACCCAGATTCCCTAGTGCCTGACTCTCCTCCCCTTGGTCACAGGGAAGACTCTACTCCCCAGCACCCTTTAGTTGAGTATGGTCATAGCTATGGACTCAGGGCACTGGAGACATGTGACTCTGCACTGATCTGCCCTTGCCCTGCGATGGCTTTGCAATGAGGTAGACAACTTGTGAATTCTAATGACTTGGGCTGCTCAGACCAGCTGTCCTGGAAAGTCAAGCTCAAGCTGAACAGAGGACGAGCAGGGGACAAGGCATCTTTGTTTTACATTAAGCTGTTGAGATGTTGGGGATGTTTGTTACTGCAGCACAACACATCCTGAAACAATAGCCTCTCATGTGCAGGGGCAGATCTGGTACTCCTGGGGGCGGTCCCAGGCTGGAGCTGCAGGGAGCCATTCCCTGTACCTACCTGTTCTCCGGTGTTCCTGCCTCTTTTTTTTTTTTTTTTTTTTAGTTGTAGGTGGACACAATACCTTTATTTTATTTACTTATATAGGATGCTGAGGCTCGAACCCAGGGCCTCACACATGCTAGGCGAGCGCTCCACCACTGAGCCACAACCCCAGCCCCTCCAGCCTCTTTTTTTTTTTTTAATATTTATTTTTTAGTTTTCAGCAGACACAACATCTTATTTTTTTATTTTTTATTTTTATGTGGTGCTGAGGATCGAACCCAGCAACCCGCACATGCCAGGCGAGCACGCTACCGCTTGAGCCACATCCCCAGCCCTCCAGCCTGATTCTTGCAGGCACTTGAATCTGGAACGGTGTAGTAATCTGTTCAGGCTGCCATAATAAGGTACCACAGATTGAGTGGTGTAAACAATAGAAACTTATTGTTTCAAGTTCTAGAGACTTGAAGCTCAAGATCAAGGTGTTGGGTCTCAGAGGGGCTGGTTCCTCCTGAAGGCTGAGAGGGGAGGATCTGTCTTGGCCTCTTTGGAGTGTAGATGGTGGTCTCTTGTCCATGTTTTTCCACATCGTCTTTCCTCTATATCCGCCTGTCTCCAAAATTCCCCTTTTTTATAAAAAGACACCAGTCATATTGGATTGGGGCCTACCCCACTCCAGTATGACATCATCTTAATGAATTACATCTGCAATGACCCCATTTCCAAATAAGGTCACATTTTGAGGTATTGGAAGTTATTGAGGTATATGAACATGAATTTTGTGGGGAGATCACTCATCCCATAAGAGACCACCTCCCAGAGGAAGGAGCTGGGCCAAGTGGGCAGGTCTGGGCAGGGATGCCCTGGGGGCAGCAGAAGGAATCAAGTGAGCAGGTCTTTTTAGCAGGAGTGACTCTTGAAGGTTCTTCAGAGATTTCCTGTGTTCACAGGAATTGGGTGTGCAAATGAGTGTGTGTGTGTATGTTGCAGGGGGTGGGTTCTTGCCTCTTGCTCATCTCTAGGGACAAGAGAGCAAGACAAGAAGAGACAGTGCAAGGACCCTGGGAAGGGGCTGTCAAGGCCTGATCTTTGGGGTTTGTTTTTGACTTTCTGCTGATTGTAGAAATGCATTGATGTGGGTGGGGGTGGGCACAGAATGGAGGCAGGCAGGAAGGCAAGCTTTCAAAGCCGTAGCCATGGGAAATGTTTTTATTTTCTGCTTGAAAGAAAATGCCAAAGAAGGATAAAAGGAAAAAAAAAATAGGGAGGGAGGTGAAGAGAGTGAATGTATGTGAATGCTCGCACACGCACACGTGTGTGTGTGTGTGTGTGTGTGTGTGTGAGACGAGAGAGAGAGAGAGAGAGAGAGAGAGAGAGAGAGAGAGAGAGAGAGAGAGAGAGAGAGAATGAGAATATACCTGGGAGCCCATTGGCCCAGCAACCTGGGAAGGGTCAGACCCTGCCATTCCCTCCTCTGACATGTTCCCACTGGCCAGGGGGCACCAGCCTGCAGGAGGGAGCTGGGCAGAGCCATGGCAGGCCTAATTGCTGCCACTCTGGCTGGGTGGCCTTAGGTTCCCCCACTTCTAAGACACACTCGGACCCGGAATGTGTGCAAGCAGTAGGGAGAGCCGCTGAGGGACACCTTGTGCAAAATCAGAAGGCCCCAAGGGAACCCCGTAATCCCAGTTACTTAGGAGGCTAAAGCAGGAGGATCCCAAGTTTGAGGTCGGTCTGGGCAACTTAGGTAGGACCCTGTGGCAAGATAAAACTTAAAAAGGCGGGGGCTATAGTTCAGTGGTAGAGCACTTGCCTAACAGGCTGGCCGTGGTCCTCCTGAACTCCAGAGGAATGCTGCCTTGGGTTAGCCAGACCTCACCCAATCTCTACTTGCCCCAGGCCAAACCAGGGACTCCCACCAATCTCGGACCTCCGTTGCCTCCCCTCCCCCCACCAGGGGTAGGACAAATTCCACAGTAGCCAAGAGAGAGGACTGAAAGGATACAGGTGGGGGTGGCAAGGCAGGTGGTCAGCTTGTTAGGTGTGCTGAGGGGCTGGGAGTGTAGCTGACTGGTAGAGAGCTCAGCTTTAACACACATGAGCTAGGGGATCCATGCCCAGCATACGCACACGCACGCGCGCGTGCACACACACACACACACACACAAAAGTGGGGAGATGCTGGGGTTTCACCTTTCAGACACTCTGCCTGGCTTGGTAGATGATGCTTGCTGCCACTTTCCAGCTGTGTGATTGTCCCTTTTCCTTTCTGCCCCTCAAGCAGAAATGGATAGGACAGTAACCAAATCACAGGTCCAGGGGAGAGATGCCCAGGACATCCCAGGGAACTTTCAGAGACAGGAAAACAGGGGGGAGGGAGGGCTGGCAGCCCAATCCGGAGGCACCACGTGGGTTAGGGAGGTGGGAGGCGAGGAGGGCCTCTGGGGGCCGGGTTGGCAGTGGAATTTGCTCCAGAACCCTTAGCATGCACGGGCCTGCTGGGGAGGTGCAGAAGCCCAAACAAAGCAGGGACCAGGGGTGGGGGAGGGGAGTGGAACTTCTGAGAGACTAGGCAGCCCCCTCCTGGGACACGGACTCCCCACCTAGGTGCAGTGTCCCTCCCCAAACACACGTGCTGCCAAGCCCTCCATTAGTCACCCTGGCACTGACATACATAAATCCCATTAGTCACACCCCACACAAACTCGCTGCGGAACACACCCAGTCACACCCAGACAAAGACCGAGGCCCCCTAAGACAGAGGCCCGGCATGTCGGTGGGGGTTGGTTCCCCAGGGCCTAGTACAGTGCAGCGAAGCTCAGGCGCCGGACACATCCTTCCCAGAGTAGCCGATCCTCCTTTTCCAAAGCCCCACAAACCGCACACAGCCCCCAAATAGTCACAGTGCCACACCCCCACCACAGATCGTCCCCATCCCCTGTGGGCACA
Source organism: Marmota monax (assembly GCF_021218885.2). Classification (NCBI taxonomy): domain Eukaryota; kingdom Metazoa; phylum Chordata; class Mammalia; order Rodentia; family Sciuridae; genus Marmota; species Marmota monax. Next base: position 4,415,578 of record NW_026693034.1, on the reverse strand, counting down.
CATACCACAATAAACGCCCTTGGCCACCCCCTTCTTGTGTCTCTGGGGTGGGGGTAGGGCTGACTCTGGCCCCCTCCCCCAAGCCTGTCCTCGGACGGGTCTGGCAGGAAACATTCCCCAAGGTCACCCGAGCTCTTCAGCAGGCGGCCCCAGGAGCTGATTTATTGGCGGTTTATTTGGAGAAACGCTATCGCTCTCAGATTCCGGGGGGGGGGGGGGCGGGGAACGCTCGCGGTGGACTTTAACCTTGGGCTGAAACCGCAGCGCTTTGTTTTCCGCGGCGCTTCCTGGGGCCTAGCAGGGGCGGCTCGGGCGGAATGTGGCTCTGCAGCCTCTCCGCTCCCAGGCTGCCGCCGGGGCGAGGCTCAAATTCCTCTGCGTCGGGCCGGAAGCCTTCAGTCCCTCCGAAAGTGCTTCTAGAAATTCTAGGAAGAAGCCGGAGCTCCTTGGGTGAGGGCAACCTCAGAGCCAGGTTTCCAACCGCCTCCCCCTTTGCCATCGCTTTTTGGGGTCATGTCACTGTCACCGTGAGACTTTGGGGGGGGGTGCACCAAGGCGGGGATGAATGCTTTTTTCTCCACGATTGTCCCCACCAAAAGCCCCCAAAACCTCTTCGGTGGTGGTCGGGCTCTGTCGCGCGACCGGATTGCTCGGTTGATGTCGGGCACCCGTGGAAAGGCCTGTTCCTTGCCCCTCTAGCAAGAAAAAACAAAAAAGATAAAACTCTGACGACATTAAACGTTATTGTTGGAAATGTACTCTCTGGGGCTGTCCCCCTGACTAGGATAGGAAGACCGTCGCCCCCACCAGGCTGCCACCAGCGCAAACGACCGATTCCTGCTTTCTCCAAGGTCTATTTGCACCAAGGCTGAAAAGGGGTATCCTCGGCAGGGGGTGGCATGGCGCGGGGTTGGGAACCCGATAGGTCTCCGACACCGCGCCTGCAGTCATCCGGCTCATCTCAAGCTCCCCGCTGCCCCCAGGCCCCTCTAGCGCCCGCAGAGGGATCCCGGGGTGCAGGACTAAGCAGGGTCCGAGGAGGTGGGTGGTCGCCTGAGCTGAGAAATCGCTCAGTCCTTGGCCCTGTTCTTGCTCCTCAACGACTGCAGGCGGTCCGTGCACCCATCCTTCATAGGAGGGTAACCGAACCTTCATAGGAGGAAGTGTCAGGCCAGGAGGGGGGGGGTCCCCACCCCAAAGATGATCGGTGAAGCTCTGGCCACCTTGGGGTCCGAAACTCTGGTGATGGATGGTGGTGGCACTGAGTGGGAGGGAGGCCGTTCCCTCTCTGGCGAATGGGGAAATTCTGGCATGATTCCCTACTTGGAGTCGGGGCCTCCAGGCCGTGACCAGGAGAGCAAGGCGCTTGGCTTGGCGCGGGATGCGAGGCCAGCCCGGAATACCCGCGCATAAACTGCAGGAAGCAGGGCCGGCGCGGAGATTTATGGCAGCAGCCGGCCTGCGGCGCACCAAGCGCGTCTCAGTCCTTTCTGAGCCAGACAGTGGAGTGGAAGACCCGACCAGGGCCATAGGAAGAGGCCAGGGACGGAGGCGGGGCCGAGAAGAGCCAGAATCCGCTGCGGCCAGGCTTGGCGCAACAGCCCCGGCTTTGCCCGCCGTGCGCCCGGGTCTTGGCTGCAGCAGGGCTCTAGCGCCGCCTCCCTGGTCTTCCTGGTGGGTCCGGGCGTCCCTCCGCCAGGCGCCGAGCCGCTGCTGGGCCAGACTCAGCTACAGACAGCGAGGATGGCTGTCCCCAGTGCGGCCTCTCCGGGTTTTAGTGGCGCCCTGGCTGAGAGCTTCCCAGTTGCCGAATCTAGGACCTGTGGAAACTCTGGCCGAGAACACCCTGCCCCGGCCTCCCGAGCCGGCAGCCGAAACCGGAAAGCCTCGGGGCCCCTTTCTCTGTGGAGTCTGGATGGGCCCAAACCTTCCCTAATCCTCGGGAAAGGCGGTTCGGGGCCAAGGGTGGGGCAGCTAGGGTGTCCGCGTTTTGGAAAGGATCCGGGCTTTTTTCAGAGGGTGTAGAGAGAACGTGTCCATGCTGCGACACCAAGGTGCTAGAAGAGCCAGGTTCAACCTTGAATTGGGCAGAACTGGGAGGCGAGGGCTCCCACGAGTCGGACCTGCTGGCGGCTGGCCCCGGTGCGGGGCTTGTTGCCTACAAAGGCACCGCAGGGGAGACAGCGGGCTCAAGGTTGGCTTGTCCTTTGGCTTTACAACAAAGGGGGAGAGTTTTGTTAGTAGGGAAGCGACCTGGGAATATACAAAAGGTCTGGACGGCCAGCCCGGGCCGAGGATAACCGCGCTGAGCCAGGCTCGCCTAGGTGGGTTCTCCCGGAATTGTGGTTTGAGGCTGCGTGGAGGTCCCCTCATCCCGGCCGATTTTCCGCCCAGTCAGTACAAAACACACACACACCCACTGCGTCAACACAGTTTTTGGCCACTGATCCCGCGGGTAAACAAGCTAGAGGGGGTGGGGCGTGGAAGATGGCGCCTGGACTTGTGGCCTGGGCAGTGGACACCCGCTTTTCACTTTAAATGTGGCCTACCAGGGCGGCGGGGGTGTATTTTCCTAGACCCAGAGGCCCAGCTAGGGTTGCACCCGAGGCTCCCCTGTGATGGAGCGGGTCTACGAAGGGGCCGAGGCTGCAGCCTCTACTCCTCTTGGGATCGGTCCCACGCCCCAAGATGGCTCCCGGCAGCTGTTTACTCAGCGGCTCCGGGGCACCAGGGCGCAGGGCCGAAGAGGGGGCAAAGACCAGGGCACGCAACGGTTGGTTCCAGCGGGCCTGCCCGCGTCCACAAGCGAGGCAGCCCCGGAGGAGCAGCGCGGGCAGGATCAGTCCTGTGTGCCCCGCCGCGCGGCCAGGATCCCGGAGCGGTCGCGACCCCAAGCCCGGCGCCTGGTGGCTAGAGGGCCGCGTGGCAGCTCGCGAGGGTGAAAGAGTGCATGGGGAGGGCAGCTCAAGGGGCTGGGGCGCACACATTCCAGCGGGGAGGGGGCCTCTTCTGTCCTGAATCGGGCCCTAATGAAATGCCAGCTCGCTTCGCCAAGCCGACGAGGCGCACACACTTGAAAAATGCAAACGCCATTGGCAAATCCAGGGCAAACAGGCAGAATTTTTATTAGCAACTAAATGATTTATGGCACACATACCCCGCCGTCACAATTACGGCGTCTTGGAGCATCCAGGGGTGAAAACATTAAACATTTATAAAAATAGGCCTTTGTTTTTTTCCACCCCGCAAGTCTTTTGTATTATTCCCCACCCCAACTCTCGCAAGATACGTATTTTTTTCTTGAGCTATATTAAAATAAAACCATTCCAGATCCCGGGCGGGCTAAGAGGGTGGGGGAATCAGGGCCTGCACTCCTAATATTGGAGGGCGATGGGGGCGGGGGAAGCGCTGGGGACTCGGGCGTGGGAGGGCTTACTGGGAACCCACAAAGGCCTCAGGATAAGACTCAAGGGCGCTGGGCGCCCCCACACACGGCCCCTTCCCTTGCTCTGGCTTCCAGCAGTCCCGCGCAGCTCAACTGCATTTATTTTATTTCTGCAGTCGCCCCCCTCCCCTAAGGCACACAGACACAATACCTCCTTTCTCTAACCCCCCTCTCCTTTCGGTCTTTGCTTCTGGCCGTCCTGGGGCTGCACCGGGCATCTCCCGCCGCCCCGGTTGCCACTGAGACCCGCGCGCCCAGCTCCAAGCGCGGACACCGCAGCTTGTTCCCCTTGGCTCCGGCTATTTTCGTTCCTTTCTCTCTTCACTCCTCCCTCCTCCCCCGCGGAGCTCCAGCTTCCAAAAGAGGGCAGCCTAGAAACCAGCGCAGGAGGATCCAAGAAGGGCAACTTGAAACTGCCCTCCTGAGGCCGAACTTTTTTCCTCAAATTTATCCTGGAATTAAATTAGACACCCCCAGTTCGCTCTCGAACCCTTCCCCCTTTTTTCTAAAAGTGGAGAAAAGAAAATAGAACGAATGGGCGCTAACTAGCTCATTTCCCCCCCCTCCAGAAAAGTTGCCTTAAAAATGGATTAAAAAAAAATAGGAGCAATGCGAAAACGCTGAGTCCGCAGCGCGGGGCGAAAGAGCGGGCTTCTCTTGTTTTAATTAAAATCCTATCACCACGGTTGCTCTCCGAGGCAGGATCAGCAGGATTTCTGCCCCTTCAAGCTTCCTTTCGAGGGTACGTAATGCCTAGCTGGACTCGGGTGCCTGCCGGGGCTGCGGAGAGGGTGCGGGGCCCCTAGGACTGTCCCTCCGGCAGGGTCCGCATTCCCTGCGCCTCTAGCCAGATAGGTTTGCCGCTGGCAGCTCCCGGCTACTCAACCCAGAAAGGATTTTGCTGAAAGCGCAAAATAAAGTACAAAGTCTGGGGGATTGGGGCTCCCCTCCCCCTCTGGCCGCCGTGGCCAGCCAAGCACTTTTGGGCTTGGCTGCTGCTTCCTCTGAGCTCAACAGATTTTTTTTTTCCCCCGGTCTCGCCCTCCCTGGAGGGGGCGCGGCGGATGGAAGGCGAGAGAGGCCCCCAGCCAAGAGGTTTTTAATATTACACTTTAATAGGTTTCAGAAGGCCCCGTGGAGAAATGCTAATAGGCTGAAATGTCAGAATCGAGAGGGATTCAGCTTGCGCTCAGCCGATCTAATCCTTTTTTCTGCTCTGATTTTTTTTGGGGGGGAAGGGGGAGGGGACCGCCCACGCCAAGAGGGGCTTCGGGGAGGGGCTCGCGTTGCAGAAGCACCGCAGCCCCGGCCGGGGCCAAGAAGGGGGCGCGCCCTGGCCCGCGCGCGTTTCTATAGGAACCCCCTTTAGGAGATTAGACTCACCCGCTGCCCGCCGCCGCGGCCTCTCCAAAATATTAATCAGTAACCATCTGACACTGCTTTTCAGGGAGGGACCCGCAGGCCGGGACAAGGAAAACGGCCTTCTCGCCTGCCCATCCCACCCGACTGCGCTCCTGGGGGAGAGGGAATGAATCGCTGCTTTGTTTTAAAAGGAAGGAAAAGGAAAAAAAAAAAAAGAAAGAAAAAAGAAAAAGCAGCCCTTGTCTGTTTTGGCGTCTCCACCGCGCGTTCTAGAGGCGCACCCAGGGGAGGTGGGGGGCCGGGGCGTGGGCACTGGGTGCAGTCCGCCGGGCCCCAGGCCCTTCCCGGCTCGCTCGGCTTGTCACCTCCTCCTGCGAGCAGGAAGCTGACAGCCGGCCCATTAAACCGCGCCTTGCAAAGCCCTGGATTGCGGCGACAACCATCTTCCTCTATTTTGATCACTCAGCCCAGACGCTGGAGGAGGGGGGAGGAAAAGGGAGGAGAAGGAGGAAGGGGGGGCCCGAGCTGGTGGAGGGGGAGGGCTGCCTAGAAACGGCCCGGAAAAATTCTCACCACCAGTTTTGATCATTCAGCCCCGCCGAGGGGAGCCTGGAAACTGCTGGAGCCCTGAGGTCCGTAATTGGTTTTATAGGAATGGCTGAGGGCCAAGGTGTTTACATGCGCGTGATGGGCGGCGCGCGCGGCCAATGCTCGGCGGCCGGAGGCTGGCCCTGGGGGGGGGGCGGGCGCCGGGGAACAATGCGTGTTTCTTCGCCTGCGAGGGCTCCCCTCCCCCAGCCCCCGCCCCCCCCCCGCGCTAGCTTTTTTTTTTTTTTTTAGATCCAGCGAGAGGAACTTGAAAGGGGGGTTGTGTAATGTACCTTTTCCAATCCCGGGCTGTATATGGAGATTTGGGATTCTTTAAACCGGCGCTACCTGGATTTTATTAAAAAGCGGGGAGCTCGGCGGGAGGAAAGCTGGCTTTTCCGGGTGCTGCGGGAGCCGGGCCGCGGGAGGGCGGAGGAGTTGGCGCGCGGAGCGCTCGGCCCGGGGAGCGGTTTTCTACCAAAAAAAGGAAAGGCGGGCAAAAAGTGTGAGGCGGCTGCGGGTGGCGGAGGGGAGCGGCGGCCGCGGGATGGCGGGCAGCACCGGCGCCTAGCTGCGCCGAGAGTCGGGGCTGCTACCGGAGTCGCTGTCGCTGGAGCCCGGAGCTCGGAGCCCCGCCGCGCCAGGTACGCCGCTGGTCCTCTGGCTGCCCCGGCCGGGCGCGAGGGTCTCCAAACTTTGCAGTTCGCACCCCACCACCCCATCCCGCCTGCCCTTTGGGTTGTGCGAGGGTTCCCGAAGCTGTCCGGCTGATGGGGACGAAATCGGGGGCTAGGGGCAGAGGGCAAAGGGGGCCCTGGGAAGGTGAGGGCTGACTGCTGTTCCTTGGGCGCCCACCCGAGTTCCCAGTCCGATACAGCCTGCACCACATCGCCGAGGGGCGTCGGTGCCCGGCAGGCGGCAGAGGCGGGGGAGCCGGGGACGCCGAGACGTTTTCGATTATAGGCTGTTTTTAATTAAAAGCCGGAATTCAGCCATTTTAACTGCATTTAAGAGGGGGAGAGAAGTAGGGAAAACGCAGCGGAGCCTGCGGTTGTCCACGCCAGCTTCTTTACCATTGCCAGGGTGTTCCGGGGAGCTTCACCCCGACTCCCTCAAGCTGGGGCGCCTGGGCATGCTCCGAAGCGCTGGCTTTTAAAATAAAGCTTCCCTAAAAACATTATTTTAAAAAATCATTGGAAGCTCATCGCCTTCTTGAGACTTGAATCCTCGGATGTGACGATCTTAGATTTTTCCTAAGCAAACGCGGATCTGGTAACAAGAGCTTGATGCAAGGGAGCGAGGGGGTGTTTGAAACCCAAACCACGTTAAAATAGCCACCCTTAACAAAGTGGAGGAGGAGGCCGGGGGTCTGCAGCTAAGAGGGTCTGCAGCTTGAGAGGCTGGGCGCGGAGTTGGGGCGCGGGGCTGGTACCCAAGAGCGGGCGGCTTTGGCGCGATCCGCGGCTCCAGAGAGCCCCGGCCTCCCGGAATCGGGAATCAGAGCTGCGGCAGGCGGGCTGACGGACAGCGAGGGAAGGGTGGGCTCCAAGATCCCTTCCCGCCCCCACGGGAATCGGCAAAAGACAAATCTTTTAAACAAACAGCTTGAAACTGGAACTACAGGGGGATTTACCCAACGCTGGGGGAGGCGCCCCCCAGCCGGCCCGCGCTGCGAAGGTTTTCTTTGTAGATTATTTTTTTGGGGTAGGAGAAAGCTAGGGTAGGATTGAGATCCTTGATCCCCTTCTTTCCCCTCTGACGCCCCCAAATCCCCAGCTCCAGGTCAAGTCCTCGGGCCACAGGATTCCCAGGCTGGGGCGTTGGAAAATGAAACCAAAGCTTGTTTTGAAGGATTCTTTCCAGTCCTCAGGCGAGAATGCCACGTCTCGGGTCCTCGGACTCAGGCTCTGAGACTCACGGTGACTGGACAGGGGCAACAGGAGGGGGCAGCGGGCCTCCTTAGAAATAATAAACCCGCTTCGCACCCTCCCTCCCGAAACAACAACAACAACGAAAAGCTCCAAACCAAACACTCCTTTGGTGGCTCACAGGGCGAGCTCAGGAAAATCAAACTCAGAAAAGGGAGGCGAGGGCCCCAAAAGGTTAAATATTAAACTTTCCGGATTAGATAGTGACTTAGTGTTCAGGGAAACATTTCGAGCCGCTCATGAAAAGGTTTCACAGTTTAAAACCTCGAAGCATGTGACGCTCGGGAATAAAACACTTAAGAGGTTTGTATTTATGCTGTCCGGGTGCGGCTGGCCGAGTGGCCTTCCCCAGTTTCGGGAGGACCCAGCGGCTGCCGTGGTAGAGTCGGGTCTAGGGCACAGTGCTCCACCGGTCACTTTTCTGAGCCAGATCACCGGAGCCTGAAGCCGCTGCGAGTCGGAGCATGGAGTTTTACTTTTCGTGGAAAAGGGGCTACTCCCGATTTTATTTTTGGCCACCAGATCAGCAGCCCTAGACCCCGAAGGGCGAGGTGACTTTCTGAAACTTTTTTTTTTCTTTTTCTCCCCCCCTTGTCTTCCGTGGCCCGTCTCCTCTCCCTGCCAAGACGCCGTGTGCCCGGTCTCTCGAAACTCTTCCTGGCCACCCAAAGGGGCCCCACCACCGGTCGTCTGTGCGCCTCGGGCCACCGGCCCGCTTCCGAGCGCAAGCCCCGCTGGCCGCCGCCATGCACACCGCGGAGCCCCCGCCACCCGAGGACTCTGGGACTACATCGAGGCCGAACTTTTAGATCCCACTGAGCAAGGCCGGCAGGCCAGGTGGGGGTCTGGCCGCGGCACTCCCGCGGAGGATGGATGGCCGAGACTTCGGGCCCCAGCGGTCCGTGCACGGCCCCCCGCCGCCGCTACTGTCCGGCTTGGGCATGGACAGCCACCGCGTGGGTGCGGCTACTGCCGGACGCTTGCCCGCCTCGGGCTTGCCCGGCCCGTTGCCGCCCGGGAAATACATGGCCGGCCTCAACCTCCACCCGCACCCGGGTAAGTGTCCCGCGCCTTGTCCACTCTTCCTGACTTCCTGGGATCCTGGGGAGGGAGGCCTGGGAAGATCATGGCCTGGGTTGGGCACCTCTCGGCTGGCCCATTGGTGCTGGCGGGCTCAGCTCTCAGTACGGGGGAATCCCTGGGCCTGGGGCAAGGCCAGTTCCGAGGCCCCGACCAAGAGGTGCTCGGCTGTGGTCTCCAGCGCGCCGGACCCGCTTGAGATCCAAGCGTCTGCCGAAATCATAGCCACCAGGGGCCATGCCAGTCCCAGGCTCCTGTGGCACTACCCTGGGCTGGAGTTTGCGAAATCTGGGCGAGAAAAGAACAAGTCAGCCCCCACGCCCCATGAGACACCCGCTCCCCGAACTCGGATCTTTTTTCTTGGCAAACGAACGCCTTTCCCGACGCCCGTGGGCCCAGAGTTCTGCCCGCGACTCCACCACCAGTGCGGAGCCGCGGCCGGGAGATGCGGGGGGGCAGGCGTACGGTGAACCCAGCTCTGGGACCCCAGTTTCCTGTTGGCTTCTGCGGGTCTCTCTTCCAGGAGTGGGAGGGCAGTGACCCTGCGCCCAAGGGCTCGCCGCGCAGCAGGAACGCCAAGCCTGGCTGCTGCCTTTCTGAGCTTAGGGGAAAGAGGTGGTGCAGGGAGTGGATCCGCACGGAGCCTGGGCAGTGGAGGGGATACCAGGGGTCCAACAAGGAAAGGTGGAGGAGTTGTCCAAGAAGGCCCTGCAGCCTCCACCATCTCCCAAGAGGGACTCTTGGGCTGCGGCGGAGACTGCACTGGGCGGGCGCCGGGCAGGGAGTAAGCAGTTTGCCGAGCCCGGAGCCGGGCGCGATGGGAAGTGTGACGCGGGGCTGCAGACTTGCCCAGCCTGGGTGGGGGAAGACGGGTCCAAATTGCCCGGCTGTTTTCTGTGCCTGATGTTAAGGGAAAAAAGTCCACCTCTTCTCCTTCAAACTGAAGTTTAGAACTTTTACGATTTCCCGGGGAACTCCTGAAGCTCCTCTGGTCTTTGGTTTCTTGGAAGAGACACCTCGCCCCCCACCCCCACCACCGCCCGCCCGCCCACCCGTCTGCGCTCACCGATTTTGCTTCTCTCTTTGATTTTTCTCCTGGAACTTTTCAGGAGCTGGAGTCGCAGGGGCTCGGCGGGACAAAGGGCCTTTGTGAAGCCTCCTGCGGGGGAGGGGCAGGCGGAGATCCCCGCTGTCGGGGCACAAGGACCTGGCCCCCCCACCCCCCCACCCCTGCTGTGTGCCCCGCCTGGGTGCAGCGACATGGACCAGGATTTTCTTTTGAGTAGTGAGCTGCGTAGAACGTGGGGCGCTGGGCACCCCCGAGACAGGAATTGGGGGTGGCCTTCCGGTATACAGGCCATCTGGATCATCCCCTTGTGTGCGCCTGGCAAAGCCATGTTGATGCGTGTGCAAGTTTGCCTGTCTTTTCCATTCCTCGGGTCATGCAGTCCGACCCGGGGTGCTGGCAGGCCCTACGGCCTGGCAATCTGATCTTGGATCTCCCTGGCTGGCCTGGCTTTTGCTTGTAGTGCCGGCCGCGGGAGATCTGGCTGGGACCTGGTGGAGGCAGTGTCCTCTTGAGAGTAGTGTAGCAGTCACTACTCTGGGAGCGCCTTTTGCTCACACTGTTCTACGGCAGCGCCTGACCTGGCCACTGTAGTCCTACCGCCAGACGCTCATTTGGTGGATGAGGAGGCCAACGTGAGAACCAGCTGAGGAATTCCAGCTAGAGGTGACCACAGAGTCCTGCATTGTGGCTTCCTGCCCTTCCAACGGCTGGACTTCTGTAGGCTTGGCCGCTGAGGTCATGCAATAAAGGCGGGAAGGCCACCCCCATCCTTGAGGCCTTGCTTATCTTGGAGGGAAAAGTGGGATCCCATGCCCCACATCTCCAACTCTAGCAGTGGAAGGGACACTTGGACCCCAGGCCAATGCCCAGAGCTGAGCCCATACTAATCCCATTAGCTACCAGGTGGGAATTGTACCCCATTCACTGCTTGGGGTGGAGCCTGATTAGAAATTCCTCAACCCAATGCTCTCCCTCCCCTTTTTCCTTGTGGGGTGAGGTGCTAATTTTTCTCTTCCCCAGAACACCACCTTCTCTGTTCTTTGGCTGTGTGCTCCTTAGGTCTTGCCAGCATTATCAGCCCCATCTTTATTTGTTTGTTTTTGTACAAAAAGCTCAGAGAAGCTGAGTGATTTGCCCGGGTCACACAGTGAGGGAGAGGCTTTGCTGGTTCCCTCGTGGAGTTCGGTGGAGGGGCAGCGGCCTGTAACCCTGGTGTGCATTCCAGGTTATTTGGAACTGCCCCTGGAGACCTCTGGAAACAGGAGGTGCTTTAAGCAGATTGGGTTTCTTCCTCTACAAGAGGTAAAGGCAAGAATGAATGGGGTTTGGATCAAAGCAAGGTGGCATTTTCCTTTCCTATAACCTTGAGTATTGATACAGTTTGAGCAGTAAATATTCACAGCCTGGTCAGTGAAATGGATAAGTAAGTGACAAGCACCTGGGGGGCTGGGCTCTTTGCTCTGGGGTTGGGAGGCAGGTCACTGAGTCCTCATGCATTGCAATTAAAGAGCCATTAGCAGGATTTTGTACTTGGTTATTTATTCTCCCTGCCCCCACACCCTCGGCTGAAAGGGGGGTGGAACTCCAGTATCAGGATGGGGGAGGCCCTGCACTTTGGCCTGGCCAATGGACAATAGGGGGCCGTGGGCCTTCTGCAGGGCCCATCAGATCCATCTCTGGAATTCAGCCTGTCAGCCTACTGGGATTGATTTAGAAAGATTAATCAGGACTGGCTGGTGGAGTGATGGGATCCTGAAGATAAGGGAGATTGGCTGAGCTCTTCCTTCTCTGGTTAGAGGCATCAAGGGAGGTCTGGGGAAGGTTCTAGAAAATGGAAGGGCCTCTTGAGACCCCTGGCTCTTGCTGCCTCCTGGTTTCTTTAGTTCCCAAGCACAGTGCTTTCCTCTTTCCTCACTTGTTCATTTACTTAGCAAATAAATCCTGAGTGCTTCCTGTGTACCAGCCTCTGCTTGGGGACCTAGGACGCGGCAGTGAACCAAACAGAAGTCTTTGCCCCCGTTGGAGCACATTCTAGGGTGGGGGGGGCAGGCAATAAACACACAAATCACTGGAGGAAATAATTCTAAATAGGGACACAGGCCACAAAGAAAATAAAATGCCGAGGGTCTGGTTTGGCCCAAGGGTGAGGGGCAGGGTCAGAGGGCCTGACCTGGGTGATGGAGGGAGTGATCCTTTTTGTGTGTGTGAAGAGCTGAAGAGTTCTGTGAAGGTGACAGAATGCAGAATGCACAAGCCGAAAGCTTGGCCCAGGGAGAGTGGTTGAGAGCCGTCAAAAGACAAGATGGGGGGAGGTGGGTCCTGACTCTCCCTGAAGGCCTCTAATGAGGTCTTGGAATTTTAAACTGTAGGAATGAGGAGGGACTCAAATGGAGGGACATTTCACAGAACTGGCCTGTACTCTTAACAAATGTCAATGGTATGCAAGACAAAGGAAGGCTGAGAACTGCTCCTGATTAAAAGACTAAAAAAAAAAAAAAAAAGTGACAGCTAAAAGCAGTTTACTGCCCTGGATTGGATCCTGGATCAGGGAAGAAATGGCTGTCAAGAAGATCATTCATGGGGGCAATTGACGAAATTGGAGTATGGACTGTAGATGAACCGATAGCATCAAATCAATAGGTTCCATGAAGTTGATAACTGCCCTGGTTGTGTAAGAGAGTGTCCTTGTTCTTAGGGAATAAGAATGCAGAATCATTTAGGAACAAGGGACACCATACCTACAACTTCCTTGCTAGTTCAGGAAGAGGAAAAAAAAATACCACTGAGATATACGTGTATGGATATGGGAGACGGTGGAAAATCAAATAACAGACCCGTTCACAGTTGTTGGATCTGGTGAAGGTCATATGGTAGTTCATTGTACTATCTCAAACTTTTCTCTGAATTTGAAATTATTCCAAAATAAGCATTTAAAAAAATTAAGCTGGCCACAGGCCAGATACTGATAGACAAGGAGAGAAGTGGGGTGACTAGTTTGAGGCGAGGAGATTGCAGATGAGAGTGACCAGGGAGAGGAGCTGGAGAAAGCAAGGGTTCTGTCTGGTGGCTTGTGGAGGTTGGGCTGCTTCTCAGACAGTGGAGGGCAGGGAACAGGAAGGCCAGCCCCTGGGTTTTGGTTAGAACTGCTCATGGGAGGGATGGGAGGAACAGTTTGGGGAGAGGGTGGGATGGGCGCATTCTTTGGAATATGGCTGGGTCAGGATGCTTTTGTCTGGTAGATTAGTCTGCATTCTAACCTGATTTTACTCCCACCCGGCCACATAATCATCCACTCAAACTCCAGCCCATCATCTGAGGTGCCCCAGCCCAGCTGTTAAAGGGATCAGTTAGAGCTGCTCTCTGGCCAGGTCTTGGGCTTCCCCAGGGCCTGTCAGGGCCCTGACCAGCAGTCAGTCAGAATCAGGGTCCTTTTATTCTTTTTCTTTTTGCAAATACTGGGGATCGAACTCAAGGCCTTGCCCCTGCTCTGCCTTTAAGCTACACCCCTACCCCAGGGCCAGGGTTCTTCATCACACCTGCTTCCTGCAGAGGTCTGGCATCTAATTTTGGAGGAAGAAAGGCCATCAGATTGGTAGCCACTAAATCTCTTTGCCACCTGTCCCAGGCCATGAATGTACCCACTGTTAAATCTGAGGTTCCTCATGAGCTAATGAAAGTGATCAACCCTTAGCTCAGGGGAAAAAAAAAACCCAGAAAACAAATACCCGACTCATACATCCTTACTAACAATTTTACATATTTCTGAGCATGAGCCTACTGACGCTCCTAACCCGCAATCCCTGATAATAGATTGCTTCATCAGGAGGCAGGCTGGTCTAGGGTCTGAGGTTTAGGTCCTGCTCCTCCACTTACTGGGCATATATAGGACTCTGTAAGCCTCAATTTTCTCATCCATAAAGTGGGTTCATCAGTCCTGTTGAATTTGTTTGGTTCTTGTGAAGTTTGAATGAGCAAGCTCAGGCGAGGTCCCTAGCCCAGGTAGGGCCCTCTGCAGAAGTTCCAGTAAAAGTGATGGCTGTAATTACAGTGATCATTAGCAGATGATTCACAAATCCCTCAGGCTAGTCCAGACCTCTCTAAGGGCCTCTGGCTGGAGTACAACAAGAATTCCAAACTGAACTCATTTTTTTTTTTTTCCCTTTTCTGTTGCTGGGAATGGAACTCATGACCTTACACATACTAAGCGTGGGTTTTGCCACTGATCAACACCCCACCCCTCATCCTTTTTATTTGGTTTGTCTCCTTTTTTTTTTTTTTTTGTACAATAGCTATACTCTAAAATGCTCCAATTTTGAGTGTTCAGTTCACTGAATTTTTACAAAATGGACACAACCCTGCAGCCACCAGCCAGCTCAGGTTTCTAGCCCTGGGGCGACTCCTGGGTGTTCCCTCTGGTTTACTACCTGACTTCTGCCCCCAACCCCAACATCACTCTTATTTCTAGTGCTGTAGTTTAGTTTTGCCTATTCTGGAACTTTCTGTAAATGGAATGATGCAGCTTGATATCTCTCTCTCTCTCTCTCTCTCTCTCTCTCTCTCTCTCTTTCTCTCTCTCCCTTTTTTATTTCTGACTGCTTTCCCCCAATATTTATATTTGTGGTATGTAGCTGTACTTTGTAGTTTCTCATTGCTGTTTAGTATTCCACTCTATGAACATAGAACAATTTATCCAATCCCCTGTTGATGGACATTCAGGTTGTTTCCAGTGTTTTCTATGAGTAGTGCTTCTGTGAACGCGTCTTTGGGGACGTATATGTACACATTTCTTTGGATGTATAACTAGCAGCTGAGTCGCAGGGACAGGGGGTGTGCCTGGGCCCAACTGCAGTGGCTGTGGCTTTTCAGGGGGTTGTACATTTTACATTCTTGGCAACTGTGTGTGGGTTTCAGTGGCTCCGCATCTTTACCAATCCGGAATATTGTCACTCCTTTGAGTTCCGTCCACCCTGGTGTGCGTGTATTAGTATCTAATTGTGTGTGCATTTTAAAAACCTTCCTTTCCATTTTTTATTTTTTGTTTGTTTTAAACTTCATTGAAGAATATTTCACATCCTGTCAGATTCACCTGGAGAGTGTATAGTCCTGCTTTGTGTTTAATATTACATTTTAAAATAAAAGTTATACATCATTTAAGAAGTCAAATAGAGGGGCTGGGGATGTGGCTCAAGCGGTAGCGCACTTGCCTGGCATGCGTGCGGCCCGGGTTCGATCCTCAGCACCACATACAAAGAAAGATGTGGTGTCTGACGAACACTAAAAAATAAATAAATAAATATTAAAATTCTCTCTCTCTCTCTCTCTTTAAAAAAAATGAGGAAAGGTTTATTTGGGGCTAGGGATGTGGCTCAAGTGGTAGCGTGCTCGCCTGACATGCGTGCGGCCCGGGTTCGATCCTCAGCACCACATACAAACAAAGATGTTGTGTCCACCAATAACTAAAAAATAAATATTAAAATTCTCTGTTTCTCTCTCTCCCTCTTTCACTCTCTCTTTAAAAAAAAAAAAAAAGAAGTCAAATAGTGTTGGGAGGGTTATAAAAAAAAATGAGCCAGTCCGCATTTCTTCTCCTCACTTCTTTTAACTCGTTATTCAGTATTAACTAGTACTCTGGAAGAAGAGGATTTTGCATAGATTGCCTGACTGAATCCTGATTCTCTCATTTATTATGTGTGAGAGTAGTTTCTTTGCCTCTCTGTCCCTTGGTTTTTCTCATTTGTAAAATGGGGGATAATAATAGCATAGTCTGTGAGATTGTTCCGAGGGTAGTTCCTGCGGGTAAAGCATTTAGAACTGTATTTGGCATATGATAAGCATTTAGTAATGTTCATTATGATAATTTTTTTTTTTTTTTTTGTACCAGAGAAGGAAACTGGTGCCACTTAATCATGAGTACATCCCAACCCTTTTCGTTTTTATTTAGAGACAGGGTCTCACTAAGTTTCTTAGGGCTTTGCTAAGTTGCTGAGGCTGGCTTTGAACTCAAAATCATCCTGCCTCAGCCTCCCAAGTTGCTGGGATTATAGGCATGTGCCACGGTGCCTGGCCCACTATGATAATTATCGTCGTTACCGCCTCTGCCATTTCTACTGTACCATCCTCCCAATGCTTATGAAATATGGTTTTGTTTAAATCAGTTTTATTGTTATGGCTTTGTAAATATTGTTCACATTTGAGCCAAGTGGTGTAATAAGATTAATTTCTTTTTTCTTCTGGAGTTATTAATTGCTTCTTTTAAAAAATTGGTTGGGGCTGAGGATGTGGCTCAGTGGTAGAGCATTTGCCTAGCATGCATGAGGCCCTGGGTTTGTTCCCCAGCACTGCAAAATAAATAAATAGAAAATTTGCCAGATGTGAGCAACTTGCCAGTTTGACACAAGCCTCAGCAACTTGGGCCCTAAGCAACTCAGTGAGACCCTCTGGTATGCCCCCCCACCAAAAAAAATTGTTGGGATTATTATTATTTTTTAAGAGTCTCTGGCTTCCAGTCTCTTGATATATTTTACATTTGGTCATATTTATTGGATCTCTGCCCCTTCTTTTCTTGGAGGTACCCTTCCTGGAATTTTCCATCTTCCTTCTCTTCTGGTTGGTTGGTCCTTGGGCCTGCGGTAGAACCATCCTCCTTCCAACTCTCTTTGCTCTGCCGTCATGTTGGACTCCTTATTTCCTGATTCCCACGCCTTCCGTTTCCTGTTTTACTTCCTGGTGTCCACTGAGCACACTCTGCAGGAGTTTTCTGTGAAAGAGGACGTGGAAAGCAAATCCTCATGGCCTGGCATGCCTGAGAAATGCCTCAATTCCTCCTCCACACTTGAGTGACATTTTGGAACTAATTTCCCCCAAGGATTTTTTCTTTTTTTTTTTTTTAATATTCCCCAAGGATTTTGAAGGCACATCCCAACAGAACTCACCTTCCACATTCCTATTTTTTAAGGAAGATGATACTATTTTGATGCTTTGTGGTTGTTTTGATGCTGCAGATGGAGCCCAGGGCCATTTTGATTCTTGATCTTTTTAGGTGAACTATTTTTTCCCCATTTTCCAAATGCTTAACACTTTTCAGAACCAAATATTAGTGAAGAGCACAGACTCTGAAATTCCTGATTTGTGCTTCAGCCCTTCCTGGTATGTGGCTTGTATGGTTTAACCTAACTGCGCCTTGGTTCTGTCTGAAGTAGCTGCACTTGATGGTTGTCAGGACTGACTGAGTTTGTATATCTGGAACGTTGCCTAGCACAAAATACGCCTCACTGTTATTATTACTGTTTTTCCTTGTACACTGTTTTTTAAAAAATATTTATTTTTTTAGTTGTAGTTGGACACAATACCTTTATTTATTTATTTTTATGTGGTCCTGAGGCTCGAACCCAGGACCTTGCACATGCTAGGTGAGCGCTCTAGTGTTGAGCCCCAGCCCCAGCCCTGTACACTATTGTTTTGAAGTTTGTGCTAGGGGGTCCTTTTGCATTTGCTGTGTTGGGTGCTACAAATGGCCATGTCAATCTGGAATTTTTTTTTTTTTTTGTACTGGGGATTGACCTCAGGGGTGCTGTACCGCTGAGCTACATCCCTATCCCTTTTTATTTTTTTAATTTTTATTTCTCACTAAGTTGCTGAGTCTGAGTTCAAACTTATAATTCTCCTGTTTCAGCTTCCTGAGTCACTGGGATTACAGGTGGGTGCCACTGTGCCCAGTTTGACATTTTTATTGAATTATTATTTTTATTAGCAGTTTATAATTTGTACCCCCCCCCTTTTTTTTTGCTGCTCTCTAGTACTACTAGTTAGATATCCTGAATCACCTGGACTGACCATTGAATTTCCTGTTTGTCTGCTTTCTAGATGTCCTCTATGATATCTTCTAGCTCTTTGATTTAATTTTTTAACTTGGCTATCATATTTTTAATTTCTAAAAGTTTTCATAATGTAGGTGTCCGTCCTTCCTCCCTCCCTTCCTTCCTTCTGTAGTGCTGGTGATAGAATCCAGGGTCTCATGCATGCAAATCATGCATTCTCCTACTTGTTAGAAATACCCAGGTGTCACAAGAAACCAGACATGTGCTTGGAAGTGGGTTGGTGAGGCAAACATCATTCTTCTGCAGAAGGGCATATCCCAGAGGCAATCCATGGAGCATGCACACCCCCGGCAGGCAGTCTGCCTGTTTTTATCCCAATACAGTGCTCCCCCTTACCTTGACTGAAGGAGCTGGGATACAATCTACCCAGTTAGCTAATTTGAAAATTGAGGTAGGCAAAGGGAAGGGCTGTAATTAAAATGGCTACAGTTGGATCCAAATTAGGCCAATACTATATTCTGAAAATGGACCACTGGACTTTATTTTTCATACACTGAATTATATCACCAGCACCCCTTTTGTTTTTTATAACATCCTATTCTTGTTTCATAGATACATTAATTCTCACCATTTGAATGATATTAATTTATTTTTTTTCCATGGAGTTTTCTCATGATCTATTTTTTCCAAGTCTGTTTTTCTTTTCTTTTCAAAATAGCAATTTGTGGTTTTTTTTTTTTTTTAACTTTTATTTTATTTATATGTGGTGCTGAGAACTGAACCCAGGGCCTTACATGTGCTAGGCAAGTGCTCTACCACTGAGCCACAACCCCATCTCTTTTCTATTTGGTTTTTCATGTCAGAGACTTCAGTGGGTATCTACTAATTGACTCTCAGGTGTTTCATTATATTTAAGAAAGGGGCAGGGGGCCAGGTTTGTGGCTCAGTGGTAGAACGCTTGCCTGGCATGTGTGAGGCACTGGGTTCGATCCCCAGCACCACATAAAAATAAAAACAAATAAAAAATAAATATATTGAGTACATCTACAACTAAATAATATTTTTTTTTTTTAAAAGAAAGAGGCATTACAGGGCTGGGATGTAGCTCAGTGGTAGAACACTTGCCTAACATGCACATGGCCAGTATCTTCCCACAAAATAGGTGGGACTTCTATTCAGGTGTGGGGCTTATTGACCGTAAAGAACTTTCCAAATATCTGTCTCTATTAAAAAGGCATTTTCCTTTTTTAATATTTATTTTTTAGTTATAGGTGGACACAATATCTTTCCTTGTTTATTTTTTATGTGCTGCTGAGCATCGAACCCAGTGCCTCACACATGCTAGATGAGCTCTCTACCCCTGAGCCACAACCCCAGCCCAGAATTTTCTTTTTGATTTTGTAAATTTCAAAGGAGATTCCTCCAGTTCCCAGCATGCCTAGCTTTCAGTCTGACTGCACCTCTCCCGAGAGCCGAGTGTGCCTGTTGGTTGAAGACATGCTTAGATCCCCGGCTGGCTATCTTTTGGTCCCCACGCCAGCTCTGAGAATTCATGCCCCCAGTGACTTTATCTTTCCTAGTAAGCAGAGGGCTCAATTGGGGGTGGGGGAGCCTCTAGATTCATCTGTGGGTGGAATCCGCTCCCTTGACTTCAACCACTGTCTGTGTCCTGACCATTAGAGGTGCCAGGGACTCTGGGTTGAAGTCTCAGGAATGGCTTGTTTCTTGATCCAATGCTTCAAGGACCATTTATTTATTTATTTAAAACGGGGGATTGTATGCTTAACCACTGAGCCACATCCCCAGCCCTTCTTTTCATTTTTTATTGAGACAGGGCCTTACCAACTTGCTAAAGCTGGCTTTGAACTTGCAACCCTCCTACCCCAGCCTCCCAAGCTGCTGGGATTACAGAGTGTGCACCACTGTACCTGGCCTGCTCTTTCTTTTTAAAAATTATTTGAGGTACTGAGGATTGAACCCACGGTTGCTCTCTCACTCAGCTACATCTCCAGCCCTTTTAATCGTTTGAGACAGGATCCTGATACATTGCCCGAGCTGACCTGGAATTTGTGATCCTCCGGCCTCAGCCTCCCAAGTCGCTGGGATTGATCAGAGGCATGGGTGCACCGTGGCCCTGGCTGTCCCTTCCCCTCTCTAGGGGAGTCCTTCTTAGGGGAGAAGTTCAATCAGTGGGGACATCCTGTAAAATGGCGTTAGCATTGAGGATGTCTGGAGTCCGGGGGCTCAGGCAGGTGGGGGTTTTGCATGCCAGGCCTTGGGTGCTCCCTGGTGTTGTTGTGATACCCTGTATTTAAATCTGAGCACCTATTTTGTGTGAGGCCTGGTATCTGGTAGGAGCAGAACAAAGTCCCTGCATGTAGGGGGCCCAGATTTGGTGATGGGAGAGCGACCGGACCTGAGCTGGGTTGCCCAGCTTGTGATGTGGGTCTCTTCGCGGAGGAGCTGGGAGCTTGGCTGGAAGATGCTCACTGGGGGGTCGGCAGGGGGACTGACTGGAGATGCCCCATGGGTTGGGGAGGCTGGGTTGGCTCCATCTCCCTTAGGTCAGCCCCTTAGCCCTCCAGGGGGCCAGGTTGGCTGTCATCAGGCTTGTACAGTCAGCCCAGTCCCCTCAGACACCATCTTCTTGCTTCTCCGGTGGGAGCTTTGGATGGTGGCAGCAGCCACAGGTCCCCAGCCACAGTGCCAATGATGTGCAGGGTCAACCCCCCTTTACTTAGGGGGCTACCATGAAGGCTATCGGTGAGGCACTGGGCCCAGTGTCTTATTTGCTGCTTTTATTTTATTATTATTTTTGATACTGGGAATTTAACTCAGGGATACTTTACCACTGAATTTTGAGATAAGGTCTCACTAAGTTGCTGAGGCTGACCTCTATCTCGTGATCCTCTTGCCTGAGCCTCCCGAATCACTGGGATTACAGGAGTGTGCCACCGAGCACAGCTGCTTTCATTTTACTTTAGTAGAAAGTAAGGCACAGAGAGGTTGGGTCACTTGCCAAGGTCACACTGCAGCCGGCAAGTAAGGCATTGAAAAGCAAGGCCTGTTCTCTCTGCCAGAAAGCTGGGGGGGCTGTCTGGGAGAAGAGGCATTGGTAGGAATTTTTTCTTGCCTGTTCCCTTCATTGGCTCATTGTTGTTTATTTACTTGCTTTGGTTTTCGTAAATATGTCAATGTCAGAGTGCATGGAAATTACACGGAATGTAATGCTTACCACACTTGTGTGCAGATTAGCTCTTGGCAGCCCTTCCCTTTGTTTTGCAGCATTGGGGATCAAACCCAGGACCTCCCACGTGGTAGGCAAGCACTCTACCCCTGAGCTACATCCCCAGTCCTTTGGAAAACCATTGATTGATTGTACTGGGAATTAAATCCAGCGGTGCTTTACCCCTGAGCTACATTCCAGCCCTTATTATTTTTTATTTTGAGACCCGGTCTCCCTAAGTTGTTTAGGGTCTTGCTAGGTTTCTGAGGCTGGCCTCAAGCTTGCAATCCTCCTGCCTCAGCCTCCCAGAGTCATTGGAATTACAGATGTGTGCTACCTCCCTCAGCTACAGTGGCTTTAAAAAAAAAAAAAAAAGAAAAAAAAATATATATATATATATTAGTTGTAGATGGACACAATATCTTTATTTTTATTTATTTATTTATTTATTTTTTAATATTTATTTTTTAGTTTTCGGCGGACACAACATCTTTGTTTGTATGTGGTGCTGAGGATCGAACCCGGGCCGCACGCATGCCAGGCAAGCGCGCTACCGCTTGAGCCACATCCCCAGCCCTATTTTTATTTATTTTTATGTGATGCTGAGGATGGAATCCAGTGCCTCACACGTGCAAGGCAAGCGCCCTATTGTTGAGCCACAACCCCAGCCCTACACTGCCTTATTTATTTATTTTTTTTAAGAGAGAGAGAATTTTAATATTTATTTATTTTTTTTAGTTTGTCGGCGGACACAACATCTTTGTTTGTATGTGGTGCTGAGGCTCGAACCCGGGTCGCACGCATGCCAGGCGAGCGCGCTACCGCTTGAGCCACATCCCCAGCCCATACACTGCCTTATTTTTTTAAGGAAACTCATTATTGGTATTTAAACTCCCCATAATGCACAGATTATAAGTGTATGGCTCGATTATTGTACCAACTAAACTCACCTATGTGATCATCAGCCAGGTTAAAAACCCCAGAAGCCACCTTTAATTAAAGACTTCTCCCTGGGGAGCCCCTAGCCTGATGGGTGCCCAGGGGTCAGCCTGTTCTTAGACTGAGGGTCAGTGGAGCTACACGGTACTATCTCTCACGTCTGGAGTCTCCCGCTTGGTGGTGTCACCCTCGGGAAGTCTGTCCTCTGTGTTCTGTGTGACCGAAGTTCATTCCCTTAGGGAAGGGTGTCCCATCAGATGACTGTGTCACTGTTTACCTTTCTGGCTGTTTGTTGTGGTTGTTTTCCACTTTTGACTGTCACTGGTAGGAAAATTCTTGAATTCTGTCTTCAATGCATATCGTACGTTAGCAGCAGTCAGAGTGTGGCTAGATGCGCAGGACTGTCTCCTGAGTGTCCCACCAAGTTCTCCTCTTTGCAGCTGTGTTTTAATATTTTTCCATCTTTTTTTTTTTTTTTTTTACATTTTAACTATTCTGGTGAATGTGTGGGAAGTTTTCTTTTTTTGAGTGGTCCTGGGGATGGAATATGGTAGGCATACACTCTACCTCTGAGCCATGGTCCAGCCCTGTAGTCGTTAATTCACATTTCCCTGGTGGTTTAAGAAGGTGAATACCTTGCCATAAATTTACTAACTGTTTGGACTTCCTTATTTATGACCATCCTTTTCCCATTTGCATATCAAGTTGTATTTTTTCATTTTTTAAAAAGATATTTTTAGCTGCAGGTGGACCCAAGATCTTTATTTATTTATTTTTTAATGTGGTGCTGAGAATTGAACCCAGTGCCTCACACATGCTAGGTAAATGTTCTACCACTGAGCCACAACCGCAGCCCTCAAGTTGTATTTTTCTTATTGATTTGCAAGAACTCTTTATCTATTCTGGTTACAAGCCATATTAATATAGATCTTCCATGCAGTGACTTGCTTTTTCTTTTACCTAGTTGTGTCGTTTGATGAATAGAAGTCCCTAATTTTTATATAATCTAGCATATCAGTATTAACTTCATGGTTAGTGATGCTTTTATGGTCTTTAGGAAATCTTTGCCAGTGGGCTGGGGTACAACTCAGTGATAGGGCACTTGTCTACCATGCGTAAGTCCCTGAATTTCATCTGTAGCAACATAGAACATTTATAGCAACACAAAACACACACACACACACACACACACACACGCATAAATGAGTAAATAAAAAATAAGAAAGAGAAATCTTTTTTGGCACTTATAAAGTCTATTAGAATTTTTGTTTTATTGGCTTTTTAAAATTTTGTTTTTTAAATCCACTTATTTATGTGGACTTGATTTCTGTGAATGGTGTGAGGCAGTGGCCAAGATTTATAGCTTTCCCTTATGCACGAGTCTGTCTCTGGGCTGCCCTGTTCCGTAGGTCTGACCACACTGCCATGTGCCAAGTCCAAGTTCTGACTGACTCCACTATTGCAGGTATCTGTGTGTTGTGTTTTTTTCTTTTTTCTTTCTTTTTTTTTGTGTGTGTATGTGTTTGTGCTGGGGGTTGAACCCAGGGCTTTGCACATTATAGGCACGTGTTCTACCACTGAGCTACATCTCCAGTCCCTTTAAAATTTTTTTTTTTTTTTTTGCGGGGGCTGGGGTTGTGGCTCAGTGGTAGAGCGCTCGCCTAGCACGTGTGGGGCTCTGGGTTCCATCCTCAGCACCATCTAAAAATAAAATAAAGGTATTGTGTCCAACTACAACTAAAACAAAATATTTAAAAATTTTTTTTTTTTTGCAATAGGATCTTGCTGAGTTGCCAGCCTGGCCTTGAACTTGTGAACCTCCTGCCTCAGCCTTCAGAGTTGCTAGGGTTACAAGTGTGTACCAGTGCGGTGGGGTCAGCAGTGTGTTGATACTTAATGGCTTGAGTCCTTGAACTCTGTTCTTCATCTTCAAGATTGCCTCTGCTATTCTCAACCCTTTGGGTTTCTGGAAAAAATTGTGATAATCACATGACATATTTACCACCATCATCATTTTTAAGCAGAGAGTTATCACCACCATCCATTTCCAGAACTTTCTCATCGTCTGGAACTCTGCACCCATTCCACACTGACTCCCACCCCTCCTTTCCTGTTCCCCTCCCCGATTTTCCCTCTCAGTGAATTTCACCAAATCCTCCTCTAGGTGGAATCATGTAGTATCTGTCCTTTGTCGTAGTTAGTGGTAGAACCTCCTTCCTTGCTGGGGTGGAGTGGCATTCTGTCGTGTGGACGGGTCGCATTGTGTTTCTCTGCTCATCTGTGGATGGGCACTGGGGTCGTTGGCAGCTTTGGGCTGTTGTGAATAGTGCTGCGGTGGACGTGGGGGTGCAGATATCTGCTCAAATCCCTGCTTTCAATGTCGGAGTCATTTCTAGAGCTTCTCCGTTGGTATGTGTGTACACACGCTCACACTCTGCGGGGTCTTGATCAGCACTGATTTCCCTGTCCAGATCAGCGTGGCTGCGTTGAGCGTCTCAGGCATTACCCACATGCTAATGCAAACCAGGTTGGCCTGGTTATTTCCTTGGGAGATTCCCCCCACGAGGGCTGAGCATCTTCAGGCCTGGAGAAGGCCTGTGATTTACCTTCCTGAGGCTGGGACCGAATAGCTGGCTCTGTGCTCCCCATCGCTGGGCTGCTTCTCACTCTCACCCTCCACAATCAGCTAAAATTTTGCTGATTTGACAGATGAAGGTGACATCACCGTGTTTTAACACTTCTTTGTGAAGCCAACGTCATTGAAGTGTTTCCTGATTTCGACCCTGTACAGGTCTTGCCCTATGGATTGCTTGGGATTTTTAGGAAGGACAAGCCAGAACATGGGTCCATTCTCTGGCTCAGTTTCTAGCAGTGTCATAGAAACATCTAAGCCAAGTGTCGGTGTTTGGAGGGAATGGGCTCTTTCCTGAGTAACAGCCCTGATTGGGTCATGCTGAAGGGTTCTCTTAGTCTTTTCTGACATCTTCAGGGATGTTCAGGGTGCAGTTGCTTGGAAAGGCCAGATCATTTTTTTTTTTTTTTTAAAGGTGTACCAGGGATTAAACTCAGGGGCACTTGGCCACTGAGCCACATCCCCAGCCCTATTTTGTATTTTATTTAGAGATAGGATCTCACTGAGTTGCTTAGCACCTGGCTTTTTGCTGAGGCTGGCTTTGAACTTGCGATTCTCCTGTCTCAGCCTCCCAAGCTGCTGGGATTACAGGTGTACACCATCCTGCCTGGAGAGGCCAGACCATTTTTAAATGTAAAAGGCTGGGGCTGGGGGTATGGGTCATCCATAGAGTGCTTGTCTAGCATGTGCCCTGGGTTCCATCACTAGCATGGGGCAGGGGGTGAAATATATTTGTTCTGTATTTGGTAACAAAGGGGCCTTTGGGATTGAAGATAGGCAGCCATAGCCTAGTGGACGCTCCATGGCTTGTGTCTGGTGGTATTGCTGAGTAGAAAAGTATAGGTGTTGGAGTCAAAGTCTCTGTCTCCTTTTCCATAGAAAGGACAGGGGAAATGAAGCCCTTGGCAAGCCCCATATAGGCCTTGTGACCTTGTGGCTCCCCCCATTCTTAGATACTAATTGATCACTTACTGTGTGCACTGAGGATGAAGTCAACCAAGACCCACATGGTAATGCAAACTAGGGCTAAATCCGGCTCACTTCCTGCTTCTGTAAATAAAGTTTTATTGGAACACAGCATCACTCAATAGCTTATTGCAAGCTGCTTTTCTTGGGAGCGGAGCCAATAAATAGGGAACTGAGGTCTCATCAGCAGTGGAAAGCACTGGAGAAACACATTCTGGGAAGGTGTGCAGTGGGTTGCAACTTAAAATAGGGTGGCTAGAGATGGCCTGGTGTCGCCTGAGCTCTGGAAGAGGAGTGAGGGTGTGTGTAGTAGGGTATGTGTATTTGCTTTCCTGTGGCTGGGTCCTTACTGTTTACCAAACCTCCATACCCACCACATCCTCATCCGGCTCCCACCAGCAAGGGCTGCAGGAGCCCAGTGCGGGAGTCCCACCTTCCCATGGGGATTCATTCTGAGACCCCCAGTGGATCCCTGAGACTGCAGATAGCAACGAACCCTACATAGACTAGGTTGTTTCTTATATATTCCTACCTGGGACAAGTTTTAATTTACAAATTAGGTACCCTAAGAGATTAAGAATAGCTATTAACAAAATAGAACAATGAAAACAATATACTAGAATATATTGTTGGGGTGAATGTGGTGTCTCTGGAAGTTCTGCACGGGACTCACCCTTCTAGGATCTGCATGATAAGGTGAAGTGAGGGGGACGGCGTGAGCACTGCGACCTAGTGTTAGGCAGAAGCATGGCTGCACTAAGTGATTGATGGGTGGGTAGCATATACAACCTGCATACGCTGCACAGAAGGATGATTAAGCTGTCTGTGGGAGTACAGCTAGACTGCAGGAGATTTCATCATCTTATTGCTCAGAATGGCATGCAGTTTAAAACTTATCAACAGGGAGTGGCAGTGCATACCTGTAGGCCCAGCTGCCCGGGGAGGGGAGGCTGAGACAGGAGGATCGCTTGAGCCCAGGAATTTGAGGTCATCCTGGATAACATTGTGAGACCCCTCCCCATGTCAAACAGATAAACAGACTTATTGTTTCTTTCTGGAATTTTTCATGTAATATTTTTTGGGCCTTGGCTGAAACTGTGGATAAGGGAGGATTGCTGTATATAGCCTAGCTTGTGGAGGGGTCCTTAGTGGCCCCATCCATTACAAAGGCAGGATTCCACGGGCCTACGTCAGTGCTGTCAGGGACCTGGCATCCAGCAGCCCCTGAGAGAGCCCCAGCCCCAGCACATGAGAGCCCTTGGAGGGGGGAAGCACCTTGTCTGGACTCCAATTCCACTCCCTGGTCACCTGGCCAGCCCTGAGTCTCTGCCTGTGTCTCTCCTTGGAAATGCCGGACACTGTGACTAACTCCTTCCTTTGGTGGCTATGAGAAGGACACAAGCCAATCATGAGTGTGCTTGGCTCATCACCTTGCGTATAATGAAAGGGCTCCAAAAGTTGGTTGTTATTTTATTTATTTATTTATTTAGAGGATTTTATTTAATATTTATTTTTTAGTTTTTGGCGGACACAACATCTTTGTTTGTATGTGGTGCTGAGGATTGAACCCGGGCCGCATGCATGCCAGGCGAGCGCGCTACCGCTTGAGCCACATCCCCAGCCCGGTTGTTATTTTTATTGTTAATGTTATTGAATATTTGCGCAGGAGCAGAGACACCCAGGTAGATGCCCGTTGTGTCTGGGAGTCGGGGGGCCCTTGTTTGCCCCCACCTTGCAGAGCCCTTGGGTGTTGCTGGATTCATGTTCGTGGTGCACGGTGGAATGTTTAACTCCTGACTCAGGAGCTCTGTGAGTACCTGGTGCTTCCTTTCTGAGCCTCAATTTCGCTCTGTGTGATGCATTGACCTGTTTAGGATTAGAGGTCGTCCGTGCGATTGAATTTGGCCAAATGTGACTTGTTTCTGGAGCTGAGACTTTTTTATTTTCGTACCAGGGAATGAACTCAGGGGCATTTGACCACTGAGCCACATCCCCAGCCCTATTTTGTATTTTATTTAGAGACAGGGTCTCAATGAGTTGCTTTAGCGCCTGGTGATTCTCCTGCCTCAGCCTCCCAAGCCGCTGGGATGTCAGGTGTGCGCCACTATGCCCGGCTGGAGCTGAGACTTTTGAGGGAGGAGAATGGTGACTTCTTTACTCCAGAGGCCTTGGCTCCGTGCTCACCCCTTAAAAAAGAGCAGAGCTTTTCTTTCCTGCTACTCACTGAAGTGGCCCCCACAAAGAGGTGATCAGATCCCTCCTGGGGACCTTCACAGTTAGGTGTACCTTCCCATCTCAGGGGGCCACAGTTGGGGGCTGTGGTAGGGAAGAGGCAGAAGCAGAGCCCAGGCATGGATGGGGGTGTTGTTGGCGTGGGGTCCTGAGCCTGGTGCTTGTGACACTGTAGGTGCCAGGCTCCATACTGACTTGGTCATTGGCTCAGTCATCCTGGACAGCCTCCTGAGTCTCAGTTTCTTCTTTTTTTTTTTGGGGGGGGTACCAGGGATTGAACTCAGGGGCACTCAACCACTGAGCCCCATCCCCAGCCCTATTTTGTATTTTATTTAGAGACAGGATGTCACTGAGTTGCTTAGTGCCTCACTATTGCTGAGGTTGGCTTTGAACCCATGATCCTCCTGCCTCAGCCTCCTGAGCCGCTGGGATTACAGGCATGTGCCACTACATCTGGCCTCAGTTTCTTACTCTGTAAAATAAGGGGAACAGGAATTCCCAGGGCTGCAGGGGTGCGTGTGAGCCAGGATCCGGGAAGAGTTGCGAGGGCTCTGCGGGCAGTGAGATGTGGCTCTGGAATAGGAAGCCGGGCAGCGGTTGCATTTTATTTTTTAAATTTTTTTTTTTTTTTAAACAGAAAGGAAATTCACATAACACAAAATTAACTGTTGGGAAAATTGTACAGTTCAGTGATATTTAGTGCTTTCATAATGAGCAAACACCAACTCCCTTGTTTCACAATTGAGTTTTTCTTCTTAGCGAGGACAAATGGCATTTGGGTGGAGAAAGTGGCCCCACTTGGACCCTGACCTTGGAGGAGTTGCTTCTCTTCTCTGAGCCCCAGGTTTTGCCACCATAAATAAGAAGAATAACAATAGTGGCTGACATTACACGGCACTTGGTGCCAGATGATGTTCAAAGCATTTTACTGAATAGGAGCTCGTTTAATCTCGGCATCAGCCCTGGGGGGGCAGCTGTTACTACAATATCCACTCCGCACAGCCTGGGGAAATTAAGAAAATTACCCCAAATCACAGAACCAGTGGTCCTGAGAGCCAGGATCTGCCTCTCTGCTCTCTCCTGGTGATGACCTCCGCCGGATTCTCCCCGTGGAGACGGTGTCCACTCCTGCCCACTGTCTGTACTTTACGGCTCCCTTTACTTTACCGGAATGTTGCTAAATGAAACCTAAATTAATTAAAATACAATGAAATAAAAAAATGCAGTTCCTTCGTCTCCCTGGCCACATTTCAAGTGCTCAGTAGCCACACGTGTGACCAGTGGTTCCTGCATTGCAAGCACAGACGCCGAGCAGCTGTGGGCCCTGTCGGCCTAGCACTGTTGGATGTCATGTATGATCCCACCTGATGGACACAGAGGTGGTTTGTAGTTTGTGGAGGATGACAGGCAGGACGGTGGAGAAAGGGAACGCTGTATGTGTGTGTGTGTGTGTGTGTGTGTGTGTGTTTTCATGCATGCGTGTCGGGGACCCTTGTGTGACTACTCAGAAGGAGGCATTTAGATTTGAGTTTTTGGGCTCTGGAGCTGGTCTGAGTTCCTGTCCCAGCTCTGCTCGGGCTCTGTCCCCAGATGCATGCCTGTGTGACCTTGGGTTGTCAATCATCCCCTCTCCACAAAAGGCCTGGGTGAGGATTGGGTGAGTTGCTTTTCCAGAGGGGTTAAGCACCTGTGGTGCCAGGTGTTCATGCAGTTAGCTTGGCTGTTTTCTCTGCCATCAGTGGAGAGGGACAGTTTGTTGTTGCTGGGTGTTAGGTTTTGACAGCCATTGGTCTTGGCTCTTAAGGTGTCAAGTAAGATAATTATGGTGAGCAGCTTGGCAGGAGGTCTGCAGTCACCAGGGGGCGGCCAGGGACCTCCATCAGGAAGCCAGGCTGGAGGGAAGGAAACCCCACCTCAGGGATTCTTTGAGAGGCCACTGAGCTCTGGTCCTGTCACTGTCCCCTAGACCTCTGCAGCCAGTAAACTGGAGGTGGCCACTGTTCGATTCCGTGGCAGGGTGTGAGCAACTGGTGGTCATGGGTGTTGGTACCACAGGCTCCTGGAGGGCTCCATTGAGAGTCTGGAGACACTGGCCACACGTGGCCAGTGGTAGCTGCCATCCTCACTCCAGCCCGGGGAGGCCAGGTAGAATGGCCCAGGGTGGCAGGTGGCCTTCAGGGTTTGTGGAGTCCCTCTGTGTGTCAGGGGCTGCCCTGACCTTCTGTCCACATCCTAATGTGTGTCTGGGCTCTGGCCCTGGGGGCATTAGATATAATGCTCAGCCTGTTGGCCCAAAGGGGATGTCCCTGGGGGGCCTGGCCCTGGGCACAGGATGTGTGGGAAGCAGAATATGTCCCACTGTCAATTAGGGAGCTGCTTGGTGGGAAGAGATGGGCATGTGACCGTGGTCAGATGACACAGGTGGTTCTGCTTGGACTATGTGGCTGCCGGAGGTCTTCTTGAGGCCCAGGGAAGGCTGAGGGAGGCCAAGGGAGGCTGAGGGAGGCCGAGGGAGGGCCGAGGGGCCAGGGTGGGTACCTGGGGTGTGCAAAGCCAGAAGTCTCCCTGATTGACATCCAACTGTGGTGGTGGGCACTTGCTTGTGCCAGAAGTCCCTGACCTCACCCTGCTCCAGTCGCAGCAAGCCGGGTGGTGGGCTCACCTTAGAGCTGCCCAGCCCTGGGTTTCCCCAGCTGCCTCCGCCCAGCCCCCAGGGAGGGAGTTGGGGCACGGTTGAGGCCGTGTGGCAGGCAGGAGCCGTTGGTGGCATCTGGGCCCAGTGCCTCTGCAGCCCGGGGCGCTGCTGGGCAGGTTTCACAAGCCCAGGCAGGGGCAGGCCTGGCCGCTGGGCTTCCGCGAGCCGGGGCAGGAAGAGCTGGCGGCTGATGTAAGCCCTTGCGCAAACCTCTGGCTGCTGGCTTCCGGAGCCTTCCACCGCCCGCTTGTCACGCCAAGGAGGAAGCCTGGGGCTCGGCTGGGCCACATGGATGGACTGAGTGGCCACCATGGCTCTGGGGCCCGAGGGTGTGGCGCTGGAGTCTGGTGAGGGGCTGGGTTGGGGCGTGGGGGGCTGGACACAGGCTGCGGGGATGGGCCTGAGGCCCAGGGCCGCCCCCGTGGCTCTGCTGCCGCTCCCTCCACTCTGGGGGACCCCAGCGGGGCCTGTGGCCCTCATGACCTGTTTCTATACATGTACCCGAAGGAGCTGGGGTGGACCCTGGGATCTGTGCCACTGGGAGGTGGCAGTTTGCACTGGTCTGCAGACCCTGCAGGGGGCTGCGGCAGGACCCGGGCCCTCTGGGAGCCAGTCATACTCTGCCTGCAAAGTCACTAACTCTTCTGTGCTGCCCGCCAACGGTGCCCAACTCCCAGGGATGTAGGAGGGTTCCTTGTCCCGGGTTCCCAGGCCTTCCTTTCACCTGTGACCTGGAGTCCTGCCAGGTCCTTCCCGTGGAGGGCAGGATGCTTGGACTTGGGGCAGAGCCACTGGGTGGCAGCAAAGAGGCCTCCTGTCTGGTGTGGGCCTGGCAGCCGAGGCACGGCATGGCTGGGCTCCGTTTCCCTCCAGGCAGCTGCAGTTCCCCTGGCTGGAGCCCTGGGACTGCACGGTCCTGTTTTCCAGAGGGACAGCCCCGGCAGGACTCCCTTCCACCTGTCTGAGCTGCCATATTCGCTGTCCCCATTTGTCCCGATTCATGCCCTGTTCCCCCGTGGCCCCGTGGTGCCAGCGCAGGCTCTGGGGTGCCCACTGGTGTGCACGACTAGCTCCCTGGCTGTGTGACCAGGCTCCTCCCGTCTCTGAGCCTTGGTCACGCGGGGGCGGCTGAGCACCTGGAGGGCCCTGGGCACATCCAGGGCTGCTGTGGGGTCCTCAGGGAAGTCGATCTTCTGGAGGGTGCCCTCCTTGATTCAGGAGCTCCACTGAGCTCAGAATGGGGACTCTCCCCCTCCAAGCCTCCCACTTCCTTGCTCTGTGGCTTTGGGGGGTCTCCGCTCCTTTCAGGCTTCCATCTGCAAATGGGGAGAACGGTGCCCCTCAGACTGGGCTGGGTCTGCAGCAGGGAGTTCCTGGGTGCCCTGGTGGGATGTGCTGAGGGGCTCTGTCCCGGGTTCCTTCCTGGGGCCTGCAGCTTCTCTCCAGCCCCGGGTCTGGTTGAGCTGCCCTGGGTCCACTCGGGGACCAGTGTGGGGTGGGGAGGCCTCTGTGGCTTCCTGGCCATTGCTCCACCGAGCTCGGTGGGGGAAAGCTGGAGTCTTGGGGCGGTGGGTGGGGGTGGCAGCTGCCTGGCTGGCTGCTTGAAAGCCCCCCTTCTCTCTGCAGGCGAGGCCTTCTTGGGCAGCTTTGTGGCCAGCGGGATGGGGCCCTCGGCCTCATCCCAAGGGAGCCCGGTGCCCCTGCCCTCTGACCTCTCCTTCCGCTCCCCTACCCCCAGCAACCTGCCCATGGTGCAGCTGTGGGCCGCCCATGCCCATGAAGGTAAGGAGCGTGCCAGGCGGGCGGGGCTGAGGGCTGCTGGGCTGCTGTCCCCACCATTCTGGCAATTTTATGTCCCTAGCACTTTTCAAGTTTGCCCCCACCCCTCCACCTCCACCTCCACCCTCCTTATGGCCAGTGAGCCCAGCCCTGGACATCTGACCTCCCTGTTGTTCCTCAAATGCCAGGTGCTTCCTCTAGTTGCTGTCACAGGGCCTTTGCACAAGCTGTTCCTTCTGCTTGCAGCCCCTCACCCCTGCCCCCTGGACGTCTCCTGCCTGTGTCCTTCAGGGCCTGGCTCGGATACCTCCTTTCTTCAGTGTTCCCATGGTAACAGCAGATTTACCTGTGTGATTATTCCCTAACCATCAGCTGACTTGGCCACCAGAGCGAGCTCTGTAGGCGAGGCCTGGTACATTCTGCTTGTGCCTGGTGCACAATAGGCTGGTGACTAACGTGGGAGCCGGGGACTGGGTCCACCAGCCTCTTTGGTTGCAGCTCTGTAGGGGTGCTTGATGTGGGGTCTGCGGGCCTGGCTTGAGGCCCACCCTGAGCAAACTCTGGACCTCCTGGAGGCTTTGTCCTTCCATCCATGAAGGCAGGGGCCTCCCCACCCCGGCTCTGGTGGGTTTTGGATGCTGATACTCTGACCTCCTCCATCCTCCTGGGGAGCCTGTGCACTCCCCCAGATCCTAGAAGCTCTGGGAGTCCACCCTGCATGTTGAGGGCTCTCTGGGTCTTTCCCAGCTCCCTGCCTCCCCACTTCCTCCTGGGGTCTCACATATGGGTTATGAGCACTCACCAGGATCCTGCATCCAGCCCTGGGGCTGCGGGAGGCGACATGTTCCTCAGGAGGCAACAGCTGCAGCCAGAGCTATCCCCAACCCCAGGGCTCCTGCCAAGCCTTAAACCACACGGTCCTCACTGTCCTGGGGAGGCCACTGAGGCCCCTCCTGCCAGGCCCCTCGGGGCAGGCCTCTGTATCTAGGAACAGGGTTGTGTGCTCTGCACGGAGGGGGCCATCCTGCCTCACCTGGGTGTTCGCTGTGGGCCTAGGATGCTGGGTGGCTCTGCTGGCCAGCTTGCTCCTTGGACCTCCTGAGATTTTTTTCCTCTTCTGTCAACAAGTCTTGGTGAATAGTAACACTAAGGATGGCAAATACATGGCATGCTTACCAGGTCCCAGGTGATGCCTACTCAGGGTCACTTTATCCTCAGCCATAGTCTTGGGGTGGGGGCTCTTTTGCCCATTTTACAGACAAGAGGACAGAGGGATCTGCCCCTGCCCCAGAGCACTGATAATGGGATAATGTGCATCAGGGACTCCTTTGTTTTGTGATTGTTGTTAATGTCATCATCAGATGATGCCAGGGGAAGAGCCATCAGCCCATGGGCTAGTGACAGGTCCTGGCTCCCTGGCCTCAGAGGTAGCAACTAGGACACAGGGTATCTGGGTTCCTTAGGGACCTCCAGTAGGACCCCAGGCTCAGGCAGAACATCAGGACTGTTGCCCAGTGCCACTGTCGGCCCGCCTGGCCTCCTTGCACCCTACCAGGTGGCCTCTTGTCCTCATTCCTCTTGGGCTTCTTGATTCTCTTGTCTGTGGCTGCCCTTTCCTCTCTTTGTCCTGTGAGGCCCTGAGTCTGGGCATTGATGGTGGGGAGTCCTTTTGAAAGGCTGGGGGGACCAGTGAAGGATGGGAGATCTGGCAGCCAGAGATCCTGGGTCCAGTAAGGTTCCAAAAAGGTGAGTGACCAGCCCTGAGGCACATAGCAGAGAAGGGGTCCATTAAAACTGCTCATCCGGGGTCCACATTAGGCTGAGGGGGGTCTGATGACCTCAGTTCAAAGCCAGACTCCTCTGCTGTGTGACCTTGGGCAAGTGCCCCTCTCCGAGTCCTTTTTTCCTATCTGTAAATGAGATTTTAAATGAGGTGTTTTTTTGCTGGGTGCAGTGGTGCACACCTGTGATCTCAGAGGCTTGGGAGGCTGAGGCAGGATCACGAGTTCAAAGCCAGCCTCAGGAATGTCGAGGCACTAAGCAACTCAGTGAGACCCTGTCTCTAAATAAAACACAAAATAGGGCTGGGGGTGTGGCTCGGTGGTTGAGAGCCCCTGAGTTCAGTCCCTGGTACCAGATTTTGAGGTTTCAAGGGTAAAAACAGCAGCAGGGCAGGCTATGCCTTTCCATTGTCCTGTTAGAATATCTTTCCAAAGTACCTTAGGCTTATGTACATTTTTTGGATACATATGTCTTTCCGCAGCACTAAGTCCTTATGAATCCAAATTTAAAAAGTTTAGTGTAAAAAGCGTTATTTTAAGTTTATCTTTGGGGGATATATACCCCCTTCCAATTCCCTCTTTTTGCTTTAATAAGTATGTCTGTATCTAATAGTTGTCTTAGCTTTTTGCATTTTCTATCTGTAATACCTTACTTCATATTTTCAACCATTTTTTATCTTATTTCTATCTTCTAGTTTTTTTTTTTTCCCCCCTAAGGTTTGTATATTTACCCTTAGTTGCTTATTTTCCTCCTAGTTTTTTTTTTTTCTTCCTATTTTGTGGGTTTAAAATTTTTGTCTTCCTACATTTTTTTATCTTTCTACATCTTTTCTATCTTTTTTTTGTTTTTAACTTTCTATACTTCTGTCTTTAAAGTTTTTCACTTTAAATTTTTAATCTTCTTTATCTAAATATCTTTTCTTATTATCTTCCCATTTTTTTTTAAAGTAATGCCTTTAAGATTAACTAGGCTTCAAATGATGCAATAAAGCAATCTTTTTTCTGCCATGAAGGTATCTCGACCACCTTCAATTTAACCTTTTAAAGCCTTTTAATTATCATCTATACTGTACTTTTAAATGTACTTTTTCACCACCTACAGCTTCACTCTTTTAAACAAGGCTTAGATTCTGTTTAAATCGCTTTAATGTTAGTTTACATGGCTGCCCTTCAACCAAAGGCTTCTTTTTTTTTAACTCCATTGAGAAACTTTGTCTCAATCTGCCATGTACAAATACCTTTTTTTTCTTTCTTCCTTTCTCAAGCTTTTAAAGTAAGTCTAGTTTCCTCAAAATCTTTTTAAACGGCATTTTACAACTTTTTACTTTACCACACAGAGATTATCTCATCTAGAAACATTTCTTTTTCCTTTAACCTTTTATATTAAAATATATTTCCACATCTTGAATCTTTTTCTATCTCTTTTTTAACCGTTAACCCTTTTTATAAATTCACATTTTGAAACAACTCTTATAAAATTTCTGATTTAGACAAATTACTCCACTTTAATAAGATGAAAGACTTTCATGTTTTTTATGATACTATAATACTATAATTGAAACCCAACTGAAAATTTTTCTACTCTTTGTATATAAATTACACATGATAGAATCTTAACACTTAGTAACCTTGTTTTAGCAAAGACACAGACACAAAGCAATATTAAACATTTTTCCATTTACCAATTTATGAAAACACACATAATGTTTAAATATATTACCTTATGGAACTTAATAAGTAAAGAGTACTTGATTTTATATTTAGTGGTTGATATTTTAACACTTCAGCTTTATAAATTAATCAGATGTCTGTAAAAACCAAGATCTTAGACAAGTGTCAGCGTCCCCTCCTGGGGGAATCCATTCTGACCCTCTTCCTGGGGGTTTGAGGAGCCAAGCCCCTGCAGGCTTCCTGGGACTGGAGGGAGGCCTACAGTGGCATGGCTGGGAGAGGGACAAGTGTCTCTCTGGAAGCTGGCGTTAAACCTCAGATTCCCTGCACCAGGGGGTGATGGCCAAAATGGTTTGTTTCCAAGAAAACGCTGGGAGGAAGCTCCTGTGAGAGGCATAAGTGATGCAGCCTTTTTTCTTTCTCCTGCAGGCTTCTCCCACCTGCCCAGCGGGCTGTACCCATCCTACCTCCACCTGACCCACCTGGAACCCCCCAGTAGCGGGAGTCCCCTCCTCAGCCAGCTGGGCCAGCCCAGCATCTTCGATACCCAGAAAGGTCAGGGAACAGAAGTGGGTGGGACTGTGGGGGCTGGGGGGGTTGGACTTTCTCAGGGGCTTTTCTTGGGCCCTCACTAGGACCCTGGCCAGCTCCCCAGCTGTTTCCTTTTTTCATGGCTCTTGGGACCCCAGGACCTTGTGCATTCCAGGGAAGTGCTCAACTTCTGAGCGATGCCTGCTGAAGAGGCCTTTTTGGGACCTCAGCCCCTAAGGACTCCTGCAGGTGTACTGGGTTGCCCACAGCCTTCTGGCATCTTCCAGATGTGGTCTGCCTAACCATGTTGCCCTCTGGGCAGCTAAAATGACCGTTGGTATCTCTCCATTTTACAGGGGAGGATACTGAGGCTCAGGAAGGTTAGATGGCCAGCTGGAGATTTCAGCCTGGTTTCAGGAGCCTACCCTCCCATAGACTGCCCCAGCATGCTCCTGCTCATCCTGGGGACACAGGGCCCTGTCCCCAGTCAGTACATGGCATCCTGGTGGGGGGTGGGCGATGACCCTCGCTCACTCTGTGCTCCTCTCTGCAGATGGCTTCTACCTACCCACGCCAGGACCCCTAGGCGCCCTGCATTCTCACGCGCCCTCCTCCAGGACTCCTAGTGGTCACTCCTCAGGCACCCCGGCCAAGTCGTCCCGGGAAGGTGCAGCCAAGGAACGCCGTGGCGGGGAGCCGCCCCCATTGTTCGGCAAGAAGGACCCACGCGCACGCGAGGAGGCAGTTGGGCCACGTGGTGTGGTGGACCTGACCCAGGAGGCGCGGGCTGAGGGCCGCCAGGACCGTGGACCCCCGCGCCTAGCTGAGCGCCTGTCGCCCTTCCTGGCCGAGGCCAAGGGCAAGAGCGCGCTGCAGCCCTCGGCCCTGGGCATGTGCAACGGCATGGCGGACACCGGGCTGCCTGCGTTGGTGGTGGAGGCCGGCCGCAGTGGCGCCAAGGAGGTGGCCAGGCCGGATGAGAGCTCGCGACTGCTGCGGCGCGCAGAGGCCCTGCTGCCTGCGCCACGCCCCTGCCCCTCGCCGCTGCCCCCACCGCCACCCAAGGGGCCGCCGGCGCCTCCAGCCCCTGCGCCCGCCGGTGTCTACACCGTGTTCCGCGAGCCGGGCCGCGAGCACCGCGTGGTGGCGCCCACCTTCGTGCCTTCCGTGGAGGCCTTCGACGAGCGCGCGGGGCCCATCCAGATCGCGTCACAGGCGCGCGACGCCCGTGGCCGGGAGCGCGAGGTGGGCAGGCCTGGGGTGCTGCAGGGGCCGCCGGGCTCCCCGCGGCCGGAGCGGCCCGAGGTCCTGCGTGAGAAGAGCTCCGTCATCCGCTCACTCAAGCGCCCCACGCCCGCCGACGCCCTACCGGCCCGCGCCTTGCGCGCCTCCCCGGACTCACGCACCTACCTGCCGGCCAAGGAGCTGCCCAAGCCCGAAGCTGAGCCAAGACCCTGCGAGCGCACGCCCCGCGGCCCAGCAGCCGCCCAGCAGGCCGCCAAGCTCTTTGGCCTGGAACCGGCGAGGCCTCCCGCGCCCACCGGCCCCGAGCACAAGTGGAAGCCCTTTGAGCTGGGCAACTTTGCCACCACGCAGATGGCCGTGCTGGCAGCCCAACACCACCATGCCAGCCGTGCCGAGGAGGAGGCCGCTGCCACCTCCAAGAAAGCCTACCTGGACCCTGGGGGCGCCCTGCCCCGGGCCTCGGCCACCATTGGCCGGCCAGGGGCCGACCTGCATCCCTCAGCCCACGCCCCCGGAGAGGCCTCCGCCATGCAGAGCCTCATCAAGTACAGTGGCAGCTTTGCCCGGGAGGCGGTGGCCGTGCGCCCAGGTGGCTGTGGCAAGAAGAGCCCTTTTGGAGGCCTAGGCACTATGAAGCCAGAGCCTGCCCCCACTACCATGGCTGCCTCCCGCTCCCAGGCCCGGCTCCCCCATCCTGGTGGCCCAGCAGCGGGCGGGACCCGGCAACTGAAGCGAGACCCAGAGAGACCCGAGAGTGCCAAAGCCTTCGGGCGGGAGGGCTCTGGTGCCCAGGGGGAGGCTGAAGTGCGACACCCACCAGTGGGCATTGCTGTGGCTGTAGCTCGACAGAAGGACAGTGGCGGCAGTGGTCGACTGGGACCTGGGCTGGTGGACCAGGAGCGCTCCCTGTCTCTGAGCAATGTCAAAGGTAGGTCTTGGGCCCCACCCTGGCCCCTTCTCACTCCTCGCTGTACCCCTGGTTGGGGGTTGGCCTCCTGAACCGCTCTTTTTGCACCCTCAAGTGCCTGCCTTCCCCGAACTGTTTGCTGTTTGTCCCACTTGTGTGCTTGGGCACTTTTGAAACTTTTATTTTGCACATGGAATGGTGTATAAGGTGCACAAAAGGGGAAACAAGAAAAAGGACCAGTATATTTTCCCAGTGCCTTGAACACTTTCATATCTTTCCCCAAAATCATTTTCTTGTGCATTTTGCTTCGGCCTGCAGAGCTCCTCGTGCACACATGATCTTGGGCCTGTGCGTTGTTCCCATATTACAGCTTGGGTTGTTTCCCCTGCTATTGCAAACTCTATAAAGTATCATTTTTTATGGCCTTTAATATTCTGTGGAGAGCGCGCACCAGCAGGTAGCACAGTTCAGGTCTCCATTCCCTGGTGGGCATTTTAGTTTTTCCCTGCTCTGATGTTTTGTGTTTAGAACAGTTGCATGGAATATTTTTGTGCATTGCACCTTGGTGATATTTTGAGTCATTTTTCTAAGAATAGAGGTTCCTAGGAATAGACTAGCCTTAGGCTTTGGATTCCAAGTCCTTGAGGGAGATAACTCGGCCTTATGTATTTCAACATCCCCCAGCATGGGCCTGGCGCATAGTAGGTATTTGATAAATCAGTGAATGAGGGAATGTGTGTGAGGGATAGAAACTAGTGTCCTAAAGTTCTTATGGATCTTGACTTTTACTACCTCAGGTACTGTTCCCCTCCCTGCTGGTAGTGGGGATTGAACCTGGGGTGCTCCCTCACTGAGCTTAGCCCTTTTTTTTTTTTTTTAATATTTATTTTTAGGTGTAGATGGACACAACACAATGCCTTTATTTTTATGTGGTGCTGAGGATCAAACCCG
The DNA here is from genome assembly GCF_021218885.2 of Marmota monax. Lineage (NCBI taxonomy): Eukaryota > Metazoa > Chordata > Mammalia > Rodentia > Sciuridae > Marmota > Marmota monax. The sequence continues at coordinate 4,376,734 of NW_026693034.1, read as the reverse complement.
GGTCCCGCCCGTGCTAGGCAAGCGCTCTACTGCTGAGCCACAATCCCAGCCCCATCCCTAGTCCTTTTTATTTTTGATTTTGAAACACAATCTAAGTTGTCTAGGCTGACCTTGAACTTGTGTTCTTCTTGCCTCAGCCTGGGTAGTTAGATTTTAAGTGCCTATTGGTCCATTGGTAGTATATGAGGGTTTTTTTAATATTTATTTTTTAGTTATAGGTGGACACAGTATCTTTAATTATTTGTGGTTTTGGGGATTGAACCCAGGGCCTTATGCATGTGAGGCAAGCACTGTACCAGCTGAGCTGTATCCCCAGTCTCTTTATTTTATTTTTATGTGGTGCTGGCAAACATGCAAGGCAAACGCTCTTCCTCTGAGCCAGAATCCCAGCCCCATAAGTTTTTTTTTTTTTTTTTTAACCTGTGGTGCTGGGGATCCAACCTAGGGGCCTCGCACATTCTAGGCCAGTAACTACCACTGAGCTACCCTCCCAGCCCCATCTGTTTTACTTTCAGTGCCCCAGCATTGTGTTTTAATATTTACAACTAAAAAAAAAAAAATTGAGCTGGGGTTGTGGCTCAGTGGTAGAGCGCTTGCCTAGCATGTGTGAGGCACTGGGTTTGATTCTCAGAACTGCATTTAAATAAGTGAATAAAATAAAGATTCATCAACATCTAAAAAAATATTTGAGTGTCATGGAGGCAAAGTAAGGATTTCTAATACAAATCCAACTATGTATGAAGTGTATGAATACATTAAAAACAATAAAATAGAAACAGGAGCTGGGGTTGTGGCTCAGTGGTAGAGTGCTTGCCCAGCATATTTGAGGCATTGGATTCGATCCTCAGCACCACGTAAATATTAGTAAGTAAAACAAAGGCATTTTGTCCATTACAACTAAAAATAAATAAAATAAAATAAAATAACAACAACAACCAAAAAACCCAGTGGTTACTTAATTCATTGGTGGAAAAAGGTGCATGTCTTTTAGCAAGTTCAAATGTTTTCTGGAATCTGGTTGTTGGGTTTCCTTGTGTTTCTTGCATATTTTGCTGTTGGGCTTCTTCCTGGGATTGTGGAGATCTGATGTTTGTTGAAACTCTGGACTTGTTCTGTCCAGAACAGAGCCTGTTGTTGAGCAGAGGGCCCGGCCTGTGACCCAGGGACTGAGACCACATGAGTGGGCCATGTTGTGTGGTGTGCAGGCTGGGCGCAGGCTGGGCGAAAGCTGGGAACGCCATGTCCAGCTGTTGCTTGCTCATGTGACTTTTCAAGTCAGCCTCTGTTCCCAGCCCTAACCCCAGCTGGATGCCCATCCTCATCCCTGACCCATAGTCAGGGACCTGTCTGGGGCACCTGCAGAGCCCCTTCCTGCAGCACCAGATGTGACGGCAGTGGCTGTATAGATACCTTGTAGCACATCTGCATCTCGGGTCCCTACCCTTCTGTTGTGGACTTAACTTGGGTCCTAGATTTGCTGTCTCAGCCAAACCCTGTCTGAATGCTGTGGCCGTATGGGTGACCTGTCCCTCTGCTGCCCTGCTCAGAGCCCACCAGACTCGCCCTGGGGAGGGATCCAGGGCCTGGGTTTCTCCAGCTGCATCTCCCAGGAGTGCTGTTTTCAACACCAACCTAATGCCCCAGTGGGTCCCCCTGGGTCTCAAGTTGTATCTTCCACAAGCCATGCCCCTGCTCCTGTGTGGGGATGTTCCCTTACCCTCGGTGCCAGGTGTCACTCCCCTGGAGCACCTTTGGTGGTGCGACTCCATCTGCTCTCTGCTGTCCTGTGTCCCAGGACAGCCCCAGCGCCTTTGGATGTTGGGTCCAGAAGTAGGTTCTGTGTGCTCCTGGAATTTCCTTTCTCTAGCAGAGATGGCTGAGAGAGGGCTGCCTTCTGAATATTGGCTGACTGACTGAATGAGCTGATTGCTGGGGGTGGAGATCCCTGGAGCCAGGGAAACCCCACGCTCGTGACTTTGGGGGTGTCTGTGGTAGTACCTGCCTTATTTGGGGATTGAAGCAATGAGCAAAAGCCTTCTTATTGCAGACGGTCAGCTGGGTGGTGGACAAGCCTCTGCTTAGAGGGTTTAGGGCTGTGGACCCCCCCCGCCCCCCGCCCAGAGGCAGCCGAGCATTTGGGTCCTGTGATGCAGTGTGGTACCTCTGTTGGCTCATGGTCTTCAGAGCCCATCTCAGAGTCCAGGGCACCAGCCTGTAACTGGGAGGCCTGTGCCCGTGGGGTCATGAGCATGTGTATTCAAGAGAAGAGTATGAGAGAGAGGAAGGGTGTGGCCAGGGTTTGAGATGGCACTCTGGGGATTTGCCTTTTCCTTTTGGTGCTGATGGCTGAAAAGTAGGTGGCTGGATTCTTTGTGTCCCTAAAAAGTCCTGTAAGCAGGGGTGCTCTCCCTCCAGTCAGCCTGGCCACGGGTGCTGAGAGGCCTTGCAGGGAGGCTGGGCCCAGGGCACCCATGCACCCGTGAGGGCCTGGGCTGTCCCCCAGCCAGTTGCCAGCTGGCTTCCAGGCACCTGGGCCCTGGCCACTCTGCCTCTTTACTTTTGGGAAGGAGCTACCTTGGTACTACCCCTTGCAGCTCTGTGGCCTTGGATAAGAGGCTGAACCTCTGGGGCCCCTCAGGTCATCTCTGTTCCTGGGCGCCAAGTGTGTGCTGAAGGGTACCCAGTAGGCGCTTCATAAGTAGCCTTCCTTTGCTCAGACACACGTTGGGGTCTTGGGTCATCTGATGGTGCATGCAAGTCTGAGCTCCTTCTGGAGGACACGGGGCCTCACAGGATCTGGGCTTCCTTCCAGGGCTCTTGAACCCTGAGATGGACTAAGAAGGCCATTCCTAATTCTCAGCCCAGTGTGGCCTGTTCCCGCGATGCCCGAGAGGCCCAGCAAGTAAGAACCTTTGCTGCTGTTTAGCAGACCACTTTTACGTGCCAGCCACCCCATGAGGACCCTGTTGTCACCTACTGCCTTGCCAAGGAGGAACTGTCACTGTTCTGCGCACAGACGGGCCGGCGGAGGCCTGCGGGGATGAGGTGGGACCTGCCTCTCCACCTCTGCGTTTGCTGTCATCTCCTTGGTAGAGGCAGGGTGGCCAGGCCTGGGTGTGAGGGCCGTGAGACTGTGCCACCCTGCTGTCACACTGTGCAGAGCTGAGGTTGCAGCAGGTCTGAGTGGTGCTGGAGACCAGTTGGTGAGACGCTCAGATGGTGTCCAGGTTGGGGGTTGCCCTGGGAGCTGGTCTCCCTCTGAGCCCTGCGCATGTAATGACCAAGGTATGGAGCACGTGACATGGGAACGTGTGTTGACTGCCAGTGGTGGCCTTTGCCAAGGGACACCCCGCCCCTGTCAGCCCTGGGGTGGGACTGGGCTGCCAGACAGGCCTGCAGCAAGCAGTTGCTGTGACATGACTACCAAGGGCCCTTGTCACCCATGCCCACCCCGGGCTGGCTCCATATGTGGTGGACAAGACCCCCTGAGACCCTCATCCCAGCTGATGTTAGTTGTGGGACCTGGGCAGGTTTTATTGTCTCCCTGTTCCTCAGTTTCCTCATCTGGAAGGTAGGGGAGAGGATTGGGACCTGCCTTCTGGGCTGGTGACACTGGAACGTGCCTGGAGTTCCCAGGAGGCAGCTTGTAAATGCCCTCTGTTGGGCATCATGCTGGGGAGGGAGGGGGCTGCTTGAACCAGGGCGGAGTCCGGGTCTGGCGGAGCAGAAGACAGTGAATGGCAGCGCTGGCTGCTGGAGGGAGACAGCAGGGGAGTGGGAAGGAGGAGTGGTTCAGGGGAGGCTTCCTGGAGGAGGTGTGGTGTTTGTAACCGAGGTTGAGTCGTCCAGGGAAAAGGTGCTCCAGGTGGAGGGAGCCGCATGTGTGTGGCCCCGAGGTAGGGAAGGGATGCAGAGATGCTGCAGGCACGTGGGCCAGGGCAGGGGATTGGTTCTTTGAGGGGTGACGGAGGGGAGCTGGTTTAGAGGCCACTGGGAGCCATAGACTGATGAGGTTGGACCTGGGGCCAGTTGAGCTCAGCCTGTTTCTTTGGGAGACCAAATGGTTTGAAGGGAGTAGCCTGAGGCTCTGTCCTAGGGGCCCTGAGGTTGGGGGGTGCTCCAAGGCGGGGCTGGCAGACAGGTTTCTGGTGGCAGGTGGCACCTGGGATGGGAAACCCCTGAGACCATGGGCCGTTAAGCTGGGCAGTGGAGAAGGTCAGGGAGGGCAGAGGCCCCAAGGCAGAGCCCAGGCTACACTCCAAGTGCCTGCCCTTCTGGGGACACCAGGAATACTGTGCCCACAGCACGTCCCAGACTCCAGAGACCAGCGGACATGAGGGCAGCCTCCTCAGGTGGCCGAGCCCCTGCCACATGCTCTGATTTCTTGGCTCAGCCGTGGACGCTGGGACGATTCTTCCCGGGCCTGTCGCTGCCTGTCTGGGCCACGGCTGCCCCGTGGAGTCTACAGGCAAAGACCTTCTGGACCTGCCATTCTTCCACTTGGTCATCCTGCTTGAGGGGGTTAGGTGGGCTCAGAACCTGCTTTGGTGTGGGAACTACGTGCCCTGCAGGCAAGGGTGCCCTGGCTGAGCCTCACCCCAGCTGCCCATGGCGCTGCCCTTCCACTTCCACAGTCCCTTTCTGCTTCCTGCCTGTCAGTGACTTTGCACTGAGTGAAATCTGCTTAGCGCCCCTGCTGACTGTGGCCTGTGCAGAAGCGATTCAGTGGGGGGCCAGGGATGCGCCTTGCCCTGGTCATGCCTCCTGGGGCTTCTCACAGGGTGGGCAGGGAGGCAGGCAGGTTGGGGACAGATGGGCTCCCTGGCCTGCCCTACCCATCCTCATCTATGGGACACTCACTTGCTGCTTAAAATGCAGTGGCACAGTGCAATCTGAGCGACTGGGGGAGTGGGGGTGGGGCAAGATTTGAAGCAGAAGGATTGCAAGTTCAAGGCCAGCCTCAGCAACTTAGTGAGATCCTGTCTCAAAATAAAGAAAGGCGGGGATGATGCTCAGTGGTAAAATGCCCCTGGGTTCAAAAAACAGAAAGCACAGTGGTTCCCTGCTGGGCCCACCTCCAGAGCTGGGCAGCCTCTGAGGCTCATGTCAGGGGAGCCCATCAGCCCTTCCCCAGCTGCCTCTGATGATGGGTCCCCTCCCCACCTGAGACCGTCTGGCTCCCCAGAAAGCTTGATCCTCAAGAATTGGACTCTCGTGATTGTGCTGCTCCTCCTCTGCTCTGGGACTGGTGGTCCCCTCCTTCCTGGAATGAAGGGGATGGGTTTGACATCCCTGTCACCTGAGGGCTCTGCTCTTTGGAAGTACAGAAAGAGGGAGGTGAGGGGGATGCCTGATGGCAGTGTCCCAAGTGGGACTGTTGCCCACGAGAGTCCTGAACGCAGCTGCTGTAGACCCTGGTGACAGTGCCTCGGTGGAGTCCCCCTCTCCGCCACAACTCTGAGGCCTTTGCCCGAGGGGCTGGGCCCCCAAATCGGCTGCCGATGCTCCCGGCTGGGTCCTTGGGACCAGGGCTGATGGGTGTCCAGGTTGAACATGGTTTCTGGTTCTGTGTCGGATTTTACGATGTTTCATTATGGTCTCCATGGCTGTTGGTTTAATTCTGGTCACAGTTGTCTGTCTGCGTCCAGGACAGGCTTTCGCAGGGTGGAAGGGGATGGAGAGGAAGTTGCCAGGCACAGAGGACTCCGAGCCGGGTTGGAGGGAACCCCATGAGTCGTAAGGAATGGCATTCTGGGGAGAAGGAGCCACACAGATGGTCCTGGGGCATCATTGGGGGGTCTGAGGGGACAGGAAGGGCAAGACAGGTGGGAAGAGAGGCCCATGGGGCAGGGCAGAGCCTTAGTGCTTGGTGCTGGGGGGGTCTCACTGCTGCCTGGACCTCCCCAGGGCACGGCCGGGCTGATGATGACTGTGCGGATGACCGAGCTCGGCACCGAGAAGAGCGGCTGCTCGGGGGACGGCTGGACCGGGACCAGGAGAAGCTGCTTCGGTGAGGACTTGAGGGGACTGGGCCTGGGAGTGAGGGTGACTGGGTGACCCAGGTGGGCTTGGCCCCTTGACTACGGGACACTGTGGTGGTCCTCAGAACTGGAGCTGGTGTGGTGCAGGACCCATGTTGGGCCCCCTTCCGAGCCTGAGCAAGGCTACCTCACATGCTCCCCTTCTCTGCCTCGTGTTCCTGGGCTGCCTGCACTGTCTCCAATGTGTGTTTCCCCTTCCAGAGAAAGTAAGGAGCTGGCTGACCTGGCCCGCCTGCACCCCACCAGCTGTGCTCCCAACGGCCTGAACCCCAACCTCATGGTCACTGGGGGCCCGGCGCTGGCTGGCTCTGGCCGCTGGTCCGCTGACCCTGCTGCCCACCTGGCTACACACCCCTGGCTGCCCCGCTCGGGCAGCACGTCCATGTGGCTCACCGGACACCCCTATGGTGAGTGAGGGGCAGGGGTGCTTCTTTCCTTGCCTGGGGGAGGGCAGGTGGTGGGCGGGTGGTGGCTGGATACAGTGCTCTGCACTGGCCCCTGCCTTCCCTTGGTGGGGGCCTGGGCCAGGCTTCCTCCCCTCCCTCAAGGGGTGTAAAGGCCGCTGCCCAGAGGGGTTCATCTGCCTGTCTGCTGGGGAAGGTGCCCAGGGGGTTGGCTCTGTGGGCCTGTTTGCATTGGGCTGCTCTTCTGTCCCTTGGCTCCCTCTTCGAGATCTCAAGAGACTTGGAGACTAGGGACCTGGCCAGGGTAGGGGCTGGACTGTTCCCTGAGGACGGGATGGGCGAGGGTGGCCTTTGGATGAATTAGTCTCCTGGCACTTACGTGGGCCTGGGTCTCTCCTTCTAGGCTTGGGCCCCCCTTCTCTGCACCAGGGCATGGCTCCTGCCTTCCCACCCAGCCTCGGGGGTTCTCTGCCGTCCGCCTACCAGTTTGTCAGGGACCCCCAGTCAGGCCAGCTGGTGGTCATCCCTAGTGATCACCTGCCTCACTTTGGTAAGTGACCCCTGTGTGGTGGGAGGGGCTTTGGCTAGCCTTGCCCAACTGTCCCTTATGCCAAGGGCTGTGGCTGGGTGGCCCTGCACAACAGGGCGGGGAGCAGACAGGCCCAGAGACAACATGGCAGCCTCAGTGGTGTTCATATTACAAAGCCTTGAGGTTTTTGTTTTAATGGCTGCAGACCCAGAGACCCCACAAGTAGATCCCCCATCTCAGCACCCCCATACCTTTGGGGATCCAGTTTGCAGGCTACTGGGCAGAGTCCCCATGGTGGCCCTGGTATAACTGCAGATTTGAGGCCCTGTGAGGCCAGGGGACATCCTACCTGCAAGTGTGGACAGGGCCTCTGTCCCTGGGTCTGTAGTGTGGCTTTCTTGCTCCCAGAAGTGACCAGGGGCCACAGCTCTGCTCATCATGGCCGCTGCGTCCCCCTCTGGGAAACAGGGAAGGGCATCCCGGGCGCAGTGGGGAGTCAGGCCGCCGATGCAGCCCTCCATGGTCTGTTTCCTGCAGCGGAGCTGATGGAGCGGGCCGCCGTGCCACCGCTCTGGCCCGCCCTGTACCCACCGGGACGCAGCCCCCTGCACCACGCCCAGCAGCTGCAGCTCTTCTCCCAGCAGCACTTCCTGCGGCAGCAGGAGCTCCTGTACCTGCAGCAGCAGGCGGCCCAGGCCCTGGAGCTGCAGAGGAGCGCCCAGCTGGTGGTGAGTCCAGGGCCGCCTGGGGGGGAGGAGGACGGACCAGAGACGTCAGTGAGGACGCAAGAGGTGGCCTCTGAACAGGGAGGGGGCAGCAGCCCTGGTGTGGCCCCCCCAGGGAGAGGGAATAGTAGGCCCAGAAGTGGACAGAGCCTGGCGGAGTGCACAGGAAGCAGTGGGGAAGCCACTGGGTGGTCACTGCCTGCCTGGTGGCTCTGGGCTCCTGTTTGGGGGTCAGAGCAGGCTGCTGCTGGAGTTCCTGGTCCCATAAGGTAGAGTGCAGGAGGCGTCCCCATGTGAGGCTGGACTCCCTGAGGTCCACAGTCCTCTGTCTCCCTGAGGCGTTCTGGAGTGTCTGTTCTCTGCTTGGCATTGTCCCCTCCTGTCTCGGAGAGTGGCTGCTTTGAAGAAGGAAGCTAGGTGGTCCCCAGCCTGGGTTTCAATCTTAGCTCTGCTGGGCCTGGCTGAGTGTCCTTCAGCGAGTGGCTTCATCTCCCTGTTTTGCAGAACCTGAGGCGCTGGGAGTTGCTGTCACTGGGTTGTGGGTGGTGCTTTGGTGATTGTGGGAGTGGCCAGGACGGGATGCTGTGTGCTGCTGGGCCCCCAGAACACTGGCCAGTGTTGGACCTGCTTCGTCCCTCCCATTTGTCATAGAACGGAGGAACAGGCTCCTTCTGCCCTTTGGGTGTTTTTGGGACCCAAAGGTGATAATGCAGTGACGTGCCCAGCAGGTAGTGGGCGCTCTGTCACGGCTGACGCGCTCAGCACTCAGGTTCCGGGCACAGGGCAGCCCTCTCATCCTGAGGAGCCTCAGGCCCTCACCCAGCTCTCCCCGGCCAACCGCGAGGGTCCCAGCAGGGCCAGAATCTGGGTGGAGGTCCCTACCAGCCCTCGTGGGAAGGGACTTCAGGCCCACAGGGCCCCTCAGCCAGTGGCTGCCCACCTGCACCCGCCCAGCTGCCTGTCTTTGGAGTTCCAACCCTGCATTGTTACCCAGGTGCCCGGCAGAACGTCCATCTCAGGCCTGGGAAGGGGTGGGTGGTCTGGCTGAGGTTCTCTCTAGGCTGGGGACTTCGGGCTGGCAGGTACTGGGTGATGGCTCCTGTGTGCTGACCCTGCTTGCGGCCCCCTCCCCAGCAGGAGCGGCTGAAGGCCCAGGAGCATCGGGCCGAGATGGAGGAGAAGGCGAGCAAGAGGGGCCTGGAGGCTTCAGGCAAGGCCAGCCTGGCTACTGCTGGCCCGGGGCTGCTGCCGCGGAAGCCCCCTGGCCTGTCTGCTGGCCCCGCGGGCACCTATGGCAAGGCCATGAGCCCACCACCATCTCCCCGCGCCTCTCCTGTGGCTGCTCTGAAGGCCAAGGTCATCCAGAAGCTAGAGGATGTGTCCAAGCCACCCACCTACGCCTACCCTGCCACGCCTAGCTCCCACCCCAGCAGCCCACCGCCTGCCTCCCCACCGCCCACCCCCGCCCTAACCCGCAAGGAGGAGGCCCCTGAGAACGTGGTGGAGAAGAAGGACCTGGAGCTGGAGAAGGAAGCCCCCAGCCCCTTCCAGGCCCTGTTCTCAGGTAGGCCTGCCTCCTGCCTTCACTCTGGCTGCTGTAGCACCTGCCCTCCTCTGTTCCTTTGTTTGCTCATTCACTCATTCTGTCTCTGTTGAGCACCTACTGTGTACCAGGCCCACTGCTGAGACTCTGGGATGAATTCCTGTGCACACAGACAGACCCTGCCTCTCCAGGCTCCCCTCAGAGAGAGCCTGGGAAATGGCATCCTATTAGGATCCACTCCAGGAAGTTTTCTGAGCATTAAGCAAAACAAGACCTGTAGGCCTCTTCGCACACGTTGGTGCTGAGTTGTTGCACTGATAGTTCAGAGGCACCTGTTTTTGAGCAGCAGTACCCGCTGTGCTGGGTGCACTCACACACTCTTCCTGTGACACCAGAACCTATAGTGTGTGGCTTTAGGGGCTGAGACCTGTGTCCCCTGCCTGGGGGCCATTTACAGCATGAGCTTGTGCTTAGAAGGACTTGGTGTGTAATTCAGAGTCTGGAGCCAGTGCTGTGTGGGCCTGGGCAGGTGTCTGCCCTCTCTGGGGTAGTTTGGTCTGATGCTGGTGTTAATGCTGAGCATGTGCCTGGCCCCGGGAGTGCACTGATGCTCCTTCCCCTTTGTCCGGTTCCTGGGTGTCCTGGGTCTGCTGTGGAGAATCACCACATGTGGCTCCTGTTCTGAGGGAGCATGCATGTGGCAGTGGGGACTGAACAAGGTCACTGTTGTGCTCTGAACAACTACATCGTTGGTGTGGACCTCAGGGTCTGCTGGGCTGGAGCCCCTGATGCCGCTCAGAGTTTGGGGCCTTCCACAGCCTTGTTCAGCATTTGTTTCTGGTGCAGCTTCCCCCGGGGTGTGGAGGGGAGAGAGGGAAGGCTGCGGTTTCTGCCTTGGAGACAGCAAGATCCTTGGGGACAAGGTGGTGACGGGTTTTCTCTGTGTGGCCCAGACATGTGGAAGGGCCCTGGGATTTCTCGGGATCACCTGGAAACGCTCCCAGGCTGCAGCTGGCCCAGCAGGTGTGCCTGTTCTGCGTAGTGAGTAGGCGTTGGTGAGGACACGAGGGCTGTCTGAGCCCCGGTGGCCTCCGTGCTGACTCCTGTGTCCTTGGCAGATATCCCACCCAGGTACCCGTTCCAGGCCCTGCCACCACACTATGGCAGGCCCTACCCGTTCCTGCTGCAGCCTACAGCAGCCGCCGATGCGGACGGCCTGGCCCCTGACGTGCCGCTCCCAGCTGACGGGCCTGAGCGCCTGGCGCTCTCCTCTGAGGACAAACCCATCCGCCTGTCCCCCTCCAAGATCCCAGAGCCCTTGCGGGAAACCCCTGAGGAAGAAGCACTGGCTGATCGGGAGGTGAAGGCAGAAGTGGAGGACGTGGACGAGGGTCCCGCAGAGCTGCCCGCCCTGGAGTCACCACTGGCCCTGCCTGTCCCAGAAACCATGGTGGCTGCGAGCCCCGCAGGTGGCTGCGGAGGTGGTCTGCTGGAGGCCCAGGTGCTGAGTGCAGCCGGACCGGGCTGCCCCGAGGGCTCTGAGCACCCAGACTTTGCAGACGGCGCCGAAGCGCAGGTGGAGTTGCCGGGCAGGACAGAATCTGGTGCGGTCACCCTGGAGCTTGGGGGGCGGTTGACACCGGAGCCGCTGGTGGAGGCTAAGGAGGAGCCAGTGGAGGTGCCCCTGGAGGTGCCCATGGAGGTTCCTGTGGTGGAGGCAGAGCCGGAGGAAGGCCTGGCCCAGCCGGCCCTGAGCGAGCCCCAGCCCAGCCTGGAACTGCCGGACTGTGACCTGCCCACCAGGGAAGGACAGTGCCCGAGTCTGGAGGACCAGGAGGCTGCACCTGTGCCTGGCAGCACCTGCTACCTTGAAGAGGCAAGCTCCGAGCAGTTCCTGGCTGGCCTGGAGGACCCGCTGGCTGGCATGAATGCCCTGGTGGCCGCAGCAGAGCTGCCCCAGGCCAGACCTCTGCCCACCCTGGCTTCTGGAGTTCAGGCCTTGGAGAAACTGGAGGTGACCCAGAGCCTGGCCCTGGAGCAGAGCTTCCTGCAGGGCATCACCCTGCTGAGCGAGATCGCGGAGCTGGAGAGGAGGAGCCAGGAGGCGGCAGGTGAGCTTGATTGGCAGGGAGGTCTGGGGCTCTTTGAAAAAACATTTTTACTGGGGAATGAAATCCATCAAATTATACTGTTTTATTATGTATATGTATGAATATATTTTCACAAATCCCCCTCTACCCCCCCAAAAAAAGTTTTCATGTTTTTTTAGTAAGATGTTTTAACACCCCCAGAACATGGCTTATTCATTTTCATTTTTTAAGAATTATGGTAAGATACACATGACCAAATGTGTCCTCTCCAGCGTTTTCAAGTGTCCAGTTGAGTGGTGTTACATACGCTGGCTGTTGTGTGCAGCCAGTCTTTGGGTAGGTTTCCTGGTGGTAGAATTTTTCCTCTTTCCATCAGTGGTGTGTTTTGTATTAGCAGGATTCTTTGTGTTGCCAGGGACAATTCTCATTTAAATTGGTTTAGGCCAGGTGTTGTGGCCTACGCCTATAATCCCAGTGACCATGACTGAGGAGGCTGAGACAGGTGTATCACAAGTTCGAGGCCAGGCTCAGCAATTTAAGGGCCTCACTAAGCTGGTGTATGTAGTTATTCTAAAGTTCATCACAGTTTTTCTCTCACTAAAATAGTTCAATTCCCTTCATCTCTTTCGCAAAATAATAAATTAGAAAAGGACTGGGGATGTGGCTCAGTGGTTGAGTTCCTCTGGGTCAATTCCTGGTACCAAAAAAAAAAGGGGTGTGATACTGTAATCACAGCTACTGGGCTACTTGGGAGGCTGAGGCAGGAGGATTGTGAGTTCCAGGCCAGCCTCAGCTACTTAGACCCTGTCTTAAAATTTAAAAAGATGGGGATGTGGCTTTGTGATAGAGTGTTTACCTATTTGCCTAGTATGTGCAAGGTCCTGGGTTCATTCCCTAGCATCACACACACACATTTAAAAAAACGGGCAGGAGAGAACTTATTGGCTTATGGAATCAAAGTTGAGCAGCACTGGGTAATTTCAGGTATGGCTGGATCCAGGTGTTCAAACCAAATTGTAGCAGTTTCTCTTTTCCTGTGTCCCTACTTCCCCATCTCTCTCCTCCTCCCTCCCTCCCTCCCTCTCCTTGTTCCACTTTCTTCTCTGTTGGCCTCATTCAGGGCAGGCTCACTGCTATCTCATGGGGGCTCCAACAGTTCCTCCCAGCTCAGCTCAGCTCAGCTGCCTTTCAAAAGAGGCCACTCCTTTCCTGGCAGCTCTGGGGGAAATGCTGAGACTCTCATCTCATCTGTTGCCTGGGGTTCATGCTCTCTGCAGCAGCAGCAGATCCTGTGGCTGGGGAGATGGCCACACTGGCCATGCTTGGCCTCTGACCGGAGATGTCACCTCTAGGGTGTCAGGAAGGGGTGGTCCTCAGAAGAGCACACAGTGCCTTCAGCAGGAGGGGCCGTGAATTCTGGGCCGGGCACGAGGCTGAAGCAGAACAGGAAGCCAGGTGCTCCAAGTGTGTGTGGCTGGGGCGCTGGTGGCCGTGGCCTTGCTTGCAGGGAGCCCCCCCCCCCCCAGCATCCTTGGAGAGAGGATGAAGTCCTTGCCAGGGTTCTGTGTATTTTCCCTGGAACTTTTCCTGCACACCTGTACACGTTTTGCTTCTAAAATTAAACAGGACTCTGAAACCTGCCTTCTTCATTTAATATATTCTTCACGAAACGTTTTTCAAAGCTGTGGTTTTTAGAAACTTTTTTTTTTTAATGGGCTGCCTGCCCAGTTTTCTGTCTAGTGAAGGCCCTGACCTTTGACCCAGTCCCTGCACGGTAGCACCTGGTGACCTCACCCTTCACTGTCAGGTATTTTCATTTGCCTCCTTTTCTTCTTTCCAGTTACAGATAATGTGATGATATTCCTTGTAGGAGAGTTTCTGTCCCTATCTTGGATTTTCTGTGGGCTGTCTGCCCAGAGGTAGAATCCTTGGGTCATGACGGCCACTTTTTTTGCACATGGAGCCGGGGATGGAGCCCAGGGCCGTACGCATGCTAGAAAAGCGTTTTGCCAACTGAGCTACACCCTCAGCCCAGGTCAGGACACATGTTCAAGACTTTTTGATCCTCCTGGTCCCTAGGAAGCTCAGACAAGTGGAACCTCTCTGGGAGCGGTGTCCCTTTCACATGGGTACCTGGCATGTGCACCTGCTGTGTGGGGCTGTTTGAAAGTCCAGCACTGTTTTCCATTCACTAAAATAGTTAAGTGGAATTTTTTTTTTCCCCCTGGGGAAAAAATGGAAATTCCTTTATCCCAGTCACTGGGGGTGGGCTTTCTTTCAGTAGCACCTGAGGAAGGGCCAGAGGGTCAGGAAGTCGGGAGTTGTCAAGGAGGGGGCCACGCCTGGGGTCCCTGGTTTGGGGGCCACTGGCCACCTTTGTCCTCTTAATTTGTGCACCTGGCCTAGTCCCATTGGGGTCTCAGTGCAGATCTGGCTCCTGGGTCATCTCTGTGGTCCTAGAGCCATCCACGGGTACGTTGGTTTTCCAGGGCTGCCATCAAGATCTACCAGAGATTGGAGACTTTCTTGTCTCAAAGTTCTGGAGGCCAGAAATTCTGAGATCAGGTTGTGGGCACGGGGTAGGAATGGTTCCTGCTGAGAACTTGCCAGAGAACTGTTGGCTTTTCTCCTGGACTTAGTCTTCTCCCTGTGTGTCCCTGTCTTCACACATTCTCTTCTTATAAGGACAAAGTCCATATTGGATTAGGCTGCACCCTAATGACCTCACCTTCTTATTTTGTGGTACTGGGGTTGGAACCCAGGGATGCTCTACTTCTGAACTACATCCTCAGTCCTTTTTATTTTTGAGACGGAGTCTTGCTGAGTTGCCCAGGTTGGCCTCAGACTTGAGATCCTCCTGCCTCAGCCTCCCATGTCTGAGGGATTACACATGTGTGCCATTGCACCTAGCTAATGACCTTACTTTAACTTGATCATCTCTGTAAAAACCTTGTCTCCGTACTGTGGTACTTAGGGTTAGGGTCCAACATATGGAATTCGGGAGCACGCAACAAAATTGCAAACAAAAGAAGTGGGGGAAAAAAGTAGAAAGGAGAAAAAATAAAGTACACTGAGGAACACAACTGAACCCATGATGCCTGGCCTAGAGGCCACTTGGGTGTCCCTTGAATGTTGGTTGAGAGCCTAAGCAGGGCTGGCTTGTCGGAGGGAGGAGGAGGTGACAAAGTTGTAAAATAGCAACTGCCCCTTCTTTCCCAAGGACCTGGAGGGGGGTGGGCAGTCTCAGAGGTGTCATGTCAGGTGCCGCCCCCCCCCCCGCCCCCCCCCCGCCTGCTTCAGTGTGATACCCCTGGAGCTGGTGGAGTTTGCACCTGGAGGCCTCAATTTCCCTGAGTGTATATAAGAGCAAAACCAGTGATCCTTAACTAGGGGCCATTTTGCTCCTCAGAGGATGTTGGGGGAGCGATGCTGACATCTAGTGGGAAAAGGCGAGGGACGTTACTGAACATCCTGCAATGACAGCCCAGCAGCAGAGACCTGTCCCACCAACCCGCAAGGTGCACAGGGCCAAGGGTTTTAAAAAGGCCTGATCTCAACCCTGTGCTCCTTAACTTACGTCTGTGGAGCTCTGAACGGTGATGGAGATGGAGAATGTGTTTTTTCCTCAAGCACACGTGGAACATTCACAAAAATCTGATCATGTTTGAGATCAAAGGAAAAATGTCAATTTAAAAATTAAAGTCATTTTTAACTTGGTAGAGACTAGAACAAGCTCTCCTTTCCTGATGCGGGGGTGCTGGGTTAAAGTGGCCTCTGTCCAGGGTGTTGAAGTATTTTTTAGGGAAAACTGCTGCCCATTCATGTGAATGACCCCAGTCACATGGATCACGCTGGCTGGAGTTCCCTAATGAATAAGGTCAAAGCTGTGGGCCTCTCTGTCTACTACAAAGAGAATTGGAGACACCTAAATGCCACCAGTAGTGATTATTCAGATTAATGAAAACTCGTGAATGCAAGAGAGTTACCCTGCTGCGGTTAGGTTTGTCTATTAAATTGCTGATATTTTAGGGTTTTTGGCCTTCCAAAATGATGGTGCTGGTAAGGGTCAAGGTAAGAATGAGGTATGGGGCTGGGGATGAGGCTCAGTGGTAAAGCACTTGTGTAGCATGTTTGAGGCCCTGAATTCAATCCTACCACTGGGGGGGAAAAAGAAAAAAGAGCTAGGCCTGTTTGTTATGTGCTAATGTAAAAAGATGTTGAGCAGAAAAAAAGCAGAGTGTGACATGTCGTGTGTATTGATGGGTTCTATTTTTATCTTTATATAGGAGTGATGTATGTTAGGCTTATTTGAATATGCACAAATATTTCTGTAGGAACTGTATCAACAGTGGCCTTCCCCAGGGAAGG
This sequence comes from Marmota monax, assembly GCF_021218885.2. Lineage (NCBI taxonomy): Eukaryota > Metazoa > Chordata > Mammalia > Rodentia > Sciuridae > Marmota > Marmota monax. Next base: position 4,361,034 of record NW_026693034.1, on the reverse strand, counting down.
ACCTGTGTGTCGGGGAGAAGGGGCTTTTGTTCACTCCTAGAAAGAACCTCTGTGGGCTTCTGGCCTCTCTCCTGAAGTTCTTCTTTGCTCCCCAACAATATGGGGACAGGATGGTCCTGTGTGTTATTCTCACCTGTTCTTTTCTCTTCACACTGTGTCCTGCATCTCAGTAAGGCCCTACTAGGTGCCTTGTGGCTTTGTGGCCTGGGACCTGTGCTCACTCTGTTTGGGATCAGGGAGGGGGTTGGTGGCAATGCCCACAAGCTGTCCCTGCCTCAGGAGTGCTGGAGAGGGTGGGTGCAGCAGCCTTGCTGGTGGCCCCGGCCCCTCCCTCTGCGCGGGCTCACCTACCTCCCTGACTGCAGGGACAGAGGCAGGCCTGGCAGTGCGGCCCTCCCTGGAGAGCCTGCTGGCGGCCAGCAGCCACATGCTGAAGGAGGTACTGGACAGCCCCTTGGTGGACCCGCTCAAGAACCTGCGGCTTCCGCGGGAGCTGAACCCCAACAAGAAGTATAGCTGGATGCAGAAGAAGGAGGAGCGGGTGAGCTGTGCGGGCCCTCCTTCCTGCCTCGTGGCCTGTGGGGTGGAGGTCGGGGTGGGAGTCCCACCACCAAGGTGCTGTCCTGCTGGGCCATGGCTGGCTTGGAGCCAGCAGCCAGCCTCCTCCATGGCCTCTCCATGTGGCCCTGGGCAAGGCTTTCCCTCCTGGCTTTCGTTATCCATCTGCTAACACATCAGGCACGTCACATGGTGGCAGCTTGATGAACTGAGAATAGAACCGCCTGGGAGCTAGGCCTGGTACTGCCCTCTCTACCCTGTGCTCTCTGATAACATGCTCGGCCACATCCACTGCGCCCTGGTGACGGCAGGCTCTGTGCCCCACTCCATCGTGTGCCTTGGTGGGCAGCACTATGTAGACTCAGCACTACAGTCCAGCATAGAGACAAGGCCGAGGCCACAGCGAGGGGCAGTGATGGGATTCAAGCTAGGGTCCCTGCAGCCCCCAAGGGCCTGGCTTTCACTGTCCCTATCTCTGAGAGGGGACACTGACAAGTGGGCACCCTCGGGGCATCCTCATTCCTTGGCCCTCCTCCCCTTGCCCCTCCAGATGTACGCCATGAAGTCTTCCTTGGAGGATATGGATGCCCTGGAGCTGGACTTCCGGATGCGGCTGGCCGAGGTCCAGCGGCAGTACAAAGAGAAGCAGCGGGAGCTGGTGAAGCTCCAGCGACGCCGGGACTCCGGGTGAGTGTGACCCCAGCCCCTGTGTGGCGGGGCTCGCCCTGCCAGCTGGTCAGGCAGCAGCAGGCGGGTGCCTGTCCCCTACCTCGCCAGTGCTAGTGTTGGTAGGTCGGCTCCAGCAGCTGTCAGGTGTGCGTGGACCCAAGTGACGCGCGTGCAGCCTGTGCCCTTCTCTGTACCCCGCCCACCCCAGGTTCACAGCCAAGCCTGTGATTCTTTTTAAGGGACAGGCACGAGGATCCCCATAGAAGCTTGGCACGCAGAGGCCCTGGCAGGCCGCGGAAACGGACCCACGCCCCGAGCACCCTGTCGCCCCCCCGCAAGAGAGGGAAGAGCCACAACAGTAGCGGAAAGTAAGGCTGGCCCCTCGGGGGTCGGGGACTGGCTCTGAGCTCAGAGGGGAGGAGCAGGGCCCCCATGGTGCCTGCACCTGGGCGCTGGGGACCTTCAGTCCCTGGGGCTCTGGCCCCCTGGAATGGCGGCTCCCAGGAAGCGCAGTACACTACCAAGGCCAGGAGCACCGAGCTGGGAGGAGCATCCCGGAGAGAGGTCTTCTGTGGCGCGACCCAAGTGCTTGGCCTGTCTTCCTGCTCTGCCCGCTTCCTCCGTGGATAGGGACTAATTCCTGCTCCTCCCCATCCCCCTCCTCCCTGTGGAGGGACCGCTGTGCCACCAGCCCTGCTGGACTGGCTCTACTTGAGCTGTTGCTGGGTCCTCTCCATGCCGGATATCTCCCCATTCTCCTGGCCAGACCTGATGGCTCGTCCTGCCCGAGACCAGGGCTGCCTACTGTGAGAGGGCTGCCGCCTCCGTGTGCTCTGGGGATGAGATCCTCCTGGGTGGCAGCAGAGCAGCTTCACATGGCACCTCTGGAGGCTGAGCTGAATGCTGGCTGGTTGAACTGAAGCTCTCTCTCCAGGGCCAGGCTTTGGGGTCCCTCCCCCATCTGTAGACAAACCAAATGAGGTCCACTGAGGAAAGGACTTGGGAGTGTGCTGCAGCCTGGGACAGGCGGGCTGGGTGGGTGCTGGGCACCCTAGCTTGTGGAAGCTTCAAAGTGCAAAGAAAAGGCAGTGGGGTGTCCACAGGTCTTCTCGGTAGAAAACAGCCCCACGGCCCCCACATCTCACATTTGACCTCCTTGAATATTCCTGCTGAAGAAAGGGTGGAGAGGAAGAAACACCCTGCAAGCAGCCATCGGAGGGTAGGGAAGAGGCTTCTGGAGAAGAGAACAAGTGGCTGGGGCCACCAGCAGCACAAACCTAGCAGTCAGGAATATGGACCCTTCGGGGGCAGGGGCTGAACTCTTTGCTTTGAGTCCCATCTCCACCCTTTACTGTGACCTTGGGCCAGGTGTTAGCTTTCCCAAGCCTCAGTTTTCTCATCTAAAAGCAAACAGTATGGCTACGCATAGTGGCACACTCCCATGATTCCAGTGACTAAGAAGGCTGAGGCAGGAGGATTGCAAGTTCCAGGTTGTCCTTGGCAACTTAGTGAGACCCTGTTTTGAAATAAAAAGGACTGGGGATGTAGCTCAGCAGAAGATTGCCTCTGGGTTCAATCCTCAGTGCTGGGGGTGTGGGGTGGGGGAGAGGAATAAAAAATGGAATGATGTGTTGCTTTGTGGCTAAAATAAAAGGCACGAACAGCGCAAGAGACAAAGGTCAGCTCCTCCTCTATCACTTGGGAAGCTTCAGCCTAAAGCAGCAAGACAAGCCTTTGTCACTGTCCCAGCTGCCTGTGCCCATGAGGAAACCAGAATTCAGCAAGTGCTTCCTCCTTCACATGAGTCTTGATTTAATTCCCTCCACCCCCCATCCTGGTGGATTCCCTTGTTCTTGGAGCGTTTTGGTAAAGAGGTATTTTACCACTTAAAGATGCGTGTGTGTGTGTGTGTGTGTGTGTGTGTATGTGTATGGGTCAAAGCACGTAAGAGAAAGGCCGGCAGAGGATACTGACTTCGAGGTATTTTTTTCTTCTTTTACATTAGAATTTCATTCCGCCTTATTCACAAATGTCCCAGCATTCTAGCACTGTAGTTTTAAAAGGTCTGTCTCCCCAGACTGGTCGCTCTGGTATTCATCACGGTCTGTGCTTCAGCATCCAGAGCCCAACCCTTCAGGGCCACAAGGGTGGTCACCAGCCCTCCAATGTGGCCTGGCCAGGGTGCTGACCAAGGGTGTTTTTTGGTTTTAGGCTGAGCAGCAAGTCCCTGCTGACATCAGATGACTATGAGCTGGGAGCAGGGATCAGGAAGAGGCACAAGGGTCCTGAGGAGGAACATGAGGCCCTCATCGGAATGGGGAAAGCCAGGGGGAGGAACCAGAGCTGGGATGAGCAGGAAGCTTCATCTGACTTCATGAGTCAGGTCAGTAGTACAGTCTTCCAAGGGTGCTGTGACCCTGGGATCAAGAACCTAGAGGTTATGCCCAAGTGAATGCATGTTCCCCTTGCAAGTCTGTTGGCCCCTCCTTCTCTGTATAGAAACCCGAAGGAATGATTGCCTTGGTGTATGGTGTATGCACAGAGAAATAAAGCCCAGAGGTCAGGGACTTACAAAGTAACACAGCTTTAGAGGTGGATCCAGAACTAAAAGATACATCCATTTGAGTGCACCATGACCCTTTGTTGAAGCCAAACAGGGAGACTGCAAGTTCTTAACCAAATAATACAATTACTCTGTTGTTTAACAGTATAATTGTTTAATGAGCAGCTTCACCAGTTCCATGGTTCTAAGAAATAAGGGCTTGATGCCATTGTAATTTCCTCTGTGAACTCTCCAGGGGTAACGGGGTGAGAGCCAACTCCTTGATTTTTCTTATTTCTGCAGAGCATGGAAATCATCCACTTAAGGCCCTCATCTCTAAATGCTAATGTACTTTGTCATCCCTCCCCATAAAGCCCTGTGCAAAGGGGATGTTTTGGTTGATTTGGCCATCAGAAGGGAATACTCTCACAGGGAGACTGGGTCCAGGAAGAGAAAGATTGTCATTTTGTACATCAGAATTCTTTTCACTCTGAAATTGTGGCGAGGGATGCTTTTGTTGTTTAAATGACACTGTCCCAACTTCTTTCCTCCTTATGAAATGCTACCTGATTAAAGAAAATAGAGATAACATGTTGAAATTCATGGCATTAATGGCTTTGAAAACCGCACATTTCACTTCCACAAATGACTACAGTTGACGATAGATGTGCAAGCAGGAATTTGAATCTGTGAAATCTCTAATCATTCTTTATGCTTCAGGCATCCAAGGCACACTCCAGGCATTTTCTTGGCAGCTTTGGCCCATTTAGTTGGACAGGCTGGTTTAGATTGTGCAGCAGTCTCTGTCAGCTGTTGTAGGTGGTTGAGATAAGCAGATCAGCCATGCTTTGATCTAGCTTTTCAATCTTGGTTCCCTTCCTCCTGTCTTAATCCGGCTACCTTCTCCAGGCCATTGGAAGCTCTCCTTGCTTAAAAGTGCTTCTCTAGGAGGTACCAGAGTGTGCCATGGAAAGCCAAAGGGGAAAGACCAGTGCCAATGACAATTGTGACCACAGTAACAGCTATTTGATAAGTGTTTACTTTGGGCCATTCTGAAAAGTGCCTTCTGTGCCTTAAATTCGGTGCATCTTAAGAACAACCTGGGGATATCCAGACATAAATATCCCCATTTTACAGAGTGTAAGGATTGAGGCGGAGAGGAGTTAAGTAACTTGCTGGAAGTCAGGCATAAGGCAGGACTGGAGCCCAAGCTCTTGAGTTGTACATAGAAGACGACTCTCCTGTTTTGCCAAATGTCTTAACTTGTGACCCAACTTCTCTCTCCAGCTAAAGATCAAGAAGAAGAAGATGGCCAGCGACCAGGAGCAGTTGGCAAGCAAACTAGACAAGGCCCTGTCCCTCACAAAGCAGGACAAGTTGAAGTCACCCTTCAAATTTTCGGACGCCTCTGGGGGGAAATCCAAAACTAGCGGGGGCTGCGGCAGGTTCTTAACTCCTTATGAGAGCCTGCTGGGCAAGGACAGGAAGGCACTAGCCAAAGGCTTAGGCCTGTCTATGAAATCCTCCAAAGAAGGTAAACACAAAAGGGCCGCCAAAGCCAGGAAGATGGAGGTGGGGTTCAAGGCCAGAGGCCAGTCCAAGTCGGCCCATTCCCCGTTCGCCTCGGAAGTGAGCAGCTACTCCTACAGTAAGTAGCGGCCGTCATACCGCCTCTCGGCCACTGTTTCTTTTCTTTCCTTTCCTTTCCTTTCTTCCTCTTTTTCTGTGAGGAGATCCAAGGCCCCTTTTTGACTTTGCGCCGCTTCAAAGTTCGCAGCGGGTGCGCCTGAAGCGGAAACGCCTGTGATTGGCTGGCGTGGTGCTGAGTAGGCGCCTGTAGTTGGTGGGCGTCAGTGATTGGCTGGTGGACGCGGAAGGCCGCCTGCCCTCTTTCCGCTTGCGGTCCGGAAGCCGTCCTTGTGGAGGACTTTTCGTGTTATGAAGTTTGCGCCGGTCAGCCTAGAGAGGCTGGAGTACAGTGCTTTTATGAGTGCTAGAGATGACGGGTTCTCCTGCCCGCAGGAAGCTCGCGGTCCTCTGCGGAGAATCAGGCCAGGTGTTAGTGGAAACGGAGGTTGTGGAGCGCGCCTCCGAGCGCTTCACGGGCGTGTTTTCGATGTATCTGTGACAGCCCTACCATCGGTTTTGCTGCTGAGGATGCGCCTGGGTGTGGAGAATCGAGCCGGGGTTAAACCCGGTTCTCTTCGACCCGCCTGCCCGCTGGCGCTTCTTGCCGCAACGGACGTTACCATTTCGGCCCTGTCCACTGCGTATGTGGCTCTCCAGCCCTTGACGTGGAGCAGCCAGTGGGGCTGAGGGACGGAGTTTGTTCTATTTGCGTACAGACTGCCGCCCTGGAGCTGTTGTGGTTTTCCTGAGTGAGTTGGCTTTCCGTGGTCTGCAGCCTGCTATGTGGCAGGTAAAAGGTGCTCACTCTGTACTCGCGAGCCGAGTGCCTCATGTCGCAAGCCTAGGGTGGTCAGGTGCTCAGGACGTGGCTGCTGCAGGAAGATTTCTTGAGTACGGAGTCCCTAGGTCCTGGCGAGACTGGGCCTGGGTTGACCCCTACTAGGTTCTGTGTGTCCTTGGCTTTTGATGGGGTCCGTCCTGGTGTGTGTGTGTGTGTGTGTTTGAATGCCACGTACAAAAAAAAAAAATGAACATGTTTAATGCCAAACTGTGTTCTTGTAAGAAAATAAGAGCGTTTATGGACTTACTGCCACCCATCCCAAGGCTTTGGGGGAGCCTTAGGTGAGCCCACGTGGTAAAAAGGGGAGAGTCTGCAGACTCTCATGGATGAAAGACAGGCAGACTGGTGAGGACATGAGTGAGAGTGCCATAGCTTTGGTGCTTCTCAGTCTGGATGGGTGTGATCACACAGCACTGCCCAGGTTCCTGACTGTGTGGGAGCGAGGACAGACAGACAGTGACAGACTTATTTGACTGAAGGGGAAGGGAAGGGCTTTCCTTTGCGTTGTCCACCTTGTTCCTTTTGGAATAATGAAAAGGGGGAGGGAGGGAGTTGCTCCTCCTTGAGTGGTTGCTAGAAGAATTCCCACATGCCTTCACTTACAGGGGGACAGGGGTTGGGTAGAGGTGGAGGGCACAGATCATCTCAGTTCCCAAGGTCTTTGGGGCCCTTGGTGCTGATGAGTCCATTGCAGCAGGAGCATGCGTGTTCTTGCGAATATGAGGACGTGTTTTAGTTGTCCGTCTAATTCTGTTATGCCTTGTCCCACAACTGTATTGCCTGGGGAAAGAATCCAGCTAACATTGGAACAGGGAAGTCAGTGGGCCTGTCTTCACCTAGAAATGACTGCAAGAGACACCTGGTTGTAGAGAGAGCTCTTCTCTTTACTTGGTTTGTTTTTCTACAGTTTTAGGACAGTGGAAGTTTAGGGCCACAGAGGTGGAGGTGTGTTCCAGCAGGGATACCAGCAGAGTGGTCCCTTCACTTTTCCAGTTTGGATTGTAGGACATGGGTGGCATGCCTGGGAAGGCAGGTTTTGTCACCTTCTGGCATCTCTGAGTTGGGATGTGTCTTCAGAAGGGAGAGATTGGTACACAAGCAGGAGAGCTATGGCAAGAGCTAATGACTTGGTAGGACAGCCCTGTCCTCCAGATTTGCCAGACAGTCCTGAAGTTGGGGTCTTGGTTGGAGTGGAAAGGGGAGATGTTGATAGAAGCAGCCAGAGGGCACCCCACCCCCCATTTGTGTGGTTTCTCTTGGACTTGATGGCAGGTTTTGCCAGAATGATAGTTGCATGTGTTAATGTTCCTCTTGTTTGGCGTGGGCTTTACTAGATCAACGGATTACAGTCTTTGGCCATGGAGCTGTTTCTTCCTGCTCTTGCTTAACAACCCAGTGTGTAAAATGGAACAAAATGGTATATATTTGGGTTGAAGTTGGAAGGGACCAGAGCTATGCTCCTCCTCCAAGCTGGTTGGTCCTCTCCCAGGAGGGTTGGCAAGTCCTGGCCCTGTATCATGTAGTAGGGCCACAGGCTTTAGGAAGCCATTGGTGGTGTACTGGTGGAAAGGGGTGGGAGACCTCCAGTGAACTCATCCATCAGTTTCCCTGGTGTGAACTCTCCCTAGGGCCCATTTCAAGCTGTCTTTGCAGCGTTGCTGAGTGGGGAGTTGGGAAGAGATGAGTTCCATTGGCTCGCCTGAGCCCTTCCTCAGGGGTTGTGGCCCACCCCTGCAAGGAGCCTGTGGGCTGTGCACAGTGCACGGGTGGAAGGGAACCACATGGCAGTGGCCCCAAGGCCTGGGGAGAGTTCTCTGTTCCCGAGAGCAGGGCTCTTCCATCCTGCCAGTGCCTGGGAAGGCGGAGTGACTGACTGGTGGGTGATTCCAGCAAGCCTAAAGAGGGCCCGGATCTGGCACCTGGGAAGTGCCTGAGTGTCTGAGGCTAGCACTTGGAGGGTGAGGCGCCGGCCAGGAGCAGAGCTTTCCCAGAGCCAGGAGGCATTTGACTTTGTTCTGGCCCCCCAAAACAGTGAAAGCGACACCAGCCCTCTCCTCGCTGTGCCCTGTGACTTATTTTTATTAAAAACTACTTTGACTGCAGATACGGACTCAGAGGAGGACGAAGACTTCTTGAGGGATGAGTGGTCTGCCCAAGGCCCTTCCAGCTCCAAATTGACCTCCTCTCTCCTGTGCGGCATGGTGGCCAAGAACAGCAAGCCCCCCGTGGGCCCCAAGCTGACCAAGCGGGGTCTTGCGGCCCCCCGGACTCTGAAACCCAAGGCGGCCGCCAGCAGGAAGCAGCCGTTTTGCTTGCTGCTTCGAGAGGCCGAGGCACGCTCCTCCTTCAGCGACTCTTCGGAGGACTCGTTTGACCAAGGTTACTAGCTCCAAACGCGAAATACCTTCCATGTTTTAGCGCGAGAGAGTGAGTGCGAGAGTGAGTGCGAGAGCGAGAGCGAGAGCGCGTGCGCACAGCAGATGGCGACGCTGCGGCCGTCCACTCGGATGGCCACAGGAGGAGCCGTCTTGGTTCTTGGCAGCGTAGCCTGCCGTATCAGCCTATTTTTGTTTTTGTTTTTATTGGTACTGTATCATTGTGATAATATCATTGACTGGCTCTTTTCGAGCTTTTATACGGACTGGTTTTTAGTCTCTACTTTTCTCCGCCCTCCTCCCTCTGCGCCCTGTCCCCACCCGAGGCCCTGCACCTTTCCTGTCCTCCCAGACCGCAGGCCTGGGCTGGGTGCTCTTTTGGCGTGGGCCCCGCAGAGGCTTCCTGAGGAGCATTTTGTAAATGGACTTCTGTCGTGTGGGCGTGTGACTTGATGTTTGTACTGCGATTTTGGTAATACCAAGCTTTATTAAACATACCGAGTTCATTTTTAACTAAACCGTGTGCCTTGTCTCTCTTGCTGTGTCCTTACTAGACATCAGGTTGATGCTTCCCTTCATTTTGTTCCTCCTCCCCCTCCTCCCTCCTGCTCCTCCTCCCCACCCCAGAAGGAGTAGACGGGTGGCACCGTTCTTCTCTATTATTCAAATATCCCTGGTGGCTTTGGCATCCATCCCACTGTTCAGGTTGAGTCAGCCGCTCTCACCTCCAGCATCATCTTTTTTTTTTTTTTTTTTAATTAAGCTGCTTGTTTGTGTTTTATTTTCTTAAAGCTCTGCTCTTACTCACCAGTGGTTAAAAAATATTAACTTTTAGACACTTGTCTTCTAACACATATTTCTGTTTTGAAGGGCATGTAAGCAGTGCAGGGTCAAGGCTGTGTGCTGTCCCAGGTTTTTGTTGTTAAATATGGAAGTGTGGCCTCATTGCCACATTGAGGGACAAAAGGCAGGCCTAGAGCACTGGCCTGTGAGTCCTAGGCCTGGTTTGGTCTCAGCTCAGCCAGGGGTCCTTAGCCAGCTCTCTAAAAAGAAGGTCAGACTCCATGACCTCTGAGATTATGCTGGCTCTGACTTCTCTAACCTCAGAATTGTACTCGGGGGTTAGAAACATCCGAGTCCTTCAGGCCCTTCAATCAGAAATGTCCCAAGAAGGGGGAGCAAGTAAAAATGTTTCCTAGCCCTGGTTTTAGGGTTTGCCTCAGGGTGGATTTCCTTTAGGGTCAGACCACAGGGATCCCCAGAACCCTGAATAGCAACACCCAGATGTCAGCTGCTCCCTGAGGAAGACCTGGGGGTGGGGTGTGTCATAGCAGACCTGGCCATGACCTGGCCCAGGCCCCTGGAACCGGAAAGCTGCCCCCACTTTCTAGCCTTGCTCCAGTTCCCCTGCCTCTGCCACCTCCCCTCCAAATTGGCAGAGATGGATTTTGGGTTACCAGGCGATGGCAGTCAAGGAGGCTCATGTTCTCTTGGGCTGCTGCCGTGTCTGAGATACTGTGCCCTGGGCTAAGAAGAGAGGCCACCAATTGGCTGGCCAGCCTAGTTTTCTGAACCCTTCCCCACCGCCCAGCTTCTATGGATGAGTCTGGTTGACTTGCTATCCCCTTTCCCCCCTCGCCTCCTGCCTCTCCCCAACCTGAGCTGGACCCCCTCCTCTCTGCTTATACACCCTTAAACCCAGGGTTCTAGCTCCCAAATTTTTGAGCTCTGCTGCCCCAGCTCAGATCCCACAGAGAAACAGGCAGTCTCCCAGACCTCTCAGGAGGGGCAATGTGCCCTTGGGCCCCAGGACTGGACCCAGTAATGCCAGTGGACAGAGACCAGATAGGGGAGGACAGGGGTGAGGGAGGGGCTCAGCTCCTCACCTTGCCCACTGCAAGCAAAGCAGCCGGTGAGGTCTGGAGAGGGACACCTGGGGATAGGGCCTCACCCACCCTGGTACTAAACACTTATTGGCTTGGCTTTTCTAGTGTGTCTGCTTTCTCCTCCCCGCAGCTTGACCATACCTCCACCCTTGACCCCTACCCATGATGCTTTGAGTGTCTGTTTCGGTCTCTTGCATTTGCTCTCACGCTGCACTCTGGACGCAAAGCGAAGGCTGGGAGTAGGGCAGACGGCGCAGCGGGTCACTGAGCTTGGGTCCGAGCCTGGCTCGTTGCTCCGTAGGTAGGCAAAACCCTTTTCTTTCTGTCCTCTGTACACCTCCCCTCCTCGGGGTCTGCCCCCACCGGGTCTGGCAGCAGCAGATTCCTTGGCGTTTATTGGGTTTTGGGAAACCAAACCAAGTTATTAACCCCTTGCCCTGAGCCAAGATTTTTTTTTTTATACATATGTATATGTATGTATACAAAGTTCTCTGCAAATTTACTTATTGGGATTTTTCTCCCCTTTTGCCCTTGGCAAGCTCTGTTGCCTCAGGTGTGGACGATTCCAGAGAGGCTTTCTTGGCCCTCAGACCCCCATTGCTCCTCTGCCCCCATGGACCTTGACCCAAGCAGACCTGCCTTCGTGGGAGGCTGCCAGCCACATTCATCAGGCAGGCGGGGAACCGGGACCACAGGAGTCCGCAGGACCACAAGATGATCCATGTCCCTTTTGTAGAAAGCACCTTTTCTGGGCTTCTGCCTTCTAGATGTTCCTCCACTTCAAAGTGCTGGGACTGGCCTGCTCCTGGCTTTCTGGGATCTGATAGGGCCTCGGAGGGCTCTCAGAAACCCAGAGCCAGCCCTCCAGCCCTCCTGCACCCACGCTGCCGGCCCGAGAGCCTTCTGGAAGGAAGATTTCTGGAGTTACAGAGTCCACACCTGAGTGGCCAGGGCAGTGTGTTTTTAGAAGGGAAATCTCCTGGTCCCTTGCCAGCCCCATGTCCCCATCCCAGCCAGCCACCCATGTGCCACCCTGCCCAAATTGACCAACCCCAAGGAGACCTGATGTGGGGGACCCAGGTGCTGTCGAAAGTCTGCCTACACTTAGCCTGCTTTGCCGCTGTGGCCCACTGGGGCGGAGACAGAACCATGTGACGTCGCAATGTGAATGATCGCAAGTGTGCACTGCCTGCCTGCCCCTGCCTGCCCCGCTGGCCTCCCTAGCCTGCTGCATCCATCGCTCTGGAGCCAGTCTCCCACTCACACCCTCTTAACAAACCTACCCTCTCTGCCTTCTCCCTCGATCCACCCCTGTGGACTCCTCCAGCTCCTCACCATCTCCCTCTCCCAGGCTGGAAAATCCCAGCAGAAATCCAGGCTCCTTCTGATAAATGGATAGATGGAATCTGTTCTCCTGGGACTGCTGGTTTTGGCCACTAGTTGTACTTAACCAAGTGGTGGCTTGGGACGTTGGCAGGAGAACGTGGACTTGGCCATCTGTCTTCCCCCATGCAACCCCTGAGCCAGTTCTGGCTGGGCAGTGCTGCCTTCCATCGTGCCTAGGCCCTGCCCTTGGCGGGCAGCTCCCAGTGCTCTGGCCTTTTGAGGCAGATGAGTCCCTGCTGCACGTGCCCTTCTGCAGCTCCTTGGCTATGGTGAGTCAGGTGTCAGGTGCCTCCTCTCCACCCTTTTGGGTCTGCAGGGCCATCTCCCTGGGAAGGTCAGAAGCAACTCTGTGCCACAAGACAGTTTTTTTTGGTGGAGGGTTTGGTTCTTAGGCAGGTGGCATCATCATTTCCTGCCAGCTTTGTCACCCAGCCTGCCAGTGTTCTGATACCCAAGCTGGCCTTGAGGGACTGCTGGCTCTCAGGCTATCAGGACCAGTGGCTGGGGAGAAGCATGTCCTTATTCTCCTACCAGAGAGACAGGTTTAGTCAGCCAGCCAGCCCCACTGCTGCCTGAGCACTTGGCCCCTGGGAACCTTGGTCTCCAGATGCAGAATGGGTCACCTCACCTGCCCCAAGTGTTCCTGTGAGTTGAGAGCCGTGGCCCACTGTAGCTTCTGCTGCAGTGGGGACAGCATGGTTCCTCTGGAGGCCCTGATTCTTTTGATCCTTCTACATGGGATCCTGAATCTATAGCCTGTCTTTTCTCCTACTACATGGGATCTTCCCCTTAGCAGGGCTGCAGGGCAGGAAGATTATCTGGTGCCACAGATAAGAAAACAGGGACTCGGGGGGAGACTTGGCACCCAGGCCCCTCAGCAGGGGGTGCTGCTGAGAGTCAACTTTGGACTAGAGCCCTATTTGAGGCTTGAAGTATGGGGGCCCCAAGCCCTTTAAAAGAGACCATACTCCACCTTCTCCTGTCACCGGCCCCCAGGCTTCCAGCAGTTTGCCACTAGCTCCTTGCCTGGACCCCTCAGCCTGAGCTCCATTTCCCCCTCTTCTTTCTACCTCCTTTTTCTTCTCTCCTGCCTCCTTCCTCAGCCTCCGTGTCTATGTCGGGGCGTGTGTGCGTGTGTGAGATGTGGTGAGCGCTGTCTCCAGTCCTTGTCTGTGTGTCTGTCCCCTGCCCACAGCACAGGTGCATGTCCGTGCTCCCCTCTCAGAAGCCCACCCTGACACCCAGAGCCGCTGGGATGCCCAGGATGCCCATGTGCTGGGCTCTGATTGATGGAGGCCTTGGGCCATGGGTGGGTCTGTGGGCTGGTTCTGGATCCTCCCCCAGAGGCCCCCTGGTGAGGATGGTGGGGAGGCTGGAGCCTAGTGGCTGCTCTGGCCCCAGGGGTTGGGGGTGGTGGGGGGCGGCATGTGCCTAGGCCAGGGCCCTGACTTGCCCCCTGTTTTCTGCACGCCAGATGAGAGCTCCGAGGAGGAGGACGAGGAGGAGGAGCTGGAGGAGGAGGAGGCTGGTGGTGGCTATAGGCTGGGCACCCGAGAGCGGGCCCTGTCGCCAGGCCTGGAGGAGAGTGGTCTGGGCCTGCTGGCCCGGTTTGCAGCCAGCGCCCTCCCCAGCCCCACGGTGGGGCCATCTCTGTCGGTGGTGCAGTTGGAGGCCAAACAGAAGGCCCGGAAGAAAGAGGAGCGACAGGGCCTGATGGGTGAGTGTGGGCAGGTGTGCCACCAGGCGGTGGGTGCCTTGGGCCCCATCCCACAGATGAAACTCAGAGCTGGGTAGGAGCAGAGCTGGGAGTGGGTGAAGCATCTGCCCTGTGGGCCAGCCCTGAGTGGTGCCAGTGCTGGTGTTGGTGTCATGGACCCTGGCCTGCTGTCCTCTTGGGGGGTTTATGGCCACCCAAAGATAGCATCCTTTACTCTCATGCTCTGAGCAAACATGGCCCTATGTCCAGTATCCTGGAGGCTATAGGAGCCTAAGGGAGGCCCTTGACCTTCTTAGGGACAAGAAGCCACTCCAGATTAGAATACCAGCTGGCCTGTGAGGGACATGGGAGCTGGCTGAGAAGGAGGTTCAGGGAGAAGCAGCAGCCTAGGTATAGCGAGGAGGAAAGGGATGCCATGCTTGGGCACTGGAGGGGTGCTCTCGGTGAGTTTGAGGTGGAGGGCTAGGCCTCGCAGTGCTGGGACTGGGCCTGGAGAAGTGCAGGGGCCTTGGCAGGCTCTGTATTCTGTTGTCATTGATCTTGAGGCTTCTCTGTGAGATCAGGCTCTCCCTCCCACTGCCCCAATGGGCTAACTGAGGCCACAACACTAATACTTGGGCAGGAGACTTGGGCTCATCCTGGTCTCACTTCCTTCCTGTCTGATCATGTTGTTGTATCAGGGTCCTGTGTCCCTGGTGATTCCCCAGTCTACTTTTTTCTTAGCCTTAAGAGGGGGGCATGGGATCCTCCTGGTAGGTGCTGGGACAGGGAAATGGGCACCGTGATGCTACCCTGCGGCTCTCTGCAGGCCTCCTCTGAATGACCCCTTTCCCCAGCTTAGGGACCAGAGCCTCACTCTCAGCCTGCAGTGCCTCCTGAGGCCCCATTTCTGGCCATGCCAGGCTCCAGGCCCTGACCCTGCCTTCCCCCTCCTTCCTTTCGCTTCCTCTCACCATTATTCCCTGGGCTTCAGACTTGGCTTTCCTGCAGGGTGCCATCAGCGCCCTCAGGCTTGCTCCTGTCAGGATGCGCCTTGCAGAAGCAGCTGAAGGACTTTTCCCCAGAGCCCAAACTTGAATAGGACTCTTTTCTTAGAGTTTGTTCCGAGTTGCCTCTTGGTGGGATTCCACCTGTTCCTCCACCAGCCTCCTGCCACACCCCCACCCCAAAACTTCAGGTTACTGGCTCTAGTGCCTTCAGCTTTTGTACTTGCTTTTGCTGAAGGAGCAAACATCCATTCCGTCCAAATTGCCCAGTGGGTTGACCCAGGGTTTGAATTGTTCCCTTCTTATATTTTTCACGTCTGAAGGGTCTGGAGTGATGTTTCCTTTTTAATTTCTGATATAATTTCCGCCTCCTTTTTCTCACCTTCCTCATCATTCTGGCTAGAAATTACCCACTTCAATGATTTCTGCTGTTATTTCCTCTCTTCTGTTTTCTTTGGGTATAATTTACACCTGCTTTTCTTAGGGTAGAAGCTTAGGTTGCTGCTTTGGGATCTTATTCTTTTCCAATACAGATATTGAAAGCTCTATAAACTTCTATTAATGCTGCTGTAGTTGCACCTCACATGTTTTGATATGATTATTGTATTTTTATTATTCAGGATATTTTCTAGCTTCTCTTTTGATTTCTGCTTTGACCCAATGATTATTTAGGAAGGTATTTGTTTTCCAAATATTTGAGAAAAGTTGCCTGGTTATCTGATTGTCGTTGATTTCTAATAAAACTCCATCGTGGATTGAGAGCATAGCTATACTATCATTTCAATCTTTTATTTTACTTAAGTAATTTATTTTTGTGGTACTGGGGATTGAACCCAGGCCTTGTGCATGTGAGGCAAGCACTCTACCAACTGAGCTGTATCCCCAGCCCTCAACCTTGTAATTTTTACAAAATTAAAAAATATCTGGCATTTTCCCAGTAGGTGCACACTTAATATATGTTTTCTGATGTTGTTACGTACATTATTCCACAAATATCACCCACATCAGTGTGATCAGTAGAGTTCATATCTATGTCTTTGCAGTTTGTTTCTTGTCTAGTTCTCTCAGTTGCTTAGAGATAGGTAAAATCTCCAACTATGATTGCACATCTTCTCTTTCTTCTTTTAATTCTGTCAATTTTTTGCTTCATTTACCTGCAGCTCTATTATTGGGTGGAAACATGATTATGATTGTTGTTTTCCTCTTCACTTTGTTATTAAAGAAGTGTTCCTTTCTACCTCTAGTAACATTTTGTTTTGAAATTCATTTTGTCTGGTATCACATAATCACTCCAACTTTCTTATGCTGACTATTTGCTTTGTATCTCTTTTCCCATCCATTTACTCTCATTTTGTCTATATCTGATGTAAGTCTCCTGTAGATGCCATTTACTTGTTTTTTTTCATCCTTTAATTTCTGTCTTGTGTGTGTGTGTGTGTGTGTGTGTATATGTGTTTGGTTGTTACTGGGGATTGAGCCCCGGAGTGCTGAGCTATACC
Organism: Marmota monax; assembly: GCF_021218885.2. Taxonomy (NCBI): domain Eukaryota; kingdom Metazoa; phylum Chordata; class Mammalia; order Rodentia; family Sciuridae; genus Marmota; species Marmota monax. The sequence continues at coordinate 4,344,946 of NW_026693034.1, read as the reverse complement.
TTCTGCCCTTTTTAGAGACAGGGTCTCACTCACTAAGTTGCTCAGACCGGCCTACAACTTTGAGTCTTTCTGCTTCAGTCTCCTGAATAGTTGAGATTATAGGCATGTGCCTGGCTTGTTTTTGTTTTTTCAGTGTTGAATCTATAATATTTAATGTAATTATTAATATGGTTGGGTTTGAATCTACTTTAAAAAAGAAGTAGTATTGATATAGTTTATATACCATAAGATACACCTTCAAATGTGTGATAATTCAGTGGTTTTTATTGTATTCACAGACTGGTGCAACCATCACCACTACTTTAGATCATTCTCATCAGTCCCAAATGAAACGCAACACCCATTTGCACTCTCCCACCAAATTCCCACCAAATTCCAGCCCTAAGCACCACTTCTTTCTGTCTTTAGAGATTTACCTGTTCTTAATATGCCACATAAATGAAATCCTATAACACGTGGCCTTTGCATTCATTCACTTTGCATAGTGGTTTCCGGGTTCATCTGTGTTGTAGCATTATCAGTATTCCATTTCTTTTTATGGATGAATTCCAGTCCATTTTATATAGTTGTACCACATCTTCCCTACTCCTCAGTTGAGGGACATTTAGGTAGTTTCCATTTTTTGAATTTTATGGATAATGGGTCTATGAATATGTGTGTACAGGACATATATTTTCAGTTCTCTAGCAGTGGAATTCTGGGTCATTTGGTAACTTCATCTAACCTTTTAAGGAGTTGCCCAACTCTTTTTCCAAAGTGGCATTCCACTAGCAGTGTACGAGCTTCCAGGTTCTCTACACCCTCAGCAATACTTGCTATTATCTTTCTTTTTTGGGCTGGGGATGTGGCTCAAGCGGTAGCGCGCTCGCCTGGCATGCTTGCGGCCCAGGTTCGATCCTCAGCACCACATACAAACAAAGATGTTGTGTCCGCCGGAAAAAAACTAAAAAATAAATATTAAAAAATTAAAAAAAAAATCTTTTTTTTTATTACAACCACTTTAGTGGGTGTGAAGTATGGTATCTCATTTTGGGTTTTTTTTTTTGTTTGTTTGTTTGTTTTGTGCTGGGAATGGAACCCAGGGTCTCATACATGCTAGACAAGCATTCTACCACTTAGCTGTACCCCCCGCTTTTTATTTTGATTTGCATTTCTCTCATAACTAATGACGTTGAGCATATTTTTAGTGGCCAGTTCTGAAACTTCTTTTGGGAAATATCTCATTTAAATCCTTTAGTCATTTACAAAACTTGTGTTTTTGTATTGTTGAATAAAAATTTTTTAAAAATATATTCTGGTTACAGCTCTCTTATCACATAAATGATTTACAAGTATTTTCTTCCTTTCTTTTGAGTGGTTTATTCACTTTTTTGATAGTGTTATTCAAAAACCAGAATTTTTAATTTTGATGAATCCAGTTTATCTGATTCTTTTCTTGTCACTTGTGGTTCTGGTGTCATATGTAAGAAAGTATTGCATAATCCAGGGTCATAAATATGTATTCCTGGTTTCTCTTAAGACTGCTATAGTTTTGCTCTTTTATTTATGTCTGTGATCCATTTTTAGTGAATTTCCTTATGTGGAATGGTGTGGGGGACTTTTGCATGTGGATATCCCATTGTCATTTTGTGTGTTATTATTATGTGTTGAAAAGTCTATTCTTTCATTGGTCTTGCTGCTTTTGTTGAAAATCAATTGAAAATCAATCAATTGAACGTAAGTGTGAGGGATTATTTCTGGGCCTTGAGTTTTATTCCAGTGATCTACTCTTTCACTCTTATGCCAATACCACACTGTCTTGATGACTATAGCTTGTGTAATTGTTGAAACTGGGAAGTGAGGGTTCCCTATCTTTGCATCCCCCTCCTTTTAAAGTTTTCTTGGAGCTTCTGAGTCCCTTATACTTCCATATGACTTTTAGAATCAGATTAATATTTTCGGCAAAAAAAGCCTACTGGGATTCTGATGGGAATTGTATTGAAGTTGTAGACCAGTTTGGGAAATATCGTTATCTTCACAATATAAATCTTTGATCCATGAACATGGGATGTTTTCCCCTTTATTTGGATCTTCTTAAATTCATTTTAGCAATGTGTTGTGGTCTCCAGTGTTTGAGTTTCACATCTCTTTTGTTGAATGTGTTCACGTTTACCCTTTCTGATGCTATTGTAAGTGGAATTATTTTCTTCTCATTTATGGAGTGCTTGTTGCTAGTCTGTAGAAATACAATTGATTTATTTTATGTCGATCTTGTGTACTCTGCAAACTTGATGAATTCATTTATTAGTTCTAGTGGATATTTGTAGACTCCTTAAGATTTTTTTGTATACTAGAATCCTGTCTTTTGCAAACGGACATAGTTTGACCTCTCCCTTTATGTTATGTGTGCCTTCATTTATTTTTCTTGCCTGATTCACCTGCCAAGAGCCTCTCCAGTAGAAAACTGAATAGAAGTGATGAGAGAAGACATCTTTGTCTTATTTTTGACTATAGGGAGAAAGCTTTCAGTCTTTTACCATTAAGTATGGTATTAACTCTGAATCTTTCTTTCCATATGAATTTGGAAAAATTCCTTTGTCAGGTTAAGGAAGAAACTTCTATTTCTAGTTTGCTAGTGATTTTATAATGAAAGGATATTAAGTATTGGCAGATGCCTTTTCTGTGTCTATCAAGGTGTACATATAATTTTTGTTCTTTATTCTATTAATAATGGGTATTGAATTGCTTGATTTTTTTTGGTGGGGGGTATGTTGAACCAACCTTGCATTGCATTTCTGGGAGAAATCCCTTTGGTCATGATATAGTCTTTGTTGTTGTTATTCTTTTTAGATATACATGACAGTAGAAAGTATTTCGACATATTATACGTACATGGAATACAGCTTATTCTAATTAGGATCCCATTCTTGGGGTTGTACATGATGTGGAATTTCACTGGTTCTGTAGTCTTTTTTTTTAATATTTATTCTTTAGTTGTGCATAATACCTTTATTTTATTTATTTTTATGTGGTGCTGAGGATTGAACCCAGGGCCTCGCACGTGCTAGGCGAGCCGTCTACCGCTGAGCCACAACCCCAGCCCTATAGTCTTTTTTAATATGTTCTTAAATATTTGGGAAATATTGTTATCACAGGTTTATAAGTGTTCTTTCTAAAGGATTGACCCTTATATCTGTTTTTGTCTCTAATAACAATTTTTTTCTTCAAAAGTTTATTTACATTAGTGCAGGCACTCTAGTTCTCTTTTGATTACTATTTGCATGATATATTGTTTTCATCCCCTGACTTTTAATTTGTTTCTTATCCTTTTGTCTATTTTGTTGTTGTTATTCTATTTTGCTGCTTTTTTCTTTTTGTTGGTACTAGGAATTGAACTCACCTATTGAGCTACATCCCCAGCCCTTTATATTTCATCTTAAGGTAGGATATTGCTAAATTACCCACAGTGGACTTAAACTTGGTATATTCTTCCTTCAGCCTCTTCAGTAGCTGGGATTACAGGCGTGTGTCACTATGCTACCATGCTTTGCTTGTACCCGTGTTTTTCTGTTTGTTTAATATGTTTAGGATTCCATTTTAATTTTCCTATTAGGTTTTTCAGTGTCTTTGTGGATTTCTTTTTTTGTGCTACTGAAGATTAAACTCAAGAGTGCTTTACCACTGAGTCATAGCCCCAGATCCTATTATTTTGAGGCGGGGTCTCCCTAAGGATGGCCTTGAATTTGTGATTTTCCTGTCTCCACTTCCTGAGGAGCAGGCATTATAGATGTGTGCCACCATGCCTGGTTGGAATTTTAAAATAGAAAATAGAACAATATATATTCCAAATTATTCACTTTACAGCTGGTAATAGTCCATTTTTAGTTGATAATGTGTTATTTCACATAAAATACAGAAATCTTACAACCTCATAGATCCGTATCACTCTCCATCTTTTAAATTATACATGTTACTTGTGGTACATGTACATGTCATCAACCCCAGAAAAGAATGTTATTAATTAAGTGGTAAACACTTATATGGCTTATAAATTTAGAGGAGAAAAAATGTTAAAGTCATCCTTTTGCATTTATTCAGGTATTTACAGTTTCTGTGCTTTTTCATTCTTTTCTGAAGATTATAGAGTTTCCACGTAGGATCAGCCTGAGGAGGTTCATTTGGCATTTTTGTATGGTAGGTGTGCTGGTGGTGAATTTTCTTAGTGTTCTTTTTTTCTGAAAATATTCCCATTTTCACTTTCATTCTTGAGTGATATTTACCCTGCGGGTAGAATTTTGTGTTTACAATTTTTCTTTTAGCACTTTAAAGGTGATCCACTTAAACTCTCCTCTGGCTTCTAGTTTCTGACGAAAAGTTACCCATCAATCTGATTGTTCTGTAAGAGATAGGTCATGTGTGAGTCAGCTTTCGGTTATTATAACAAATACCTGAGATAATCAACTTAAAAAAGAGGAAAGGTTTATTTTGGTTCACAGTTTTTCAGTTTAAGTCCATGACAGATTGGTCGAGTTGTTTTGGGCCTGTGGCAGCACAGTATGCGCAGTACATCATAGCGGGAGTGCACAGAAGAGGAGGACATTCATCTCCTGGCAGGAAAGAAGAGAGGGTGTGGGGAAGAGACTGGAATCCCCCAATCCTCTTTGAGGCCATGCCCCCAGTGACCTAAGACCTCCAACCAGGCTCCACCTCCTGAGTGTCCCACCACCTCTTAGTAGCCATGCTAGAGGGCAAGCTTCTAAACCCTGGGGGACATTCCAGATCCAGACTCTGGCAGGGTGGATTTCTCTTGCCGCTCTCCAGGTTGTCTTTGACTGTCAACCCTGGCTGGGATGCGCCTCAGTGGACTTCTTGCATTGACACTCTTTGGCAGTCATTTAATGTCTTGAGTCTGCAAATATCTGTGGCCACCAGCTATTAACACTCAAGATTTTTTTCCTTGCCATCAAAGAGACCTCAGATTCTGTTGCTTTGTTTTAATTATATCCATTCAGGTCTTAGGTCCCTTCAGTGAATCTCTTATTTCCAAAATTGTCAATTTCAGTTCTGCAGTTTCCATGTAGTTCTTTTCAATTTTATGTTTGTCTGCTTGCCCTTTTTGTCTCTGGTAAAATTTCCAGACGTTGAAAATGAGTTTTGATTTACTCATTTGAGATAGGTGTGGCATCCTTAATAGAATCTTCATCTGCTCCAGCATCAGCTTCATCTTGGGGTAATGCAGTTGGTTTTCTTTACTTTCTTGAATGTTGTGCGTCTTCTTGGTTCTTGTCTGTCAAGTGATTTGGGTTGTGTGCTGTACATTATGAAGGTGAGGTTGTGCAGGGTCAGAGTGGCCTTGTTTTGCTTCACTGAGGGATATTTCCTTTCCATGGCAGGTGTTGCCCTGGTGGGACTTGAGCTCAATTTTTGTTTCCCACCATGGACTCTCTTCAGATAGGGCTACGTTGGGCCTGTTCTGTGTGTGGGTGACTTGGGGCTACTTAGAGCTACTTAGAGGTATGAATGGGCAGATAGAGGTCATTGATCCCCCTTTCTCCTCTCTTCTGTGTGGTGCGTTCCCAGGATTCTCTTCCCTGCTTTCTGAGATCAGAAGGACTCACTGTTTCCCCACGCATGCTGGGCCCTCCCTACTGTGTGCACCAGGAAGACTGTGCCCAGAACCAGGTAGAAGTGCAGGGATGAGGTCTCATTGCTGTAGCTCCAGTTCCTTGCTTCCAAGCCAGCCTCTCTTTGCAACTCCGTTCACTCTCCACACTTGCTTCTTACACAACACACCTGCAGTGCGCCCCATGCCTCCAGGTGTTCTAGTGGTTTTCCAGGGGCCTGTCATTGGACCGGACCCACCTGAGCACCCCAGTCACATTGTTATGTCTAAAAGCATAACTCTCAAGCCTGAGTTTTACAGCCTGGACTGCCATCAACCATGAAAATCCCTAGCTCCCTCCCCATTCAAAACTGTTGACAAACATTCCATTAACAAATGATGAGTTAAAACTAATGGCATCATTAAACTCTGCAAGTGACTCCCAGTGGGTGACCCCTGTCTCTCCCTGCTGTGGCTGCCTCTTTTGGGGCCGGTTCTACCCCTTCCCACAAATCCTTGTGGACAGGCCCCCAGCTGCGGCATGTGGGATTGATAGGGTTGATAGGCAGGGTTGATTGAGCCCTGGTCTTGGCTCCTGTGCTTCTGGTGGTGGTGGCGGGTGCTGGATCCTAACAGGCTGTCTCAAATGTCTCATCTCTGGGCTCCAGCTCCCTTTTCAACCCCTGTCCCAGGGGGAAGTGCCTGGAGCCCCTCACTTGCGTGCTTTGCCTGTGTACTGGGCCTCAGGGGAATTCCCAGCCACCTCTGGGAGGTAAAGCAGGCAGGGTGGGCTGAAAGGTGGACAGAAACGCTGTGCTGTGGTGGTGCCATATGAGGGAGCTGTGGATACACAGGATGCCTGAGGGCCAGGGGCCGGGCAGGGCGTGGGCCGGGCGGGGGGGGGGGGTGTCAAGGGACCTCCTTACAGTGGACTCAGGGGTTTTCCAAGTTGAGGTTGGAGCGCGATGGTGCTTCAGGCGGAGGGGACTGCGGAAGCAAAAGCCAGGAGGTTAGAAGGGGTAGAGGACGATCATGCTGAGCTAAAGCCGGTAGCTCTGCAGTTTACTGGAGTTATGTGACAAAGGAGCCCCCAGAGTAGGTCCCTAGGCTCTTGGAAGGGATGCTGGGCCTCCTGTCCAGGAGCGGAGGGGCTGGGCCCCAGGGCTGTGGGGTTCTGGTGAGGCTCCGCCTTCTGAGGGTGTCGGGGCACAGCCACTGGAGGCTTCAGGGAGCCTGTGAGAGAGGCCCTAGGGGTTGGGGCTTTCCACGGGCTTTCCCAGACGCCTTGCAGGTGTGCAACCTCCCCTCCCCTGCCCTGTCTTCTGGGGTTTCCAGGGGCCACGTTGGAGGTGCTGGGGGGCTCAGGTGGGTCAGGGACCCAGTTCTCAGTGGAGCTCTGGGGCGGGGTTGGAGGCAGCACCTGGTCAGCCAGGGGTGGGGATAGGAAGCGGCCTGGGCAAGTGCCACTGCTTTCTGGGCCTCAGTTTCCTCTCCTGAAAACCGAAGAGTCCCTCCAGGAGTACAGTCCCCTGGAGAAATGGGTCTGGAGTCTTCGTGCTAGCGGCCAGGGGCAGAGTGGCTGGGAGAAGGAACCCCAGACCCTGGCCACAGCCCCCCTCCTCCCTGTCCAGGCACAGAGTTCGAGTACACGGACTCGGAGAGTGAGGTCAAGGTGCGCAAGCAGTCGCCTGCCGGGCTGCTGCGGCCCAAGAAGGGGCTGGGGGAGCCGGGCCCTTCCCTGGCTGTGCCCCCGCCCAGCGCCCGAGGCCCAGGCCCCACCAGCCCGGACAAGGCCAAGCTGGCAGCGGAGAAGGGGCGCAAGGCGCGTAAGCTACGGGGCCCCAAGGAGCCTGGCTTCGAGGCTGGGCCAGAGGCCAGTGACGACGACCTGTGGACCCGGCGCCGCAGCGAGCGCATCTTCCTGCACGACGCCTCAGCCGCAGCTCCTGCGCCCAGCAACGCAGCGCCCGCCCCCAAGCCCAGCCGTGGTGGCAAGGGCGGCTCCGCCGTGAGCCCGCGCAAGGACACCGGCCGTGCCAAGGACAGGAAGGATCCCAGGAAGGTAGGGGCTCAGCACAGGTGTGGGGCCTTGGGAAGGAGGCTGGGGTCCCCTAGGCTTGGGAACTGGCTCTGAGTTAGCCTGTGCTGATGAAAGCCCTGCTTTGCTGCCCCTTCCTTACAGAGCCCTTCATCTCTGTCCCATCTCAGGATGACGCTTAAAAATATGGATAAATACCCGAGGCCCCACATTGTTTGCTTTTCACCATGATAGCAAAAATACCTGAGATAGGTAGTTTATAAAGAGAAAAGTGTCCTTTGGCTCTCAGTTTGGGGAGTTCTGAGCCATGAGGGATTGGCCCCAGTGTTCTGAGCCTGTGGTGAGCCCCACATCATGGCAGGAGCCTGTGATGAAGCAAAACCTGCTCACCCAGCCAGCCAGGGATGAGGGAGGGCAAGGAAGTCCCCCAATGACCCATTGGCTCTACTTCCTAAAGTCCTACCACCTCCCAATAGACCAGCCTGGGAATCAAGCATCCAGCCTTCAGAGACTCTTGTCCCATCATAGCAGACCCCAGGGAAGATATCCAAAAAACCCATTGGTGATCTGGTGCCAGACCTGCTCCTTTGTGAATGTATTTAAAAAGGGGGTGTGGCAGCAGGTCTAGTAAGGACTTTTCAGGGTGCCTGTAGTAATTGTCGTGGGCTGGGGACCCTGGTCGTTTCTGTTGGTGGCACTGGCACTAGCACTGCCAACATCATGGTGGTTTGTGGCCTCCAGTCTTCACCTGCAGGAAAACCTCATTTCTTCAGAGGTAAAAACGTGAGACAGAGATGGGATTTGTGTGTGTGTGTGTAGATTGAACCCCGGGCTTCATTCATGCTAAGCAAACACTCTATCACTGAGCTACATTTGCAGCTCATACTTTCCTGAATTGTCTCCATGGATACTCTAAATTAAGAAAACTTGCCTTTCAAGAACACCAGGATACCGGACATGTTCTCCTTTTGCATTGGCTGCTAGGAAGTGCATGGTCAGTGGCTCCTTGCTTAAATAATTGTGTTCAGGTTTGATGGCCAGCTCTCTACAGTATTCAATACCTTTATTCTACCTTGAGTCCCTGATGGAGGATGTGCACTCAAGTAGCAATGACCTTTTAGGAAAAAATGATGAAAAGGGATTACACTCAGAAATTTATTTTATGAGTGCATGGTAGTGCACTCCTTAATCCCTGCGACTTGGGAGGTTGCGGCAGGAGGATTGCCGAGTTCAAGACTGCCCTTGGCAATTTAGTGAGACCCTGTCTTGAAATAAAAGATATGAGGGGCTGGTGGGGAGAAGGGGCTGTGTTTGAGCATCACCCACAGGCCTCTGGGGTTTGTGCTCACCTCTTTTCTCCTCCGAGCTATCTCATGTTTTTCAGGGCCTTAGAGAAAAAGTGCAGGGTGAATAATAATATTAATACCAGGTAACCCAAGATAGGCCCAGACACATTCGAACTGCTTACCATGCAGATAGTCGCACTCCCTTTATCTGGGGGGGAATTGTTCCCAGACCCCTAGTGAAGGCCTGAAACTACAGATGGTCCCAACCTCTGTGCTGCTGTACCACCACTGTTGTCCTGAGGACTGAGATGGCTGCTGAGTGGCCCAGGGCAGGTGGACATACAGCATGGACATGTGGACAGAGGACCACCCGAGTCCTGGGGGGCATGGAACAGGATACCTCAGGGCCTCACAAGCTTTGGTCATGTTACTCAGAGCTGCAGGTAGTTTGAGGCTTATGAATTGTTTATTCCTGAAACTTGGCATCTAGCATTTGCAAACTGTGGTTGACTGTAGGTTACGGAAACCACAGAAAGTAAGTGCAGGTAAGTGGGGATGGCTGTGTTTCATTTATTGAGTGCTCCACCATGTGAAGTAGGTTCCTCATGTTAACCACACTTCCCAGGTGGCCCGCAAGATGGCAGGTACCTGCTGGGACTGTGGCCACACTCCCCAGAGCTAAGCTGTCCACACTGGGTATTTCTTGCCAGGGCCTGGGCCTGATCACCAGTCCACACTGCCCCTTTGGCCTCTCCCAGGATGGCGCCTTCTGTTGGAGGCCCTGGAGTCCCATTCCTGGCATCTGCATATCTGGGGCTATTGGGGGAGAGGCCAGCCTTTTGGTGGTGGAGCAAGAGACCAGGTAAATTGTCAGTAGAAGGAGACTCTACCCAGGAGCCACCCAGGAATCACCATGGTTGGCATTGCTTTGAGATCTGCTTTTGTGTCCTATCTCTTATTTAAACTTTTAACAAATTTTTTTGTAGTTGTAGATGCACAATACCTTTATTCTTATTTTCATGTGGTGCTGAGGATCAAACCCAGTGCCTTCCACATGTGAGGCGAGCATGCTACCACTGAGCCCTTGCTAAATAGCTGAGTCTAGCTTTGAACTTGTGATCCTCCAGCCTCAGCCCCCTGAACTGCAGGGATTACAGGTGTGCACCATGGTGTCTGGCTGTTGCTGACACTTTGCTAACATACACGGGGCTGCCTGGAAGAGCTCTGTACTAAGCCCATGTCTGAGTCCCTCTGTGGACCAGGCCCAGGCGTGGGACCTGCAGGTCCAGCCCGTGGATTCTGACCCACTCTCCCTGAGGTACAGCCTCCTGAGTGCTGGGATTACAGGCATGTGCGACCTCACCGAGTTTAACCTTATGGACTTTTATGTTACTTTGATTTTTTTTTAAATCAATATTTCTAGCTGGCTGTGGGTCATGGCACTGTCTGGGTGTCCGTCCCATGGTGACATCTCCTTCCGCCTTCACCTTGCTGGCTGCTGGTGATTTGGTAGCTGATGGACTTTTGCCACCATAATTACTGAAGCAAAGAATGTCTCCATTTGGTGTCAGAACCTCTGTCATTTTGGGAGATATTTTCTTATTAAAATAAAAGGGATTGGGGGTTCCCAGAAATGATTTTACTGATCAAAGGGGAAAAAAGTTATTGGTTTTTATCTGTTAATGACAGTAATTAGGAAGAAAAGGAAGAAAGGAAAAATCCACTCAGAAACATCCCCCCGCCCATGAACAGCTGCAAAGCCATGTGCTGTAAGATAAGGTGTCCACGACAGAGGAGGAGGCAGCATGGCTGTGGACATCCTTGTCACCCTGAGAGGCCCTGGGCTTTCAGGAATATGAATGGGATTACAATGTGCATCAGAAACAAGAAAATACAGTGTGTAGGTGCAAATGTCCAAGAAAAGGACCAGGACAGTTCCCTTTTTGTCCTTTTAGTACACTTTGCTTTGAATTTTAGGTTTGATGTGAATGTTGTGATGGTAGTATCTCAGTAATATCTGCCCACTGTTACCTTTTCCTGTCTGAATTTTCAGCGACCTAACAATGCAGCCTTGGCCATTTGGTTTTCGACAGGTCTCTTGTGGTTTACTGTACTTACTTATCTTTTGTGGTGCAGGGGGTGGAATCAGGACCTGGTGCATGCTAGGGGAGCACTGAGCTACACCCCTAGCCCGACACGTCCCTTAAGAAGCATGGAGGTGCGCCCCCACTTCCACCACCCATAGCCTCTGGCTCATGCCTGCTGTAGATCTTGCCCAGCATGGGCATTGCTGGTTTTGGCTCCTGGTTGGAGCACAATGTGACATTAGCAGCTGGAACAGAGGCTGTCACTGTGTTTGGAGGCACCAGTTTCAGTGTCAGGCCACTGGTCATCCAGGTTGTTTCCGGGTCTTTGCTTGGATCAGCAAAGCCGCACACGATGTCTGCTTCAGAAGGGTAGGGCCAGTTCCAGTTCAGCCTCATCAGCGTAGGGAGGAGGGCGAGTTCCTCCAGGCTGGGCACCATGAGGTGCCAGGAGGGCACACCCCTCACTACGGGGACTCTGTGGAGTAGCATGGGTATTGTGGAAGTGACTTGGGTGGCAGCTAAGTGGCTTTAAATGCCTTTCCAGGAATAGGTACTTCAGATCTAGCTGGTCTGTAAGCTAGGGTCTTTTCTCTCTTTTTAAATTCATTTTTGGCATTATTTGAAAAAGTGACAGAGTAAGCCACCTACAGGTGTTGGTTGGAGGGGGCGGAGTGAGTGCCAGCCCCCACTCCGTGGCACACCCGCAGCTGTTATTTAGCAGAAACGGGGCTCCCGCCCTGCGCCTGAGCTGTGCACGGGAAGAGTTCCAAAGCGGGGCTTTAGTCACTCCCAGCTGTGTTTCAAACACCATGTGGGCTAATGTGTCCATGTGGCCTTCTTGTCTGCCTGGTTGTATGTGCTCGTCCCTCCAGAACGCACCTTGTGTGCTGTCACCAGTAGTGCTGCTGGAGAGGAGTCACTCGCCCATATGCAAGTCAGGTTGTCCTCTTGTTTGGGGGCAGATGGAGTGTGCGATAGTGACGAGGTAGTCGAGATTACAAACAGAAGTGCTGGCAGAGAACAAGGTGTTCTGATCTTCTGGGTGTGGCACTCGGCTCGGGGGACCTGGAAGGGCTGAGCCAGGGGAGAGCAGCATGGGGCCCTGTGTCCCCACCCAACCGCCTGGGCTCTCTCTCCCCCCTGAGCATCCTGCTTGTTCCTTCCTCCTCCAGAAGAAGAAAGGGAAGGAGACTGGGTCAGGAGCTGCACTGCCACCACCCCGTGTCCCCGCCCTGCCCTCCGAGGCCAGGGCCCCTCATGCTGGGCCCCTGGCGACCGCCAAGAGGAGCAAGGCCAAAGCCAAAGGCAAGGAGGCGAAGAAGGAGGTGAGCCTTCCCGGAGGGTGCACACAGAGGATCAGGCCTGGGCTAGTCCGCAGTGTGGGGGCAGCACTGGAGCCCACTGCGTGGCCCTCTGTGCTCCTGCAGCAGGGGTTGGTACCAAGACCCAGGGTCTTCCACGTGCTGCTCTGTGTTTAACTGCAGCCAAGGCTCAGCAAGCCAGATGACCAGCTATGGTCCCCATGCTCTTAACAGGGTCAGGAGACACCTGGCCACCACCATGAGGCTGTCTGGCAACAGGAGCACCTGCTCAGTGCCAGGTCCCCTCTGGGATCCACAGGCTTCACGCAGTTGACAGGGGATGTGCCTGGATGTGCCCCTGTGCCCATTAGCTGCTGCCCAGGCTGTTTCCTCAAGCCTTTGCATGTGGCTGGAAATGCCCCCTCAGTCTCTCTAAGGAGGAAACCATGGTGTCTACTGTGGCGTTGAGTGTCAGAGTGGTACTGAGTGCTGAGTACTAAGTATCATGCTGAGTGTGCACAGGCCGTGGACAGTTGGTTGCAGCCCATTTCATCTTCCCTCTGGCCTTCAGGTGTGCCCGGTCCCTTGCCATTGAGCACATGGCAGATGCCACCACAGCCTGTCACCCAGGTTTCCAGAGAGGGACCCCAGCAGGGCAAGAACCCTGTGCTGTGTTCTAAGCTGTTGGTCTGCTGTGTTCCATCCACAGAACCGGGGGAAGGGGGGTGCTGTGAGCAAGCTGATGGAGAGCATGGCGGCTGAGGAGGACTTTGAACCCAACCAGGACTCAAGCTTCTCAGAGGATGAGCACCTGCCACGAGGTGGGGCTGTGGAGCGGCCTGTTACCCCAGGTGGGTGACTGTGAGGCTGTGTGTGTTGGGAGGAGCTGCAGGGGTTCCTGAGGATGTTAGATTTAAGTCCTGGCCTGACACATAGCTGGAAAAAGCATGTGCAAAGCCCCTGAGGCACTTGAGGCAAAGGAGGCCTACTCAGCTCTGGCTTAGTACGCTTGGGTATGTGGGGAGCAGCCTGGGGACTTTGGAGGAGGTGGGAGCAGATCACCCACAGTCTCTGAGACCTTGGCCAGGGGTGTGGTGCTCATCCCAAGGAGCACAACTGTCCCAGGGTATGGGAGAGCAGTGTGGTCAGGGTATTGAAGTGAGCCCCCCGCCTGCTGTGTTGAGCATCCTGCAGGCCCCAGGGAGGCAGGAGACTGTAAATATCTAAGCAGTGCAGGTAGGACCTGGGCCCCTTGGGGCAACAGTGGGGAGGCAGGCAAGTTTGAGTGTTAAAAGGGAGGGTGGAGGGCGGTGGGAATGGGGCCTGTGACCTGGAGAGATTAGGGCTAGTGATGGGAACACCCTGAGGAAGTCATGTCCATCAGGCACAGAGACCCTGGTCTGAGCTCAGAGGAGGGATCCCAGATACAAACTGTGGGGAACGAGGACAGGGCTGTTCCGAGGGGTGTGCTCGTCCCTGCTGCTCTGGAACAGCCAGCTGCATGACCATTCTTGGGCTGGGGTCTGCCGGGGGTGGGGGGCTGTGTGATCAGTGCAGTGGGCTAGCCCCCGTGTGATAAAACGACGGGGCGTCAAGGGTCTGGGTTGTGCACTCAGCTCTGGGTCGTGCACTGTGCTGGACCGTGGCCTGGTGGGAGCAGTGGCCCCCGAGATGCAGCCAGAGGTTTGCTAGGGCCAGAGAGAACAGGAGGCCTCTCAGGCCTAGGGACAGGCATGCCACCCCTTCTGCCCTTGGCCAAATCAAGTGACACAGCCACCCAGTCTCAAGGAGTGGGACGTGCCCTCTGCCCAGGAGGTGCATGGAGAAATGGGCCCTTTGTACCTGAACCCCAGAACTGTCTGGGTCTTTGTTTTGGTTTGGTACGAGGAATTGAACCCAGGGCGCTTAGCCATTGATCCACATCCCCAGCCCTTTTCATATTTTATTTAGAGATGGGGTCTTGCTGAGTTGCATAGGCCTGGCTAAGTTGCCGAGGCTGGTTTTGAACTTACCATCCTGCCTCAGCCTCTTGAGCCACTGGGATTGCAGGCATGCACCACATCCCACTGTTGGTCTTTTTGACATATGCTAATGACAGGGGACTAGGTAAAAAGGTCCCCACCCAGAAAGAAGAGCAGGAAGAAGACAACTAAGGAGAGTTTGGGTGTATGACCTTAAGGGGGCTCCTGAGGACTGGGGCAGGGGGCTGACGGCTCAGCTGGAACATTTTCTGTGTCCACCAGAAAACCTGTCCCAGATAGGAAACTGGACAAAGCCCCAGCTGTCTGGCTGAAGCAGCAGCACTGGACGGCAGGATAGAGGGGGGCTGCTGAATGGGGGAGGTGCTGATGGCCCAGAGCTTGGCGAGGTGCACACCCACTGCCCCTCCCCCACCCAGGTGTGCACTCAGTACAAGCCAGTTGGTACAGGCCACATGTACTCAGGCACACCCAGTGTGTACCCTGCAGACTCACCTGGCAGGGCCTCTGTTCCTAGAGGTGACTTGGGGGCCACTAGGTAGACCTGGGGAGGAGGCTGGGTCTCCCCTATGCCTCCCGCTCCAGCCCAGCCTTGCTGCCCACCCCTGCAGCCCCGCGCTCCTGCATTATCGATAAGGATGAGCTGAAGGACGGCCTGCGTGTGCTCATCCCCATGGACGACAAGCTGCTGTACGCCGGGCACGTGCAGACGGTGCACTCTCCGGACATGTGAGTTCCTTGCTGTGCCTCTCTGGGCAGATGGCTTCTCCTTTCTGGACTATGCCTTCCCTCCACAGAAGGGGGAAGGGACATGAGGGCTCTGAAGACGCCGCCAGGCCACCACATGTGGAAGGTGTGCCCGGGTGGGCCCTGCCAGGGAGGGGGCTCCGGCTGGGCATGGCCATGCCGCAGTGGCAAGGGGCTCACAGGAAGGCGCCAGAGTGTGTGCTGGCCTCTCTCGGGGTCGCATGCTCAGCAGCCCCTCGCTCCATGGATGAGGAGGCTCGGCCAGGAGGGGACATAACAAGTCAGCCAAACCGCCAAGTCCTGGTGCTGTGTCCTGGTGGGCTGGTGCTGTATCGGAGCTGGTGTGGGGCTGGCTCAGGGTGTGTGGCCTCTGTCACCTCACACACGTTTGCCCTGCCCCCAGATACCGCGTGGTGGTGGAGGGCGAGCGCGGGAACCGGCCCCACATCTACTGCCTGGAGCAGCTGCTGCAGGAGGCGGTGAGCTGGGGCGGGAGCGGGAGGCTGGGCTCCAGAGGCCTGGGGAAGGGTCACAGGTTGCAGCCACATCTCGGTTCCTGGTCACCTCCTGGTGCTCATCCTGTGCTCTCTCAGATCATAGACGTGAGGCCGGCCTCCACTCGCTTCTTGCCACAAGGGACCAGGATCGCAGCCTACTGGAGCCAGCAGTACCGCTGCCTGTACCCTGGCACTGTGGTCCGAGGTGAGAGGCCCCTTTCGGCTGCTCCCCCGTCTCCTAACAGGCTGCTGTGGATTTAGTTGGTCACCGAAACCCGACTGTATTGGACTTAATTGCAGAGATTTTTGTTGGCTCACATGACTGACAAGCACAGGGCTTTCAATGGTGTCCCCAGCAAAGGCAGGATGTTGGCCACAGAAGAGAGGAGGAAGAGGGACAGACATACAATAGGCACGTCTGGAGGTGCAGACAGGGACGTAGGCAGATAGAGGAGGTGACACTCAGGGGATGTTGGTCAGACCAAGTCAAAGTCCTACGTGCCTGATGCGCTGACCCCTCGGCTCCCTGACCTTTGTGACCAAGGGAGAAGCAGGGCCGGGCAGCAAAACTGCAGGCGTGAGGTCCAGTCTGACCGCAGGTTTTGCACTGGAAGATTTATTTTTCCCATTTGTTATCATTGAGCATCAAAACCCTGGAAGTCCTGTTACTATGGAAAGAGTTTGTCTTGGTTTCCAATCTCCGTGCTCTTGACCTCTGGTACCCTGAGGGCTGGCTGCCTTCCAGGGTCACCTTATGGTGCTGCTTTGAGTGTTGGGCCTTCCCCTGGCCAGTGTTCTGGGGCTCCTCTGGGCTTCTGTATGGCATCCCACGTCTTTCTAGGCTCATACCCTCATTTTAGTAGAGGATGTCGGTAACTTTCTGAGAGAGTCCCTAGAAAACGAGTTTTTCAAGCTGGGGAAAACTTGTTTGTGCACGCCTGTAATCCCAGTGGCTTAGGAGGCTGAGGCAGGAGGATCATGAGTTCAAAGGCAGCCTCAGCAACTTAGCAAGACCCTGTCTCAAAATAAAAAAGGGCTAGGGTCAGTGGCTCTGTGGTTAAGCACCCCTGGGTTCAGTCCCCAATATTAAAAAGAAAAAGAAGAAAACAAGTTTCTCAGATTCTTGCAAGCCTGCAGTCTCTTTACCCTTGTTCTTTACAGTTGAGTTGGGTGTAAATTCTAGATCAGAAATATCTCCTCTCACCACTTCAAAGTCATTGTTTGATTTTTATTCAACTTCTAATGGTTGGGAAATTAGCTGCCATTATAATCCCCAGGTCTTTGTAGGAGACCTACTTTCCCCCTCTCTGTGGAACTTTCAAGATCTTCTCATTATTCCTGGATCTGGAGCTCTGTGCGGGTTTTCTCTCCTGTTTTTTTATGCCAGGTATTTGGGGACAGTGGGGCTTTGATTCTGTAGCTCGTCTCTCCAGCCCTGGGAGCTCTTCTGCTCTGTGCCACTTGGATAGTTTCTCCATCTGTGGTCCTTGGAACTTGCAGTGGTCTGGTGGCTCTTGATGTGTGAATCTCTTCCTCGTTTATTGTCTATTTCTTTCTTTCTTTTTCTTTTTTTTGTTCAATTTTATGGGAGATTTACTCCACATTATCTTCTAAATCCTTTTGTTCTCTTGAATTTGAAATTTTCTGCTCTCATTTAAAAAATCTCCAAGAGTTCTTTCTTATTTCCTGAGGTTTGTTAAAAAAAAAAAAAAATATATATATATATATATATATATATATATATATATATATATATATATATATGCAGGAGGCGGTGAGCTGGGGCTGTGCCTCTCTGGGCAGATGGCTTCTCCTTTCTGGACTATGCCTTCCCTCCACAGAAGGGGGAAGGGACATGAGGGCTCTGAAGACGCCGCCAGGCCACCACATATACATATATATATATGTATTTCTGCTGCATCAACACGTTATCTTTTATAAGAAAATTTCTCACGGTGTGTGTCTGGGTTCAGTCTGTAGCTCTCTTTCCCTCGGGGCGTCCCTTCCCCATACAGGCTCTGTGTCACGGTGCCCTTTTTGGCTTTGGTGATCCTTGGCAAAGAGAGAGGATGAAGAGATCAGAGGCCCTGGCTGAGTGAGGCTTGGTGGCGTGAGGCAGGTGGTTGGTTAGGTCTCTTCTTCCCGCCAAGGCTTGTGTCCTTGGGGATACATATGGCTTAGCATCTGCATTTGGGAGGGGGCTGAGGTGTCGCCCTTCAGTGGCAGATGTTGAGCTCCCCCCTTGCTTGGAGTGGCCCCCACCCTTCTCGCCTGCGCCCGCATCTTTCAAATCAGAGCTGTGCAGCCTCCTAGCCCATGCTGCTCAGGTGGCCCTCAGCCCGTTCAGGGCCAGGGTCCGGGGACCCCGCCTTGGCCTTTCCTCATTGCTGTTGTCTCCTTCAGTCACCTGACAGCAGCAAAGCTGAGTCCCGAGTTGGTTCCCCTGCGTTCGTGCCCTCTTCCCTCTCTGTCCTCTTTACTGCTGTGTCGGGGGTCTTGAGAGTGAGCAGGCACAGGTGTGTGTGATCAGCTGCCTCATGGCACCTGAATTCCAGGACATGCTCTGCTAGAAACGGGGGAGCCCCTGCCCTGACTGACTAGTGCTCACACCCACTTTCACACTACAGTACACCGACTCCCTGTCCCCTTGCTGTGCTTTAATGACCTGGGATCCCTGCATGCTGAACCCCACTGTCCCATCATCCTCATGCCCCAGTACAGGGCTCAAGCTCTGGGACCCCCTGAACTGCCCCTCTCCCACAGGGCTACTGGACCTGGAGGACGATGGGGATCTGATCACCGTGGAGTTTGATGATGGAGACACGGGCAGGATCCCGCTTTCACACATCCGCCTCCTGCCACCCGACTATAAGATCCAGTGTGAGTGCCCGGCATGTGAGGTCGGGGTCCGGCTGTCCTGGCTGCGTGCCACTCACCCGCACCCTCCCCGGCAGCACAGACTTCTTCTGCCCATCAGCCTCTAGGTCTCTTCTAGGCTGAGCCTGGACACTGCCTGCCATTTGGACCATTGGAACCACTGGAACCCACGGGGGATAGAAATGGCAGAAGCAGTGGATGGGGACTCCCAGAAGGGGGCTGGGGAGTGGGGAATCTTGGGGTTCCCAGATGGGCCCTGTGGCCTGTGAGGGTAGCCACAGGCCTGGTTGTCCAGGCTACGGAAGGCTGGTCAGGTATTGTTATTGATGGTTCCAAGCTCCATATAGGCACCATGGCATTGAATCCTTGCCTTGGCCTTCATGGCCTGGGGTTCAGAGGTTGTGACTCCTCCAGGTCCCCCCTTTAAGAGGCAGCAGCAAGTCTTGTTCACACTGTCTGGCTTCTTGGGGTGGGTGACCTCAGAGGTTCTCAAAGTCAGCGCCTTTGTTCAGCCCCTTGAGCTTTGGTGTGGTCATTTGGGGGCCCCTGCTGAACTACTATTTGCCCGCACCACCTCCCACTGTTTCATGCAGGGGAGCCCAGATTGCATGAGCCACATGGTGTCCCTGCTCCCCACTCCAAACCCTGATCCAGAAAGTCAGAGCAGAGAGCCAGGCCTGAGCCACTGTCTGCCTTGCAGGTGCTGAGCCGTCCCCAGCCCTCCTGGTGCCGAGTGCCAAGCGCCGCAGCCGAAAGACCAGCAAAGACACCGGGGAAGGCAAAGAGGGGGCCCCCACAGGGTCAGAGGAGTCGGGAGCCAAGGCACGAGGGCGTGGGCGGAAGCCCAGCACCAAAGCCAAGGGAGGTATGTTGGCCCAGGCCCAGGGTCGGGTGGGGCTACTTGGGAGCCAGAACCTGGAGCCTAAGGTTCTGCAGTGACCAGGCATCATCTCTGTGAGAACTCTGCACTGTTGGGCAGAGAATTAGGCAGTAGGCCAAGGAAGGGGAGCTGGTGGGCAGAGACAGAGCCCAGCTTCAGCCTGGTGCGTGTCACTCCCAGTGGAGAGGCTTTGGGCTACAAGCCAAGACCATCTGAGGACCACTTAGGGCCAGCACCCCCAGGGTGATGTGCCAGAGCCGCCCACCTGAGGCCCAGGCAGAGATGCAGACCTCCTGACCCAGGAGCCCCTGCTCTCCCACCAGGAAGCCCCACCCAGACTGGCAGCAGGCCTCACTCCGGCCTCCATTTGTCGTCTTCTCTTTTCTAGACAGAGCCACTGTTCTGGAGGAGGGGGTCTCCACAGATGAGGTCCCCAGTACCCCTTTGGCCTTGGAGCCTATCAACACCCCAAGTTCCAAGAAGAGCCCCCCAGAACCTGTGGACAAGCGGGCCAAGGCCCCCAAGGTTCGCCCGGCACCTCCCCAGCCCAGCCCAGCGCCACCCACCTTTGCCAGCTGCCCAGCTCCTGAGCCCTTTGGAGAGCTGCCAGCCCCTGCTGCAGCCCTGACCCCGGCCCCCCTCATCACAATGCCAATCACCATGCCCGCCACCCGCCCCAAGCCCAAGAAGGCTCGGGCCACGGAGGAATCGGGTGCCAAGGGTGCTCGGAGGCCAGGGGAGGAGGCTGAGCTGCTCGTCAAACTGGACCATGAGGGAGTTACATCCCCCAAAAGCAAGAAGGCCAAAGAGGCTCTGCTCCTCCGGGAGGACCCAGGGGCTGGAGGCTGGCAGGAGCCCAAGAGCCTGCTGGGCCTGGGTGGCCTGGCCCCGACAGCAGGCAGTAGCGAGCCCAAGATGGCCTGGCCCAAAGCCCTGGAAGGGGACCTTGCCCAGGAGCCTGGGTCAGGGCTGCCACTGGAGGACACTGGGAATCCCAAGAGCCCGGACAAGGCCCAGGCTGAGCAGGATGGGGCTGAGGAGTCGGAGACCAGCAGCAGCGGCAGCAGCAGCAGCAGCAGTAGTAGCAGTAGCAGCAGCAGCAGCAGCAGCGGCTCAGAGACAGAGGGCGAGGAGGACGGCGAGAAGAACGGGGAGGATGGCCGGGGCACGGGGGGCCGGAACTGCAGCGCCTCCAGCTCCAGGGCATCCTCCCCTGCCTCCTCCTCCTCCTCCTCCTCCTCTTCTTCCTCCTCCTCTTCCTCCTCTTCTTCCTCCTCCTCTTCCTCCTCTTCATCTTCCTCCTCCTCTTCATCTTCCTCCTCCTCTTCCTCCTCCTCCTCTTCTTCCTCTTCCTCTTCCTCCTCCTCCTCCTCCTCCTCTTCCTCCACCACAGACGAGGACTCTTCCTGCAGCTCTGATGATGAGGCAGCTCCTGCCCCTGCGGCCGGCCCCTCTGCCCAGCCGGCCCTCCCTGCCAAGGCTCCCAAGCAGGCTGGAAAGGCGCGCTCTTCAGCCCACTCCACGAGCAAGAAGGCGCCCGCTGCCCAGCCCCCGGCCCCTCCACCCCAGCCCCCTCAGCCTCTGCAGTCCAAGGCTCAGGCGGGGGCTGGGGCCAAGAGCCGACCCAAAAAGAGAGAGGGTGTCCACCTGCCCACGACCAAGGAGTTGGCTAAGCGACAGCGCCTGCCATCTGTGGAGAACCGGCCCAAGATCGCCGCCTTCTTGCCTGCCCGGCAGCTCTGGAAGTGGTTCGGGAAGCCCACCCAGGTACCAGGCTGAGGTTCCAGGTCTTTCTCTGGCTACTTCACGCCGGGCCCCGCCTTCCCCTCAATTCCCCAGCATTCCCAGGGAGGAGGGTCTGGTGAGGCGAGGCCATATCCCACGTTACAAGGGAGGCAACTGGTTTTAAAGGTTTGTCTGACTCCAATGCCCAAGCCCTTTCCAAGTGGTCCTGCCCTGTAGTTGGTGGGACCAGAGCTCCCTGTGTAGAGAACATGAAGGTCCACACAGGCTGTCCTGCAGGTGCTCAGGACGGGGTCTGCCGCCGCCTGGCTTTCTCTGCTCTCCTCCTGTTTCCAGCACGCTCAGGCTCTCGGCCACCAGTTGGTGATCTCGGTGGGAGGGGCCACTTCCCCTGGCTTGCCAGCAGAAGTGCAAGGTTGAGTCTCCTTGGCCTTCCATGGACCCTGGAGCTAACCAGTGCAGCCCAAAGAGAATGTTCTGGTGGGCCCTGGGCTGTGGGTCCCATGTCTGCCCTGACAGCAGGGCTTGGGTGTCCAGAGGAGCCCTCCCACCCAGCCTGTGCTGTGGATTATCCACACACACACATGCTCACACACCATGTACATGTGTGAAGTGCTGCACACACACAATGTGCAATACAGGCGCACACACATTTATACCTGTGCATACACATGCACTTCTCAGTGGAGGAAATTGTTAGCTATTCTAGAAGCTTCTATGTGAAGGATGGGAATAGCCCTCATGGTCACGAGTCCATCCCACACCCCTGGGAAGAGCCAGTGTGTGAGCTTTCTGTTACTGTGACAAAGTACCTGAGAGGACTCACTTATTCAGGTCTGTTGTGCTGTGGTTTAGAGGAAGCAGCCCATAATAGGGAAGACCCTTTGCATTTAGGTCTGAGATGGGAGTGTTGGAGAGCAACTACTCACCTCGTGGCCAGAGAGGGGAAGGGGCTCAAGCCCACAGGACCCCCAAGGGCACGCTCAGTTACATAAAGACTTCCCACCAGGCCCCACCTTCCAGAGACCCCACACCTCCCCACAGTGCCCCCTGGGACCACGTCTTCTACACATGGGCCTTTGGGTGCTTCAAAACCTGCCATAGCAGCCAGGCCCCTTTGCTTGGCATGTGTGGGAGGGTGTCCTCATCTGCAGGTATAGCCAGCCCAGGTTTTGTCCCCAGTGTCCATGTCCCTAGACCAGGGTCCTCCAAGACTGTGTGGAGACAGGCTTTGAAGAGATGCCCCTGCTGAGCCAGTGCCCCTGTAAGACTCTGTTCTCATCAGGCGAGTTCAGCAGCTTTGGGGCTGGCAGGGACAGGCTTGGGGTGTCTGGCACACCTCCTCGAAGCCTGGGAAGCTGCTGGCACGTGTGCAGAGTGTTGGCCGCTTACGAGGCCAGAGAGGCTAGGGTGTCTTGAGTCGGCTCTGGAGGTCTGTCTTCACTGCTGCCTTCTGGGGATCTTGGCGTGCTGCCAAGGCCCATCAGAAACCCGCAGGAGTGGACAGCAGCTTCCTCTGCCCCGGGCTGCACCCCATCAGTGATTCTTTAGAATGGGCAGGGTGCAGAGCCTGCAGCAGGTGGGGTCTGGACACTTGGGCTGTAGCTCCAGCAAACTTAGTGCCCTAACCTGAGCCTGGCCTTCCTGATCCCACGGGGGCAGGGTCATCTGACTTTCACTCCTCATGGATTGCTGGCTACAGCTGAAGGGCCTCTTGGCCAGGCCACCACCTGAGGCCAATTTGAATGCTAGATTCTTATAGAATCCTTTCTGAAGGCTTCATGGTCAGCACTCTAGAGCCCTGATCCCTGCAGGTGCTTATCTGAGAGGCACAGAAGGGCCGACTGAGGGAGGTGCTCTTCCTGCCCCGCCATGGCTGCCTGAGCGCATTCTGGCACCTGCTGTATGCAGTTCCAGGGCTGCGCCAGGCTCAGCTCGCAGAGCTGTGGAGCCAAGAACCCTAAATGGCTGACTGAAACACAAGCTCAGACCTTTAGGCCTCTTCAGCAGGAAGGTTCAGGGGTGCAGCTGCAGGCACCGCTGAACCTGGGGCTCGAAGGCATCTCCAGACCCACTTGAGGTCTGTGCTCCACTCTTGGGTTCCCTCTCCTTCCTCTGCACTGTCTCCTTCTCTGGCAGCTGCTCTCTCTAGGCAGCAGAAGTGACAGAAGGAAGTGTCTCCCGGGGGTTTAAACTAAAGCTGGTTAGCTGTCTGGCTGGGTCCTAGGTTCAGCCCTGTGTCAATCACAGTGGCCAGGAGGGAGTTAAAAAGACCAAGTCTTGTGCCCACCAAAGGGGTGGGAGCAGCCTCACAGGGGACCTCATTGGATGATGGGGGGGCATCCTTGAAGGGGAGTAGCTGCCTGATGCCCAAAACCATAACTGCTCTCAGAGAGTTGCTTAGCAACCATGGCGTCCTCTGAGCGTGAGTCTAAGGCACTCTGAGCATTTTACAGCACATGCAGAGAGGTGAGTGGCCTGGCTGAGGAAAGACCGTGGCAGGGGATAGAGAGGAAGGGACTGTGGATGAGGCAGGGGTCAGCACACAGGCTCCCGGCTTAGGTAGAGTGTGACTTCGAGCCTGTTGTCCCCACCAGGAGGGGGAAGGAATATGGATTTTAGTTTGAGGTGAGAATGTGCTGCTTCTGCCAAGCCTTGCGTAGCCTCCTCTTGAAGGACTCTCTGTCCAAGGGATGGCACCAGCCTCTGAGAGTGGCCTGGGGTCCTGGGGCCCTGGGGAAGTGTTTCTTGAGTGAATAAACAAAGCCTCAACACATTTGGCAGGTGCTGGGTCAGTGGGCAGCCATGCTGGTGGAGGGCTGGGTTCACCCACACCCCAGGGTAGCATGTGACTCCCAGCCCCTCAGCCCTGATCAGCCACACAGCAGGGGCTGACATATCTTAGAGTCCCGGCAGGGCTTGGTGTGGCATCTGCCCTTAAGGTCCCATTTCCTGCTTTTGCTGGGCACATGTCCAGATAAATCCCTTTCACCCCACATTCTCTCTCCTAGTCTGTTCCTGGGACAGGAATCCTCTTTTAACCCCAGAAGCCACATAAGCCATGCCCGGGGCCACACTGCTGGAGGCTTGGGGTTGGAGGTCATGGTGGGCAGGGAAGTGCTGTGACTCCTCGGACTGGCCCTCCCTCACCCTGCCCTTGAGTGGGGATTGTAGGGCCTTAGGGCTGTGGCAGGACCTGTGACGGGGCGAGGGCAGTACAAGGCTGAGCAGCCCAGGGAGTCTTGCGTGGCTGGGCAGCCCAGGGAGTCTTGCGTGGCTGGCCAGTAGTGCTGTGGGACAGAGTTGAAGTCCCTTCAGCTGCAAAGCTCCTAGATTATAAAGTCCCTCTTGCTCCTGGCATATCAAAGAGCTGAAAGGGACTTCCCCAGTGAGAGCGAGACCAGGGGTGGTCTTCTCCTCTGTCCCTTTCCTGTAGCACCCCTGAGACCTATGGCAGGTGACAGGCCAGGGATGAGGGCTCTGGGTGCCAGGACCAGCTGGGGCAAGGGTTCTGCAGTGTGGTGGGCCACAGGCTCCTGGGCCCTCGCCTGACTGGCATCTCCTGCAGCGGCGCGGCATGAAGGGCAAGGCCCGCAAGCTGTTCTACAAGGCCATCGTGCGCGGCAAGGAGATGATCCGCATCGGAGACTGTGCAGTGTTCCTGTCCGCCGGCCGCCCCAACCTGCCCTACATTGGCCGCATCCAGAGCATGTGGGAGTCCTGGGGCAACAACATGGTGGTTCGAGTTAAGTGGTTCTACCATCCCGAGGAGACCAGCCCGGGCAAGCAGTTCCATGAGGGCCAGGTGAGCAGAAGGCCAGCTAGGTGTCCTCCTTGTTGGGTCCATATGGGTGCCATAGGGTGGACCTGAGGTCCCCTCTGGGGCCAGGCATTCTGGGTGCTGGCAGCCATGGTCTGACCAAAAAGGGAGGCTGAGGCTGGGATCTAGTCTGCCACTGGCAGCAGCCCCGCCGTGGGGCTGGTGTCACCACCGTCCTGGTTTGGTCCTGACAGCACTGGGACCAGAAGTCTGGCCGCAGCCTTCCTGCAGCCCTGCGGGCCTCCAGCCAGAGAAAAGACTTCATGGAGGTAGGAGGGCCTCCAGTGGGCGGGGGTGGTCGCCTTCTCCCAGCATGGCCAGCGGGGTCCTGCGCTCAGACCTAGGCTCTGCCTGCACCACCCTTCGACCTCGCTCTGGCCTCCGGCCTCGCTCTGGCTCTGAGCTGCCCGGCTCTCAATCTGTCTCCTGGTCTCATTTCTGTCTGTCTTGTCCCCTGTCTCTGTCCCTGAGTCTCAGGACTCTGTCTCTCCTGGTCTCTTGGTCTCTTGATCACGTCTGTCTCTCGATCTTGGCCTCTGTCTCTGGGTCTCCACCTCAAGGCAGTCCCAGGTTCCTCTGGTCTGGGAGGGGTTCTCCCGACCCTGTGCCTGTACCTGAGGCCCCACCGTGCCCCACAGCGTGCCCTGTACCAGTCCTCACACGTGGACGAGAACGACGTGCAGACGGTGTCGCACAAGTGCCTGGTGGTGGGCCTGGAGCAGTACGAGCAGATGCTGAAGACCAAGAAGTACCAGGACAGCGAGGGCCTCTACTACCTCGCAGGCACCTACGAGCCCACTACAGGCATGATCTTCTCCACGGACGGCGTGCCCGTGCTCTGCTGAGCGCCGCCCCCCGGGCCCAGCTGCCTCGTGCCCTGAGGGCCCACAGGGACCCTCGCCATCACTGCCACGGCGCGGGACCATGTGCGTTGTGTGCATGCCAGTGTGCCCGTGGGCGTGTGTATGTGGCCAAGTGTGCACGTGGATGCCCCGGGCAAATGAGTGTGTGTACATGTGTGTGCCCGTATGCATGCACGTGTGTGCACCCATGTGCACACGTCTCCACCCCAATCTCCCAACCCCCTCAGTGCCCCAGGACAGGGGCTCCTCTCTGCTATCAGGGTGTGGCTCTGCTGGCCACCCAGGGCAGTCTCAGCAGAGACAGGCCTTGGCCTCCCCAGCACCTCATAAGCACTTGTAGAGGCAGGCCCTCCAGCCCCAGTGGGGGCCAGATGCCCCCAGGCCCTGAAGACTGGGGGCTTGGTGGGAGGGGGTTTCTAGGAACCCAGACTGAGGCTCGCTCTGGGTTCCAGCCACCCTCAGCATGGAGTCCACCCAAACCTCCCGCCATGGACGTGGGCACCTGGTGCCAGCCAGCCTCACCATCCACCCCAGACTGCTGAGTGCCTGTGGCCTCCACCCTCTCAGGATGGCCTGGGCTTGGGGAGCAGAGCAGGGCCAGGGGGAGCCCAAAAGCATCGGCAGGTGGCCCTGGCAAGGGCCTGTCCCCCAGCCCAGACCCTCACACTACAGAAAATCCCAATGGTGCTGAAACCCTCGCTCCGGCCATGCCTGGCCCTCCCTGCCCAGGAGGGAGGCAGCAGTTCTTAACCTGTACAGTTTTATTGTACCAAGAGACTCGCCCCGCCCCTGTATCATAAGCCTTTAAATGGAGTCAACTTTTTAATTATATATATAAAGATAAATATATATAAATATATATAAATATAAACTTTTTAAAACTGTGAAAAATAGCTATGAAATTATAAAAAAAAAAAGCGAACACATTCTGACGTGCAGAATATTATTTTTTATTTCCTGTTAGATTGTGAGTGTCTAGCACCCGGCTTCACTGGCCCCCCAGCCCCTAGCACACCCCCCAGCCCACTGTACTGTACTCACCCCCAGCTGAGAAGGAGTGAGGGAGAGGGAGGGGAAGGAGCCGCAGCCCCGCCCCCCGCGGGCCCAGCAAGCACTTACCCAGCACCCCCCCCTCCCCCGCCTGGGAGCCGAGGCCTCCAGCAGACAATCTTGAGGGAAGGAAAAGCCAGACTTTGGTTTTGTTTTTTGGGGGAATTGTTTTCCTGTTTTTGTTTTGTTTTGTTTTTTAAGTTACTTTTGGAATTTTGTTGGCAAATTCTGTGTGATCTTTTTCATAAAAAAAAAGAAAAAGAAAAAAAGATTTAATTGGAAAAATAGCATCGCTTGGAGTGGTTCATTTCGGGAACTGGGCTGGGCTGGGGCCCTTGGTCTGTGGGAGTCCACTACGGGACAAGGGAGGGCACAGGGAGTTTGGAGGTTGGGCTATTAAAATTCAGCTAATTTAAATGAGGGAACATTAAAAGCTGTTTCTCAGTTGCTCCAGCCGCCTGTCCAGGGCTTGGCAGTGCGGATGGCTAGTGGCTGTGGTATTGGGCAGGACACGCAGTGCCCAGTGTTTCAAAAGTTCTGTGTCCACACCTGGACAGGGCTCTGCAGGTCCGAGTGGCCGTGAGCCTGCCTTGAACCTCTGGGCCTGGAAAAGCTGGAGGCGGTGGGGACATTGCCTGCCCAGTACCCTCTGGCCTGGGTCAGTTGAATGGCTGCAGATGTCATTCGGGCTTTGCTGTCATGGTTGTGGCAAAGGGCGGGACAATGACGTGTTAACACTGAGGGCAACTGGTGTGACCTCTGTGGTGGGAAGGGTTTGGCAGGGCTCTGAGGGCCTCGCTGCAGTGCAGACACCGAGTCCCACAGGTGTGGGGGGAGTGGTGTGCCACCGCCATCTGGTGGCTGCATCTGGCATTGCCCCTTGGACTTGGCCCACTTGATTGCCACTTGACATCCCCCAGGGGATGCCTGCAGGTTCCTGAGGCCATAGGTCCAGGGCTCAGGTGGCCCTCCATCAAGGGGCCAAATCCCAGTCCTACACCTTGGGGGAAACTGAGGCACAAAACAGTACAAGAATTTGTCCTAACTGTTCAGACGAGTTAGAACTGGGGCCTGAGCCCCCAAGGCTCAGATTTGTGTCACCTGGCTTTGAGTGCCTGAGGAACAGGGGCCAACCTGCCTCCGTGATCTTTGTGAGGCTAAAGGGGCACCAAGGCATGTGACAAACCCCAAGGTTTCCAGTTCCCCACCCCACATGTACAGTCCCCGCCTCCACACCAGGGCCACCAGACCACCTCCCACAAACATCGGGCCCCGTGCAGGGGACCCTTTCCACGGTGAAAAGACAGGTCCCAGCACTGTGGGGCAGCCTCGTCCCTTCAGCACCCTCCTTCCACTTCCAATGGCCCAGATGGCTGTCCTGCCCCCACCTCCATCCCCACCCAAATGCTTCTCGGGAGGCACAGGGAGGCAGTCTCTGCCGTCATCTTTTAATGGCCAGTGCGGTACAGTTAGAGGACACACAGGTGGACAGGACACAGCAGGGGACAGGACAGGGCAATTACAGCTGGGGCCAGGAATGTGGAAGGACTGGGGACCTCCCCTGGGAAAGCCATCCTTGGCAGGACATCCCCAAACCAGCCTGATGACTGAATGACCCCCCAGCCCTCCCTACTTGCCAGACTCCTGGGCTCCACTTGTCCCTCCTTGAGCCTCCCTAGGCCAAGAGGTGACTTCAGTCAAGAGGGCCTACTTTGTGACCCTCCTTCTGTATCGTAGGTAGGCTGAGTGCAGCCCCTGGCCTGTGCACCAGGAGGGTTCAGAGGGAGACCTCAGTATGGGGGTGCTGCCCGGGCCAGCTGTGCGGTGCCCATGAAGAGGCCAGCGCAGACCAGAGGTACCATCCCCCCAGCAAACACACTGTTCGGGGGAACAGGGTGGACGACAGGCCCACGGTGAGAAGGCTGGGGACTGCTCCTCTCTTTTGAGGTCCTCTTATGTCCATCGGGAGGGGTCCCCCACCCCTAACTGGTGCCATGGACAGTGACGAGGACCATGGGGCCCCTGAAGTAGACCCTACGGTTGGGTCACTGTGAAGGGGACACCAGGTGGCTGGCTGCCATCCTGGGTGGGGAAGGCTGGGTCTGACCTGCAGAGTGCTGGCCTGGCTAGAGCTGGGGTCACGGGCTAGATGGAAGGGGAATGCAGGTGTGAGGCTGGACGAGGACACAGTGCTGGGCAGAGCCCTGGGTCACTAACACGTTCCAGGCTGGTGTGGCCACTGGACCCAGACAGATGGCGTTAGTGGTATAGGAGGAGGCCGGGGCCCCGCAGGCACTGCAGGCAGGGAGGGGGTGGGGACCTCAGGGCCCCTTGTCAGCCTGAGCAGCCCTCCCTGGGCAGCAGGAGGGCCAGCAGCCTGCAGTGTCCTGACTCAGGGGCCGGCAGAGATGGAGCCGTTGGCGGTGCGGAGGCAGCTGCTGTGAGCATCGCGGGTGAGGCTGTAGGTGCAGTAGGCCACGGCGGAGCCCAGGGTCAGCCCAGACATGTAGGACACCGTCATCGTGTTCCCTGTGGACAAAACTGACCTGAGGGGGGCGGGGCAGCAGCCAGGCCCTAGGACCACACATGCTGGACAGACCTAGTGACCACTGCTCAGGTGTGATGTGTAGTGACAACGGCCAGCTCCCAGGGAGCCACCCTGCGTGAGCAAACCTCCCCAAGCACCTGCTGACCCCTCTGGGTCTTGCCATCCCTTAGCCAGCTGTTCCTTCTCCCATGAGGGGACCAGGCCTCACCTGCTTCTCTGTCCCCCACCCATTTTGGTGGGGAGGGTACTGGGTATCAAATTCAGGGGCACTCGACACATCCCCAGCCCTTTTTTAAGTTTTATTTAGAGACAAGAGTCTCACTGAGGTAGTGCCTCCCAATTGCTGAGGCTGCCTTTGAACTCGCGATCCTCCTGCCTCAGCCTCCTGAGCCTCTGGGATTACAGTCCCGGCCCCCCACCCATTTTTGCCTCCAGCTTCTGACCTCCAACTGCCTCCTCGTCAGGGATCCTTTGGGATGTCTGTTGGGCACCTTGAAAGTACCATGGCCCAAATCTGACTCCAACACCCCGACCCGTGGGCCTTCTGTATCTCAATCCATGGCAATACCAAACTTCCTGTCCTGAGCGGTGGCCCCGAACCTTGGGAGCCCCATGACTTTCTCACACTCCCTCTCCCAATCTGTCAGTCCCACAAGCATGGAAACGTTGTGTCCCTGATGCCTAGGCACTGCCACAGAGGAGGGCCACCAAGTAGTTGTGGAAGAAGGAATGTCCCACACCTACCACCTCCAGGGCGTTGTCTAGTCCCCTAAAACCCAAGTGCATGCTCTTGCTGTCTGGCTGTGGCTCCTGAAGGCCTCGGTGTCCTCACTAATGGGGGGCTGGGCTGCTGGGAGGGAGCCCCACATGTCCCTCTGGTAGGCAGTTCTTACCTGCCAGCTCGCGCTGTTTGGGGCTCACTTTGCCCGCCGCCAGGATCATGGGCACACTGCCAAAGTAGCCGTTGCTGATGCCCATGAGCAGCGAGAAGATGCAGGGCCAGGCCGGGTGGCGGAGGGCTGGCGTGCCACTGGGGTAGACGCACAGGATGAACAGGGGAATGAAGACGACGCGCAGGCAGGAGCAGGCCAGCAGGTGGGTGCCCCGCCAGTCCACGGGCAGGGCCGCCAGGATCTGCAGGGAGCCAGGTGTTGGGACCCCGCTGGCCCCTGCCCTCCTCAGCCTACCTCCTCTCCTGTCCATCTCCACTATAGACTCTGGCCACCCTCTTGTCCCTAGACACTCTGGGTCTGTCCAGAGCGGCATGGTCCCCAGCCCTCAAAGATGCACCAAAGCCCAACCATCACAGCAACAGATGGTCCTTGTCGTGTGCCTGACCCCAATCTAAACGCAATACCCTCAGGATGGGACCTTGACCCTATTAGAGAAACGAGGGTCAAGCCACCCGTGTCACACACAGGACAGTAGCGGGCCAAGAGTCTGGACCCGCTCTCTTGGCCCCGCTCCCTGGGAAGCACAAACTCATTCCTCAGCCCTCTCAGCAGTGTGACCCCAAGAGAGTGGCTTCCCCATCCATAAGACAAGGCCCGTCCCCAACCTGCGCGAAGCATCAGAAACCACAGCGTGGACCCCACCCACTGCAGGTGAGGCAGATGGTGTGCTGCGCAGGTCATTCTGGTCCCTTTGGGTGGCTTCTGGGTGCTTCTGCCCTCTCCGTGTACCTCGAGGGCCTGTGTCTGTGCTCATCCTGGGAGGACCACCCCAGAGACCCACTGACTAGTGACCACGGAGCAGGAAGACTGGGCAGAGGGACCGCGGAGACGCAGCAGGCACTCGGAACCACCTTGCGGGACCAGGAAGGGGCCGCCCTGGGGGGGTGCTGTGGGGACCTTGACGTTGCATGGCTGCCACACTCCTGCCTGGGACCCGTATGCATCCTCGGCCTGGGGATCTTCCTGGGTGGGCCCGGGCCACCAAGGGCAGGGCGGGCAGGAAGCCCACCTTGCCCACGAAGTCCGAGAGGTTGAACACGGCCATGACCAGGATGGGCAGCCACTCGCCCAGCACGCAGTGGCGGATCTCGGATTCCAGGCCGGGGAACAGGCACAGCGTGATGAAGTAGGTCACCGCAATGGAGAGCATGTCGGCCCAGATGACCCGTGCCACCACGTAGCGGTGCAGCAGCAGGGCTGTGGGGGAGGTGGGCAGGGTCAGAGGGCAGCACCCCCAGGGGCCCTGCCCGCTTCCCACCGGGGCACCACCCATCAAGCAGCCAGGACAGTGGGGTCCATGGGGCCGTGGGGGCGGGTGGGCTCGCTCACCTCTGAAGGTGGGCCAGCTCCGCTTAACTCGGGGCAGAGGCACGTCGAAGCGCATGTAGGCCCCCCCGCCGCCAGCCACCTCATGGGCCGGGCTGTCCAGGGAGTCGCTGTGGGCCACCGCAGGGGCCTGGTGCTCCTGGAGGGAGGATGGAGCGGGATGGTGTTTGGAGGACGGGACAGAGCGAGGCACTGACCAGGCATCGGAGCCCAGTGAAGGAGAGCCACATTCAGGCTAATCTTCAGTTAGGCCTACTGTGTACCGACGCCCTCCTTCCTGTTCACCAAGAGCCCTCTGACTTCAGAGAGGGCGAATTCCTTCTCAAGACCCTCTCCCCACTTCTGACCGAGCACGGCACCCCACCCACATCTTGCCCAGAGGCCCCTCAAGGCCTCCCACCACCTCTTGCTTCCTGTTGTCCCAGAAACACCCCCAGCGGCTCCCAGCCTGAGTCTCTGCCCAGGCTCCCCCGCCAGCCCCTCCTGGTGGCTTTGCTACTCCACTTCGGGGGAGTCACTCTCAGCCCGGAAGTCCCTCCTCGAGCCTCTCTGATGGAGGGGTCCCCCAGATGGCTCCCCATGGGCTCCGACAGTCCACTGCTGTGTCCCCAGCCAAGGATCCAGGTGATTCCCTACACCCACATCTGCAGGACCATCCTGGTGAGGACCCTTGGTGGCTCCCCTTGCCCTGCCTCCCCCGGTGTCCAGCACTCCTGGCCTGCAGTGTCCTCAGGCCAGATATCTGCCAGCTGCAGGCCAGGGTCGCTATGCAGCATGTGGCCACCAGAGGGCACCCCAGCTTTCCAGAAGGTCCTCTGCCCCATCCAGCCGTGATATCACCCAGAGAGTGATACCGAGGCCACTAGCTGGCCTGAGTCCTTGTGCTGGGGACCCTGCAGGGGAGGTGCCTCTGCTGGGGTTATGAGGCCAGCAGTTGGCCCCTGTTGGGCCCTGACCTCAGCAAAGCCAACAGCCACAGACCTGAACCCCCATTTTTGGCTCCTGGCTGGGGCCTATGATTCCCTGGCTGCCTCTGGTGTTCTCCTCTGTGGGGATTCTTGCGGTTTGTCCCACCTCCTGGGTCCTTTCCCTGACCCTGGACAGGAACCCAGGGCAGAGGTGAGCCTTGTTGCCTTCCTGGGAGTCTGTCCCAACCGGATGGGAACTTCCATCTACAGTATGTGGAGTGTCACAAAGAAAGGGACCGTGTGCACCCCACTCTGCAGGATACAACAGCTGAGGGAGCCCCAAGCCCCACAGAATGGAGATGGGTGCAGCCTGAGACCCTGGGGCCAAGGAGGGGGTCCAGAGAAGGAACTCGGCCAGGATGTGGGCTGGAGGCACATGCCCAGGGCTGGCGGCGGGGATGGACACCGACCAATCCGCACCTGGAGTGCGCACTTACAAAGTGGATGTCCCCTGCGGCGACGTCGTGGTGTACGCGGTAGCCCGCCCGGCAGCCTCGGCTGTCCCGCGGCCGCGTGGTGTAGTAGAGCACAAAGCGGCTGCGCCGCACCAGCAGATGCAGCAAGAAGCAGAGCAGCTCCAGGCCCACGGAGACCAGGAAGAAGATGAGCGTGCTGGCGCGCTCGTCCGGCAGCAGCAGCTTGGTGAGGATGCGGCTCAGGGAGATCATCACCCCCGCGGTGCCTGGGGCAGGGACCAGGGGCTCGGGCCTGACCCCGCCCCCAGCCCAGCCCCATTCCACCGAGCCCCTCCCAGCTCTAGCCCGTCCATTAGTCCCCCACCCAACCCCCCAGGAGCCCACCGCAGAGGGACAGTGTAGGCTCACTGCCTCCTCCGGCACTGTCGCCTGAGCTCGGGCCCTCCACGTCTGTCTGTCTCTCTCTCAGCATTTCCTGAGGGCCCAGCATGTCCAGCCCTGAGGACCTAGCGGCAACACACAGGGCCCTGCCTTCTCAGGGCTTGTGGAGACATGTTCAAACAAGTCCCAGAAGCACAGGTCGCAGATTGGGGTCAGGGAACTGTATCAAGTTTCCCACTGAGCACAGATGTGGGCAGGGGGTGTCAGAGAGCTCCTGTCTCAGGAAGGGACTGAAGTCTGCAGGACAAGGGAGTCGGGCATGGACTGGAGGATCAGTGTCCCTGGCAGGGGGCTGGTAGGGACCATGTGCTCCTGTGTTAGAACAGAAGGAAGCCTGGCCCCGTGGCACACCCCTGGAATCCCAGCAATTTGGGAGGCTGAGGCAGAAGGATGGAAAGGTCAAGGTCAGCCTCAGCAATCTAGCAAGACTCTTAGTAACTTAGTGAGAGAGACCCAGTCTCAAAATTAAAAAATAAAAGGGGCTGGGTTGTGGCTCAGTGGTTGAGCATCCCTGGGTTCAATCCCCGGTGCTACAAAATCAAACCAAACCAGGAGGCCGGAGGACACATGGAGAAGGGGCCTCAAAGCACCGGCTCCAGTGCATGGCAGGCCAAGAAGCAGGTGGCAGGACAGCCACTGAGACCACGCACTGGTGCCCAGAAGGCCAGCCCACAGGCTCTGGAGCACTGGCTGCTGGGTAAAGGACAGGCTTGAGGGCGGGGTCTTGGTAACTGGGCAGCTAGCAGGAGGTGGTTGTGTGGCTCCGAAGCTCTGAGAACAGTTTGGTGCTGAAGGGTGATACCCAACGTCACAGGAGTGGAGGGACTGAGTCCCTGACACACATACACACACACACACACACTCGGGCACACTTGACATTCCACATGCAGCCTCGTGGGCACTGCCACACTCCAGCCACCACACCCCAGAAACGGGGTGCACACACGTATGCACGCACATCCACCCTCCGGTGGGGAGTGTGTCCCACTCCACCCCTCCCCAGCCAGGTGAGGAGATAAATCCTCAGCCCAGCATTCTCAGGGCGCATGTTTGGGGGTCCCAGGAAGAAGCTTCCAGAGCCCAAGGCAGCTCAGTGCCCCCCCGGGGTCTGCGATACTCACTCTCCCCGGTCATCACCCCCTGCGTGTACCTCTTGGGCAGCATCCCCGTGTACCCATAGAAGCTGGATTGCTGCACTTAAGAGAGAGAGGGGGAGACCGTGAGACACCAGCCGTCACCTACATCGCGCGGCGACCGGAGCCCCCTGGGGTGGGAGAGGGTGTGTGCAGAGAATTCAGCTCCACCGCTGGCTGAGAGGGTCGCCTTGTAGCTGCCTTAGGAACAGGGATGTCCCCTGTAGTGCCCATAATGCTGTCCACATCCCTGCCTGTGGGGTTGGTCAGAGGCATTGAGGAGCCCTGGCCAAGAAACAGGAGCAGAGAGGACATTGCCACTTGAGGACGAGGCAGTGCAAGCTCCCTTGGCTTTTCTGTCTTCCTCCAGTAGTGACCCAGGAGGCCACCTGGGGGAGGCTGTCAGACTGAGAACCCCAGTCCCCACGAGACTGTATGGGACACAGCTGTGCCCAAGAGCAGGACGTGCAGCAACAGCAAGCAACGGTTTCATTACGCAGCCAGAGGTTTCGGGGGCCCCTTCGTTAGTACAGCATAGCTGCTCTCATCCCACCCAGCACCGAACTCCAGCAGCATCCAGGGAAGATGTGTTGACTTGGACCCCCACACCCACCGAGTCCCAGAGAGCCCACTGGCTCTGTGCCAATCCCTGCCCCCCATAGTACTGAGGATTTGACCCAGTTGTGCTGTGCCACTGAACTACATCCCCAGTCCTTTTTATTTTTCATTTTGAGACACAGTCTCCCTAAGTTGCTGAGGCTAGCCTCAAACTTGAAATCCTCCTAGGGCCTAAGCCTCCCTAGTAGCTGGAATCATAGGCATGCACCACCACGCCCAGCTCAGCATTTGCTTTTTGACAAAACAGACCAGACCTGGGCACACTGCCTGCATGGAGACCATGATTTCATGACAACATACACATATGTGCGTGCGTTTATGGGGTCATCTTGTCAAGTGCGTTCCTTCCTGGAAGTCACAGTAAAATAGGCTGCGGCTGGGGCTCAGAGGCAGGGCATTTGCCTAGCATGTGTGGACACCCTGGGCTGCATCCCTGGCGTTCACTGCCCCCCTCCCCCAAGCAAAAAGTTTGAAAGCCTGCAAAACGATCATCATGGACCCTCACAATGTCACTGCCGTGAATGACAGAGACATGCCGAGGAATCACCCCAGATTAAAGGAGATGAAGAGATGGGCCTGTACACGCAGCGTGTGACACTGGAGTGAATCCAGGTCAGGAAAAAAGTGATACCAAGGGGCTGGGGTTGGGCTCAGCTGCAGAGCACTAGCCTAGCAGGCAGGCTTGAGGCCCTGGGTCCCACCCCCAGCACCAAAAAACAAAACAAAACAAAGGACTGTCATTGGGGAGTCACTGAGACTTAAGTCTAGATTGTGGCTTCCATAATAGTACCCTTACGTGTGAAATTTCCAGATTGTGGCAATTGTAATGTGGTTAAATAGAAGAAATATCTAAATTGGCCCCAGTGACACACACCTGTAATCCCAGGCTCAGGAGGCAGAGGCAGGAGGATACCAAGTTCAGGGTCAGTCTCAGCAACTTAGCCAGACCCAGTCTCAAAATCAAAAGGGCTGGGACTGTAGCTCAGGGGTAGAGCACCCTTAAATTAATTCCCGAGTACCAAAAAAAAAAAAAAAAAAAAAAAAAAATATATATATATATATATAAAATACACCCTGAAGTCTTAGCGTTCAGGCAGCAAAGGTGACTACGGTGTGCGGGGAAATGAATTATTTTATATTTATTTATATTTAGGGGAAACTGACGTACAGGCGGGGTAGGGCAGGCGCATAGGGCAGCTCCTCATCTTATCTTGCAGGCTTTTTGTTGGTTTGCAATTTTTTAAAATAAAAGACTTTAGAAAAAATTTGAGAGCCTAGCCCAAGAGGAACAGTGACACAGACAGGAGGGTCCTTGCATGCAGGGTCACATCTGCGGAAGCCAGGGAGCTGTCCGGGCTCTGGGGCCGCGTGGGGGCGGGCTCTGCACACAGGCGGGTGGCTGTTTGGCCTGGACGCTCAGCCCTAGGCGCCCCCAGCGCGGCCGGCCCTGCCCGCCCCAGCCCCCTCCCTACCTGTGCAGCCGAAGGCCACGGTACCCACCGCGGCCAGGTTGATGGCATAAGCCTGGTCGTGTGCGAAGAGCTGCAGCCACACGTCACAGACACTGATGAAGAGCAGGGGGCCCAGGGCTAGGAGGTAGCCTGTGGGGAGAGGCTGGTGAGGGACCCGCGGCGGGCTAGGCGGCCCCCTCCACCGCCCCTCCCCTAGGGTCAGGTCGGAGGCCCCCTCCCCCTCCCCCTGAAGCTGGACACGGCCTTGGAAGGGGAAGGAAGAGCAAGGTTGAGTCAGGAGAAGAGCAAGTGCTGAGGCCTGGGAGACAATGTGGGGGCCACAAAGCCTCTGGGGGTGCAGGGTATCCCATGGGTTCCCAGAGGCCCCACTAGGACCTGACTCTGTTTCCCCCCCATAGAAGCCCATGGCATCCTTAGGAAATGTGCCCACTTCACAGACAAGTAGCATGAGGCTCACGGAAAACAGGGGTTGGGGGACGGGGTGGGGGGTCGCGGAGGGACTGGGGGGGGCGGTGAGCACTGCGCAGGCGCGTGCGCTGGGAGCCGGCGGGCGCACCCGTGGTGATCCTGGTGTGCAGGTTCAGCCTCTCCACCAGGACGTTGTTCAGGAGCACAGCGGCCAGGGCCACCAGGATGTAGGTGAGGCTCATGTCGAACACAATGGAGGTCCCTGGAGGGCCAGCGACAGCAGGTACTCAGAGAGGGCCACCCTCTGCCCATCCTCGCTCACTGCCCAGAGGCCACTCAGCAATTCACAGTGGAGCCAAGATCTGAATGAAGAGGGTGGCCAACAGGGTCCTGGCCCAGGGGGTTTCTGGAAAGCCTCAGTCACTGAGCACACCCTGAGGGCTGGGTGGGCTGGGGAGCACCCACCTGGGTACTTGTGGTGCAGGTAGTCAACGTCGGTGATGAAGCTGTTGTAGGGCAGCAGGAAGCCCACGCCGGCCAGCAGCATTGCGAAGTAGATGGCATGGTAGCGGTCATCGGGCACTGGCTCCTCCTCTGCCAAATCCCAAGACCTCAGGTGAGGCGTGGGCGAGCCCACTCTTGCCAGGCCACAGCACCAAGGCCGCTGTCCACCACCAGAGCCAGTGTGCATCCCTAGGGCCACAGCTGCTCAGGTGCCTCTCATCACGGCCCAATGCCACCCTGCGAGTCTGATCTCTTAGTCACTTGGCCCAACTCCTCAAGTTAGGGAAACTGAGGATCAGAATCGGAGGGCCCTTACCCAAGGTCACACGGCTGGGCTGAAAGCCAGCTCTTTGAACCTCACATCCAATCTTCCAGGCTCCTTTGCAGTTAGGCATGGCTTGATTTGCCCAATGAATGAGACCAATGTCACTTCAATATAAAAGCCTCATGGGTCAGTGCATGATTCACATGTGCCCAGTGAGCATGTAGGACCAGGGGAAGATAGAGCCTCCTCAGCTCTGACCTTGGCTCTGACCTGTGGGTGCAGAAGGCTCTTCTGCATGGGACCCCAAGGCACAGGGCAGAGGCTGAGTCAGGGTGCAGGGCTACCACATCCCAATGGGGCCTCCCCTCAATGAGGACCCCAGTGTCCTCTGCCCTGGGCTGACCAGAGGTCGTGAGGCCAATTCCCGTCTGGGACTCACCAGAGTCCATGGACGTCAGGATGCCCCTGGCCCTAAGGCCCTGCTCCCGAGCTGCCTCCGCCGCTGCGGCCCTGGCCTCCAGCTGGAGGCCTTCGAAGCCGAAGCTGGTCACCACAGTCCTGTCAGGAGTGCCCGCTACACTGGACTCCTTGAGGCGCTGGCTTCTGACGGAGCCCATGGTGGCCTGTGCTGTGGAGGAAGGAGATGAGCAGGGGAGGGGACAGGATGGGAGGACACTCCTGACCCCAAGTCCCCAAGCAGTACCCCAGGGGACCATCCCTTCCATTCATTCCTCCTTCTTGATATTTCATCACGAAGGACATGGACTTAGCAGTGAGGTGATGTCACCTTGTGTGTCCCAGGAAGCTCACTCATGTTGCCATGGAGACGGGGTGGGAAGGGTAAAGACACAGCCCAGGAGATCAGCTCAAAGGCTGAGCAACTGCGGTGGTCTCTGGGCGTGGGAAGAGATGGAGAGCAGGACTGTTTTGGAGGTGGAACACCAGCACGTGGTGAGCAATCAAACAGTGGGGGACACCATGGAGCACTTTGTGCCAGCACCAAGCTAGAATGCCTCTCCCGGTGTCCCTTGTCCCCGGGAGGGAGGTGCTGAAATTCATTCATTATTCAGCCAGCAAAAGGGAGAGTTACGGGGTGAATAACTCCTGCTCTGGCCTCTAAGGCAGAAAGTGGTAGAGTCTGGACCCAACATCAGTCTGTAGGTCACTTAGAGCCCCCATGCCCCTCGGGATTCTGAGGCCAACCACCTTCAGTGGCAGGCAGTTCTTTCGATGTTCTTGCCTCAGTGTTTCTTGCTTCACTTTGGATCTGCTAGCCCTTGCCTTTGGGGGAGAAGGAAGGAGTTCAGTGTTCCATGATAGTGAGAAATGGGACACCACAGCACAGGCTCCTAAGAGTGGTACCTCAGCATCCCTGGCCCCACAGACATGCGGGATTTATTGCGGACGAAGCGGGGAGAAGCCAGCCCCAAGGGATCTGTGTGCCACAGTTATTCCCATTATCCCTGGGGCTGACCTGTGGCAGGCCTCTCGCTCTTGCCTGCCCCTTCCCATCTCTGGGGCCCCATCGCTCCAGCTCCCCTGCCTCAGTTTACCCCATTCCCAGGTAAACCAGGTGGCCTGTGCAGACTTGTCACCAAGCTCTCCTCCTGGCCCCTGTTCCCCTTCCCTAGGTCTCTAGCAAGTTTTATTGGAGCCAGTGATGAGGATGGGGGCCTTTCTGGGGCCAACCCAGGTGACTGGTAGCCATGGCCAGTGGAGACGAGGTCAGGGTCTTCTCCTTCTGGGGACTGGGAAGCCGGGCTTTCCTCCCCTCCTGGCTCGAGCCTCTCCTGACAGCCCCCTCATCAGTCTTGCTCCTCCGGCCACATCTGGCACTGGGGGAACTCAGCAGCGTCTAGAACAGAGATGGCCTAAGCTCGAATGTTGGTGGTCCTGGGCACACCCTTGTCCTTGCCTATCAACTGGACACACCAGCCTGACCTCAAGAGTGGTGGCTTGGAGACCCTTGCTCAGGCCCTTCTTGGGTCCTGGCCCACCCATCCTCCTCCCTTAGACATGAAGAGCCAAGGGAAGGGGACCAAGGGAGAATAACAGTCCACAACAATGACAGTCCACTCCTGCCACCAGCCCCCTTAGGATGGAAGTGCAGCCCGATGGGCATCCAAGTCCTAAGAGGAAGGGCTTCTGAAATGCAGCACCGGATCCCACAGTGTCCTGGATGTGCCCGATCAGCATGTGAGGCTTCCGCCTCACTGAGGCCACCCCACCAGGGAAAGCGGACGTGCTCAGCGTCAGGCCGGGCTGGGGGGAGACCCCTCTGCTTCCTTGGGCTCATCAGTGTGGCGGGCAGCTGCCACCTACACTGCCCGCCTCAGCCACCATCCCATGGCCTTTAACTCTCTCCTCCCCCAACACTCTCACTCACACCAGCTGCCCAGGGCTTCAGATTGTTCCTCCTCTTATGTCCCCTTTACTTAAGACTTAAGGACATAAATATAATACAAACTCGGTGTTTATAAGACTCTTCTCTGCTCCTTCACCCTGAGCTACTAGGATTCCTCTGTCCCAGCCCCACAGAGCCGCTCAAATGACACAGGTCATTTCTTTGGCCTTAGACCACCCCTTGGGCCTCAGTGTCCCCACCTCCTTATTGTGAGGACACAATAGAGAAAGAACAAGGGGAGAGACTATTTCATAAATGGAGAGGGCTGGGTGGTTAGTAGAGAAGGTGTGGCTGCACACAGTAGGTGTTCAATAGTGGCATAAACAGCCACCTAAAGAGCACCATGTGGGCCAGAGCTCTCCTGATCCTCACAGTTCGGCAAAGGATGGCTCATGCCCCCATTCTGCAGAAAGGGTGACTAAGGTGCCCAGAGGTCAAGTCCAGGGTCAGGCAGCTCAAACTGGAGCTGTGCCTGACAGACCACCTTTGGCCCCACCACAGCAGCAGGGACTGCATGTGCCTCGGGGCAGTGTGGAGGTGCTGAGTGTCAGTGCCAGGCTGACCTGGCTCTGAGGCTGCTGAGCTCCACTTCTAGCCAGCAGAGGGACAAGGGAAACTGAATTTCACTTGGAAAGCCAGTCTGCTCACCCTCCTAGGCCTTGAACTTCTGGCTCTGCCACAAGTCCTGCTTAGCTGGATGCCCTTGGATGCCCTGTCCCCTGTGGCTGTTCATCCCACAGCCCAGCTTCTGGGCTGCCCAACTCACAGCGGCAGGGTTGTGGGTTTCAAGACCCTCAGGCCACCCCCTTTCTGTAGCACCCAAAGGACAAATGAATGCAGGGGCCACAAGCTGGGCAGGGCCTGGGATGGAGAGGCTCCAGGCGGCCCAGGCCCACCGCCCTCCCGTACCTGGGTGTGAGCACGTTCCCAGATGCTCAGCAGCCCCAGAGGCTCCTTCTGCCTCCCAGGCCCCAGCAGCAGCAAAGTTGGATCCCAGGCCCGGGTCCCCAGGCAAAGGGGAGACCCCTTGGGCAACACGAGGTGACCCCTGGGCCCAGGCCCCACCTCTTTCGGCAGCTTTCCCAAGAATTAGGAGGCGGCTATCTGGGAAAAGGAGATGGGCGAGGGAGGCTTAGGAGGAACTTGGGGTGTGCCCGAGGTCGGAGGGAGCGCCAAGACCCAGCTTGGCCTGGGCTCCGGGCGCTTATCACCTTCCTGGGTCCGGGTCCCGCGCTCGCAACTGGGATGC
This sequence comes from Marmota monax, assembly GCF_021218885.2. Taxonomy (NCBI): domain Eukaryota; kingdom Metazoa; phylum Chordata; class Mammalia; order Rodentia; family Sciuridae; genus Marmota; species Marmota monax. The sequence goes on along the minus strand of NW_026693034.1, from coordinate 4,303,492 downwards.
TGGCCCGCTCCAATGCTGGACGGGGCGGGGGAAGACCCCGCTTTCCGCGACAGGGGTGCGATGGGAGGGAGACTCGGGGTGCGGTGGGAGACTCGGCGTCCGGGCCGGCGGAAAGGAGGGGACGCGAGTGGGGCCGCGCGCCGCAGACAAAGGCTCCGACAGGTCCCCGCCGGCGTCTCCCCGCGCCGCAGCTCGTCCCCGCCCCGCCCGCCACCCTGGCCGCCAAGCTTACCTCGGCCGGGCCCGGGGCTGGGGTCTTCGGCGCCCCGCCGGTGCCCCGCTCGGGCCGGGCGCGGCTGGCGTCCTCCGAGGGTGCCAGGTCCGCCCCGGCCCCGGGTCCGCGAGCGCATCCGGGGGGCGCAGCGGCGGCGGCGAGCACAGCCGGGCCCGCGCTCCGCCCGCCGCCCCGCCCTCGCCGGGCCCGCCTAGGCCCGCCCCCGGCCCGCCCCCGGCCCGCCTTCTCTCCCTCTGGCCACGCCCCTTCCCTGCCTCCCTCCCCGCTGCTCCATCTCCGCTCCGGACCCGCCCCTCCTCCCCATCCTCCCGGACCCGCCCCTCCTCTTATCCCTCTTTCCCCCTCCGCCCGGCCCAATTCCTGCCCCGGGTCCCGTCTTCTCCCTCCCCTCCGCTTGGCCACGCCCCGTCCCATTCTGCCCTCCCCCTCCACCCGGGTCTACCGCCGGCCACGCCCCCTCAACTAGGCCACGCCCCAAAGCCCTCCCCCTCCTCCATCCCGTCGCACTCGTAGGGGTGGGTGTAGGACCCAGACCGAGGTCGGGATCCCCAGATCCCTGACCCTTGAGGCAGAGCTTGGTGGCTTTGGCGACCTCAGGGTGGCTTGCGGCTGACCTAGCCCACCTAAGAATCAGTCGCAGCCAACCCCCTTCACCTTGGTGCCAAGCCTCCTCTCCTCCTCTCCCCGGCAGGATGACCAGACTAAAATTTTCCAGGTTGAGTGAGGAGTTGAGAGAGAAAGTGTCCAGCGCGATTCCAGCCCGGCCAGGGAGCTTGGGTCGCTCCTCCACCCCCGCTCCCGTGCGGCGCTCGCTGGACCCCCACTTCTTCCCAGCCTTGGATCCCACCTGACTAGGTCGCTTCCCATCTCCGAGCCTTGTTTTTCTCCCAGGTCAATGGAATTCCATCCCTTCCTAAGCCATGTGGCCCAAGCGCTGGTGCCTTGCTTGAGCGTCAGTTTACTGTCTGGGACATGTCCCTGAGAGAGGCCATTGAAGCTCAGGAGACAGTGTGGGTTGCTGAAGAAGACTCCACACTGGTCCTATCATTAGAAATGAGCCCACCATTGGGGCAGGTAGAAGGGCGGTGCCAGAGGTGAGGTGAGGAACCAGGTGGGAAGCAGAAAGTGCCCTGGGTCTCTCCAGTGTAGGGCTGTACTGGAGGATCAGGGAGTCCTCCCAGGACCAAGGCACCAGCTGGGATTGGCAGAGGTGCCAGCGAGGGAACCTGCCAGGCCCCACCTGGATGCCCTTCCCCCCGCTTTCCAGGAGACTAGGCTTCTGCCTGGAGCCCCACCTTGACATCTGCCCCTCCAGGGAGCCTTAGGGTTGCTGTTGCCCATAGTTGGGATTTTCCCAGGGCCTCACCCATGAGAGGTGAGGTCCCTGAGAGTAGGGACTGCTTTAGGGTCTCAGGGTTCTCATGCTCCGTGGTATACACTCTCCGGGGTGAGTTCATCCCCCTGGCCTTTCTCTGCCGTGGTTTGGGCCAGGGGCTGTTCCTAAGAATCAATCACAGCTAGAGCCTAAACAGGTGTTCTTGGCCAGCACAGGAAGACAGACCTTGATGCCCAGGGTGTGAGAGGCTTCCAAATCAAACAAGTCCGAGAGCGTGAGACGGTTCTCAAAGCAGGGGACACACAAGGTTTCCTGACCTGATGGGCTTCCATCTGATGGAGGACACTGGCAACAAATAGCATGATTCCTAGAGCATCAAGTGCTTGAAAGACAAGAACACAGAGTGATGGTGTAGACAATAGCATATGATGGTGGAGAAGCAGGTGGGCAGTTGTCCAGGTGGTCAGCAAAGGACTCTATGAAAAGGTGACATCTGGACTGAGAGACTCACATGATGGAAAGAAGCCGGTAGCAGGAAGTTGTGGTGAGGGTGTGCTGGGTGAGGAGAGCAACCTAGGGAACATAGGCAGGGAATGTAGCCAGGGACAGAGGAAGGGAGGATAAAGGATAGGAGGTGGAGTCAGGGACAGAGATAAGCCAAGGAGGGTCTTATTGGCCACCAGAGGAGTTGGAGGCCTATAGAGATTTTATCAGATGAAGGGAGAAGAACAGATCAAGGTTTTATTTTATTAAAAAAATATTTTTTTTGGTACTGGAGTTTGAGCCCAGGGACCTCTACCACTGAGTCACATCCCCAGCTCACCCCCCTTTTTTTGAGTTAGGATCTCACTAAGTTGCTAATGGACCACACTAAATTGCTAAGGCTGGTCTCCAATTTATAATCCTCTTGCCTCAGCCTCCCAAGCAGCTGGGATTATAGGCGTGCATCACCACACTTGTTTAAAAAGTTCCCCTTGCTGGGTTGCTGGTGCGAGTGCAAATCGGAACAACCCTTCCGGAAAGTGAATTGGCCTAAAAAAAAGACATGCTTTTTGGTCCAGAAAATCTAGCCCAAGGAAATAATTCTAAATATAGAAAAAGTCTTTATATCCAAAGATGTTTGTCATAATAGCTAAACACTTAAAGGAGCCCCACACAGGTCTCATTGCTCCCTGAGTGATTGTTACATTTGAAAAACCCAAGACAATCAATGGAATCATGTGTAACCCTACAGAGAAATCTTGTCACCAGGATATGTGGTTAGGAAGGATTTATCTGGAGAGTTGGCAGAATGAAAGTGTTAAGTGACACAGAAATAGGAAATGGCAAGAAATGCAAAAGATATCTTCTACTATATAAAAAAATTTTGAGAAGCTGGATAAACGATTTTTTTAAAACTATAAATGAGCAGGAAAGCTGCTATCAGAAGAGTAAGAAACTTAAATAGAAACAATCCCTGGAGAAGAAAGAATTTTGATAATACATTCCTACTTTACTACTCCCCAACACCTGGCTTTCACAGTTTCACAGAATGATAGAATCTGATCAAATTTTTAAAGGTGGGAGAATTCGAATGCTAGTTAAAATATTCCAGTGCACAGGGCAGGGGCCGGGGTGTGGGGGGAGACAAGAAAAGCTGCCAGATCTGACAAATATTATCCAAGAAAAAAAAATAGACTTGTCTTGCCTATATCAGTAGAAAATCCCAAGTAAATCAGGCACTATGGCACACAACATAATCCCAGTGACTTGGGAGGCTGAGGCAGGAGAATTTTATTTTGTTTTATTTTTTTGTGGTGATGGGGATTAGAACCTATGACCTTGCACATGCAAGGCCAGCACTCTACCAACTGAGCTATATCCTCAGCCAAGGTAGGAAGATTTTAAGTTCAAGGCCAGCCTCATCAACTTAGTGAGAACCGGTCTCAAAATAAGAATAAAAATGATTGATGATTGTAACTCAATGGTAGAGCACCCCTAGGATCAATCCTCAGTATAGGAAAAAAAAATCCCCAATAAAACATTAGCAAAGGAATAAAAAAGATATTAAATTAAGAATATCCTATAACATTCCAAATGAAAGGACAGTCTCATAAGGAATGTTATTAACATATTCATCACATTCAGAGGTCGGAGAAAAAAAAACAGTTATCTACATAGATATGGAAAAGCATTTGGTAAAAAATAATATGCATCTGTAACTTTAGAAAACTATAATAAACTAGAAATCAGTAGATGTTTTATGCATACTGCAGTGTCTAAAAGTGCAGCCCATTAAACACAAAAGCATGAGTTGGATGTGTACTCCTGCCTCTATTGTTTCACCTCCTCTCTCTCCCCTTTGGAATCCTTGCTAAAGTTGTAAGACAAGAAAAAGAAATACAACATATAAAAATTGGAAAAGAATGAAGTGGGGCTCAGGTTGTAGCTCAGTGATGGAGCACTTGCCTCGCATGCATGAGGCACTGGGTTCAATCCTCAGGACCACATGAAAACAAATAAATAAAGATATTGTGTCTATCTACAATTTAAAAAATACTAAAAAAAAAAAGAACGAAGTGATTATCTCTAGGTGACAGGATTATATAGCTGGAAGATCTAAATGACATGAATAAAATACTTTTAAGAGATTTCAATAGCTTTTCCTCCATAGGTGCAACAGACAATTAAAATCAAATGAAAGAAAACCTTCACAATGCCAACGACATAGAACACTCTGGAATAATCTTAAGTAGAAGTGTTCAATATCTATAGGGAAAATTTAAAAGAGGTTTTAAAAAATGCTTGTGAGGGACTGTGTAGAGAGAATGAACACAACCCCAGTGTCTCCCACTATGCACCCTCAACACAGATCACTTCTGTGACCCCCCCAAAGGTGGTGGGGGTTCTCTCCACCAGCAAGCAATCAAGAAATTCTGCAGGGTGTCCTCTAATCCAACTCGGTTCTGACACTATCTTCCTGGAGGTAGCATCGGATGCAACAGGTTGAGGTCTCAGTCCCCATATATCCCTTGCTTCAGATGCCAATCATAAGTCCCAGGTGGTCTCACTGACTGTGCTTCTGACTTAGCTGCTATAAAGAGGTGTCTCCACCCACTTCTAATAAGTTTGATTGACTTGTTAGGATGGTCTAGAAGTGTGATTGCCTACTTGGCACAGGCTTATGCTGTGGGAAGGGGCTGGGGGAGCGGGGGACAGTGGCAGCAGAAATGGGTGCATTCCCAGAAGCAGCCAGGAGGGCAGGCCATGCACTGTGGGTTCTACATATGGGAACCCCATCTTGCAGAATCACTTGCCTGGGGGTGGGTGGCTCTGGCTTGGTGCAATTGACAATTGGCCGATGGGATGCCCGTTGCGTCATCAATCAGAGATTTGAAAATGGTTTGCTTGGACACCTCTGCCCTCCTGGAGAGCATCTGCCAGAGTCAGGTGCTCAAAGATGGGAGGTGTGTGGACAGAGCCACACACAGAGGCCATCCCAGCTCAGCCGGCAGCCAGCAAGCTGCACCCCAGCAAGGCCTGGCAAAGTTGGCAGAGCTGCTGACTGACCATCCAAGATGGGAGAGCCACATGCACCACTGTCAGGCCACCTATGTTTGAGGTGTGTGTCCTGCAGCATCTCACAGCAGAAGATGACCAGGAGGTGGACTTATGGATGCGGGCAGTGGCTCCCTCAGACCTGCCGTCATTGCTGATGATACCGAGGCCACGGGTCAGCACCCTTGCTGATAGCAGCCAGAGCTCTGGAAATTGATGTCTGTGCTTCCTCTTCCCATCAGCAGCTGTCCTTGGAGAAAAGCCATTACTAGGATGAAAGACACAGTCACAAAGGCCCATAGACTGAGTTGTGGTAGGACTGGGGGACCTGCAGCCAGGCCTGTTTTGGACTCTTGCTAGGCAGCAGGTTGCTTCTTGCAGAGGTTGTGATGGGGTCTGTCCCTTAGGGTGCTCAGGGGCTTCCTAAGTCAAGGCCCTGCTACTTTTTCACTTGATGAGTTCCAAGCACTGTTTTACATACATGGCCTGTGATGCTCAAAAGATAAAGTAAAATAAAAAATTATGTCTTATTAGGATGACTTCCAGGGCCCCCTCTGCGGTCTCTTGTCTTCCCCTACTGTGTCTTCCAATATGGGGTGAGTTTTCTGAAAGTCTTGCTTATTCTGCTTCTCAATCCCCACAGGATTAGAACCTAGAGCCCACGAAGCTTTGTCCCCAGATGACCTCACCCTCCTGTTTCCTTCTATACAATTTTGAAGTTTTGAGGGACAACGTTTCATTTCCTGTGCCTTAGATCCCACCAGCAGGGACTCAGCTTAGCTCTGCCAATATAGTTCCTTTAAAAACTTCATGGGCTTCCTGTATGTCAGATTATAACATTCCATTAGGAAAAAAGCCACACCCAGACATCTTCTCTGTGCCTTGGGCTGTGGGACAAGGCCCTTAAGATATTTTTCTTTTACTTTCTTTCTTTTTCTTTTTTTGCAGTGCTAGGGATGAACCCAGGGCCCCAAGCATGTTAGGCAAGTGCTCTACCACTGAGCTATACCCTCGGTCCAGCCCTTAAGATTTTTAGAAACTCTTTCATGTAGCAGAGAAAGACAAAGATACCCACTTTTAAGATTCTAGAAGCCCTTTCACCTAAGAAGGTTTTGAGGCACCTTCTGAAGTATTTCTTAACTCCAAGGCATCCTGAGATTTTGCTGGACTGGACGCCGTGTTTTGATGGCAGCGCTCTGGGTCTGATCTGTGCTCTGTGGGTAAATCATCCCCAGGAGGCTCTGGGGTTCATTTTTCTTGGTGGTCCATCCAGCCAGCCCTCCAAGGGGGCAGCTGGTGCACCAACCTCAAGGGAAGACACTTGGGGCTGAAGCTGAACTTCCTAAACTTTGATGACAGCCACGGCCCACACCCCGTCCATTCCAGAGAGCAGGAGCCCCCAGATGGCCACATCCCCTCTTGATCATCAAAGCAGTTCTATTTGGGGGAGATGTGCCCACCACAACCATGGACTATGTGGAGCCATTCTGTCATCTCCAGCTGGAGGGTGGGCTCTGTAAGTGGCAGAGCTGTCTCATTTGGGGGATGAGAGGGACTCAAGCTAAGTTTAAAAATAAATTAAATGTCCACAAAAAGACACACAGAGCCAGCTCTGCGATCTGTGAGTTCTGTGTTCAACCAACTACAGATTGAAAAAATATTCAGAAAAAAACTGCATCTGTACCAAACACGTACATCTTTTCCTTGTCATTATGCCCAACGTAGCCTTTATATTGTAACGTGTATTAGTGTCACTTAGAGATGATCTACAACACATGGGAGCTTGTGGGTAGGTTCTATGCAAACACTACACCATTATATATAAGGGATTCGAGCATCCCTGGATCTCAGTGTCCATAAACCAATCACATGCAGATACTGAGGATGGCTGGACAAGCTTAATTCATAATAGTAAAAACCTTAATCGCTAGGTGCCGTGGCACACGCCTATAACCCCAGCAGCTTGGGAGGCTGAGGCAGGAGGATTGCGAGTTCAAAGCCAGCCTCAGCAACTTAACGAGGCTCTAAGCAGCTCAGGGAGACCCTGTCTCTAAATAAATAAATAAATAAAATACAAAATAGGACTGGGGAGGTGGCTCAGTGGTTGAGTGCCCCTGAGTTCCTGGTACCCCCACAAAAAAAAAAAAAGAAAGAAAGAAAATTCTGGAAGCAGCCCCTGTGTTATCAAGAGGAGATGGTTTTAAGAGCCAGTATCACATTCAGGCTATGGAATTTATTCAGAATGCAAAGCAAGGAGCCATTGATACAGCATGGCCTGCGGCACCTCACATACAATATATTCAGTGACAAGACAGATATGAAAGAACACATATTGCGTGGTTCCATTTCCATGAATTTCTAGAAGAGGCAAGAGAAATCTCAGGGAATCAGATGGTGGCTGCCTTGGTAAGGCGGGTGGAGGGAGCCCTCTGGGGATGGTAATGCTCCATCTCTCGGAGGCAGGTTGGCTTACGCAGCACGTGCATTTGTCAAAACTCAGCAAAAGTCCACCTAAGATTTATGCATTTTGAAAATAAAAATTAAAAAGCTGTACGCATTTCAGGCTGGGGCTGGAGCTCAGTGGTAGAGCAGATGCCTGGCAGGCATGAGGCCCTGAGTTCCATCCCAGCACTGAGGGAAAAAAAAAAAAAAAACAGTACGCATTTCACTGATGATAAATTTTGCCTAAGAAAGTAAAACACAACCAAAACCAAGTATTGACCTGTACCTCATGAGATGAAGGTTTAGGAGTGAAATGTCCTGCAACTGTGACTGCCTTTGAAGCAAGATGGGTGGCTGGGTGGCCAGCCAGGGAGACAGGAAGGAGGAGGGTGGACAGTTGAGAAAGCAATCCAAGCAAGGCACATAGCCAGCACAGGATTGTTCACATACAATTCCTTCCACTTTCTTTTATGCATAAAAATATTCACAATAAGCTGGGCACGGTGGAGCACGCCTGTAATCCCAGCAGTTTGGGAGGCTGAGGCAGGAGGATCATGAGTTCAAAGCCATCCTCAGCAACTTAGCAAGGCCCTAAGCAACTCAGGGAGACCCTGTCTCTAAATAAAATACAAAATAGGGCTGGGGAGGTGGCTCAGTGGTCAAGTGCCTTTGGGAGGGGTATGGGGCATTTAATCCCTGTACCCCCAAAATAACTTTATATGATTTTGGGGGGTGGTGGAAACAGCCAGCAGTACCCCTTCCCCACCCAACCCTGTGCTGCTCCGTGGGACTTGTTCCAGGTCCTGGCTGTGAGCCATCTGTTTCCCAAGAGCACAAACCTAATTTATTCCCAACTTATTAACTTAAAGCCCATTAGAATCTTTCCCATCAACCCAGCACACAGCTGAGATAAGCAGAGACCGCGTGAGAGGCCGCTCAGGACACCGGGAGGGAGTGGCTGTCCGGGTCTGGAGGGTGATGATCCCCCAGCTCCCTGGCTCCCAAGGTGCAGTGTGGCCTTCACATCTGACACCTCCTCTAATTCTCACAGGGATCGGGTGCCCAGGGAGCCCCCTCTGCAGACAAGAAGGCCAGCTGGGAGGAGGTGAGGCTGGGTGGTGGGTCTTCTAATGACAGTGACATGTCACAGGGACACGGTAATTGCAATTATGCTTGCAGAGGTTAATTTAAAGCCTGAGGGTGGGCCCTCAGGCCAAGGTGTCAAAACCTGATCTGGACAGAAATGCCCCTGCAAGCTCCCTGAGCACTAAGCCCGCTAGAAAGACCCTGGCTCCATGTTTGCTTGGCCGGGACGCACTGATTAGCCGTCTCCACTGGTGCCTTGGCAGGACGCTGCCTGCGCTCCTCCACCCAAGCCCGTGTCAGACTCCCAGGAGACAATGAGAGCCAACCATGTGGGCAGGAAGGGCAAACTGAATAAACCAGCAAGACCTGGGGCTCCCTCCCAGGAGGGTGAGGATGGCGGGGGGGCCCCCGTGGTGGCTGCACAGGCGGCTGAACCAGACAGGCTGGGGTGGTGCTCATCCCAGCCGCCACGTGCCAGGCTCCGAGCCAAGTGCATTGTCTGCTCAGATCATCACGGGCCTCTGGGAGAGGAAACTGTTGCAGAGAGGCGGAGGGGTTTGCCCAAGTGACACACCCAGCCAGAAGAAGCCTGTCCCTCCCCAGACCCCAGTGTGTCCTTACGTTGCTCCCCAAGGACTCCCCATTCCCACCCCAGATCCTAGACCTGGGGCTGCATCCCAGGCCTGGCTCCTAGGACATGTGCCTCAAGCCATATGTGGCCTCCTGCGGCTTCATCTCCCAGGACAGCCCAGGCCACAGGGTGGATGAAGACTCTCATAGGCTGCAGGTGGCTGCAGGTGGCTGGCCTGGGACCAAGGAGCTGCCTGGCTTGGTTCCGAGAGCTTCTAGCTGGAAGCAGCTCTTCATTACTGGCTGCTGTGGATGACATTGGAAGCGCGTGGGCTGGGAGGGGAGCCTTCTCGGACCCCAGGCCTGCTGCTCCCTAGAGCCCTGACCCCTCCCTCTCAGCTGGCTCTAGCCCTTCATGCTCCTGCACACCCACCCCTGGGTGCCTCCCTCAGTCTCCCTCAAAGCATAGTCACGCCCAGTTACCTGGTACCCCCCCACACACACCCACGAGGTGTGGTTTTTACCCATGAAGTTTCTGCCACGTGGAGGGCCACACACTCACACACATTCTCTTCCTCCACAGACTCCTGTTCATCCCGAAGGGGCACCTAAGTGCCACCGTCTCCTCCTCCAGGAAGCCTCCCATGATTTCTAAGTGGCAGGGTTGACCCTGGGCCCTCACTGAATCCTCACCGTGGCCTGAGGGAGGTTTGATGACACCCCACTTTGCAGGTGCGATCCAGAGGCCCAGAGAGGTGAAGGCCATTGCCTGAGATTGCACAGCAGAAAAGTTTGGAGGCATCACCTCCTTTCTGGGCCTCTGGATAAGGCCAGGCAGAGGAGGGCTGGGTAAGCGTCATTGAAAGAATGCTGGTCAAAAGAGGGTGGGTGGACTGTCGGGGTGGGTGGCCGTGACCCTGGCCCAGGCTCTACCCTCCCTGACCTATCCAGATGCAGGAGACCAGACTCCCTCCAGACACATGCAGTTCCCACACCTCCAGGGCAGTGTGGGTCTCGCTTCTTGGCAGGCCATTTCACAGATGTGGAGACTGATGCCACAGAGCCTGAGGCTGGCCCGAGGCTCCCAGCCAGGCTGGAGGGAGTGGCAGGGCCAAGACCAGAGCCCAGGTGCCTCTGGGCCCAAGCCAGTCCCCTTCCAAGGACCCATCGGTCGGTGAGGCTCAGCCTTACCTGGGCCCTACCTGGGACTCACCTGTGCTCCCCGGGGGCTCTCCTCGCCGTGTCAGAATCTGCTGTCAGCCACGCCGTGCGCTGTGTGGAGGAGCCTTTGTACTCTCTATTTACAAGAGGAGGCTGGTGAGCAAATTAGCAGGGTAACCAGGGAAAATGTTTGGCTTCCGTGGGTGGGAATTGGAGCCATCTGTTCCCAAGTGCTGAGAAAACACTGGAGCCACGGTGCCCGGCAGAGCTTTGAAGCCTGGTACCCTCGAGCTATGTGACCCTGGGCAGGGCCCTCACCCTCTCTGGGCCCCAGTGTCTGTTTCCATGAAGACCACAGGACTGGCCAGTTGTGCGACTCCAGGACGCCCCCACCGCCCTGTGCCCCCCACCTCCCAGTCCCGGTTCCTCACCTCCTTTCTGCATCCCTGCTAGACCCGAGCCCCTCCTAGACAGAGGAGGCTGCTAGCCTTCACAGCAGGATACTGGCCTTCCCGGCACCGGCCTCTGGGGTTTTATTACAGTTGGACTCATTTGTTCCCAGGCTGAAAATAGCTTTCTTATTTTCTCTGAATATATAGATAATAACTCACCCGACCAGAATGTGTGCTGTAGGGAGCTAAGCCAGAACGGCAGCTCCAGACACTGTCTGTCCACTCAGACCCCTCTGCAAGCAGCTGGCCATCCTGGGGGCCCAGGGGTGAGAATGACAATTGGGATATTTGAGGGGGGATTACCCACCCTCACTCCAACACCCTCCAGCTTCTTTTTTTGGGGGGGAGGGTACTGGAGATTGAGCTTAGGGGCACTCAACCACTGAGCCACACCCCCAGCTCTATTTTGTATATTTTGTATTTTATTTATTTATTTATTTTTTAAAAGAGAGAGTGAGAGAGGAGAGAGAGAGAGAGAATTTTTAATATTTTTATTTTTTAGTTATCGGCGGACACAACATCTTTGTTTGTATGTGGTGCTGAGGATCGAACCCGGGCCGCACGCATGCCAGGCAAGCGCGCTACCGCTTGAGCCACATCCCCAGCCCTTGTATTTTATTTAGAGACAAGGTCTCCCAGAGTTGCTTAGTGCCTCACTTTTGCTGAGGCTGGCTTTGAACTTGCGATCCTCCTGCCTCAGCCTCCCAAGCTGCTGGGATTACAGGAGCATGCCATTGCACCTGGCCTCCAGTTTCTTGACAGGGTCCCTGGAGACTGTGGCCTCAAGGGGGCGGCTCTTTGGAGTCTTTCACTGCTGTCTATGCTCTCAAGGCCATTTCCATGCGGAGCTTGCAGAGTGGCAGCTGACCTTCTCTCCCCAATTCCAAGTTCAACGGTGCCACGCTGGCACCTTGCGGTCGGCCATGGTGGGAGTACTGACACCATAGAAATCAGCTACGGCTATAAAGCAGGGCTTTTTCTGCCAAAGAACTTAGGGTTAGTGCATATCAGTTTGTCCCTGATATCCAGAGGTTTCTGCAGTCCTCCCCTCTGAGGGTCCCCCCAAATGTCCCAGACCCACCATCCCCTCCATTCCAGCCTGGGCTCACATCTCTGTTACATCTTTTCAGAGCAACTGCTGTAGTCTCCTTTCCGGCCTCTTGACAGCTCTCTGCTCCCTCCAGCCCTTTTCTCCCCGCAGTATCTAGAAACACCTCTCCCAGGACAAAGCTGTTCATGTTGCCCACAGCTCCAAATCCTTCCATGGCTCCCACCTGCTCTCAGGATAAACCCGTTTCAAGGTCTTGCAGGGCTGGCCATGGCTGACTTCACCGACCCCATTATTCACCTCTCAGATTCTCCCAAATGGACACAGCTGATACGAACCACTAAGCCCAAGTTAGTGTGCCCCTACCTTGGCCCCCATTCTGGTCTACCTTGGGAGCCTACATTCCCTGTCCAAGAAGTCCCTAGACTCTTCCAAAGCCTGTGTGGGTTTTCCTCCTGAGGGGTGCCTACACGGCTGGTCCATGCACCCCCAGAGGCTTGGCAGTGTTATTTGTGAGCCTTAATCTGCCTCATCTGGGTGGCCAAAGGTGCATATTGGGAAGGAACAGGAACAGAAGGGGCTGGCAGGGGTGGGAAAGAAGGGAAGAGGGGCTGGGGTTGGCCAGGCCTAATTAGAGGTCAGAGGTCAGCAGGGATGCCACCTGCTACCACCTTGTCCTGGAAGGAAGTCATCTCATACTTGGCCTTCAGGGTGTTAGACAGACAGGAGACAGGTGCACTCACTCAACAGTCCGCTTGACCTATAGCTCTCAGCTAAGGCACAAGGGCCTTTTCACCATTTGACAGTCACCCAGACTTGCAAACTGAGGGGTGGATCTGAACCCAATTTCCAGACTGTCTTCGTTCATGCTGTTGCGTCTGGACACCTTCCTGAGCTGTTGCAATACCCCTGATGTTTGCAGCTGTTACAAATATGGGCTGTGACCACCATGGTGGGGGGGCAGTCGTAGTGCTAGTCCCAAGGCCCAGGATCCTGAATCCAAGCCTGGAAGGGGAGCAGGGTTGGCGGAAGGGGAGGGCATTAATCTTGGCTGACTTTTAATCCTCTTGGAGGATTAAAAAACCTCAACGTCCTGGCACCTTGATGTTGCCCTTTCAGGACTTAATAGGCTTTGGGGTTTCCAAGGGAAAGCCCCAAGGCAGGATTGCAACTTGCTTAGGCTCCTGACTCCCTAGTGACCTTGATCTGTGACTCATTTCTCTCCCTGTAAAGAAAAGGGCTGGTGGTGGCCCATGGTCCCTTGCCTGTTGTGTCTAAGGGGGAAGGTTGTGGTTGCTAGGCTGTGTGTGTCACTCTGGAACATTTTCTGGCCCCATCTGTCCTGGGGGAGGAGGAGGCATCTCCAAGGCCGGTCATGGGACAGCATTCCCTGGAGCACGTGGTGGGGGAAGGCAAGGGGGAGCCTGGGCCACCTCAGCCTCCCTAGGGTCTACTTGAATGGGTTTCTTTTCCTTCCTTCTTCTTTTCACGGAGCTAGGGTTGGAATACCAGCTAGGCAAAGGCTCTACCACAAAGCAACACCCCCCAGCTGTGGCTAGATTTCTTTCCTAGCTAGTCTTAACCTGGGAAGACAAGGTCGAGCTGCTGCAGCCACCTGTCAGCCACACACTTCACACTAACGTGCAGAATGCAGACCAAACAAACAGAACAAGAGGCGGAGGCTTGGCAGTGTTATTTGGGAGCCTTGATCCTGCCTCATCTGACATCTACACTGTGAGCCACCAAATTTCCTTTTTGGAAGAAAGCTGTTTGAGTGTTATTTTCTACCACCTGGAATCAGAGGGGTGTGGATGTACCTGTTTCCAAAAAGAGGAGCCTAAGGATTCGATCAGATCTTCAAAGGGGTCAGGGACTGGGGTGTCTCTCAGCAGTAAAGCAAGAGTTTAGCAAGAGTTTGATTCCACCAAAGACTAAGAAGCCCTGAGGTTGTTTTTTTTTTTTTTTTTTTTCTGGCTCTGGTTGAGGATTTGAAAGGTGAATATGATCTTGGTGGCACTACATCTGTAGACTCCTGCGTCTTATTTCTGATTGGGTTTGGCCAATGGAGGGCACCAGCAGGCCAACAGGAGTTGGAGGAGGCAGGAAAGTGGGATCAGGCGTGTCCTCCTCATTCCCTCCCTGTAAGGTCACCTAGGCTGGCTGTGTCCCTTGACCATGGGCAGAGCTTTCCAAGGTCGCGTCTTGTTCTGGGTACTGACGTTGGTTCCTTCCCCACCACTTCAGGCTTGGGGGATGGTGACAGCTCCTTTGCTACTACCCAGGTGACTACAGTGTTCTCACGGTTTCTGATCCCTGCCATGATTGCATCAACCACTCCTTATGAATGGACTCTTCTTGAATCGCCCTGATCCGAATGTGCCATCTGCCTTCTGTTCGGATCTGGAAACTCAAGAGCTATGAAGACAACCTATGATACAGAAGAAAATGGTGCCCTCAGGAGAACCCTGCAGACCCTGAGGTGGAGCAGGAAAGGTTGGGCAGGCACCAGAGAGTATTCAGAGAGCGTCCTACCCTGGGGTCAGCTAGAGCGTCCTGACTCTGCTTTGCCATCAGCGTCACGGGGAGACCATCTCATGGAAGGCCAGTTTCCCTCTGGTCCTAGGTCCTAGAGTGTCCTGAGGGCAGCAGGTTGCAGACTTGACTGTCATACTATGTATCACCATCAAGTGATAAGAACTATTCAGTGGGACACCCAGTGAGACTCAGGGAAAGGGTGGCCCCCATTTTGCTGGTGGGCAGCGATTTCCAGTGGCCTTTGTGGAAAGTCCTTCGGTTACCCAGAACTGCATGGCAAACCCCCCCTAAACCTGGGGTCAGGGACTGGGGTGTCTCTCAGCAGTAAAGCAAGAGTTTAGCATGCATGAGGCCCTGGGTTCCATCCTCAGCATCCAAAACCCCTTAAAAAAAAAAAAGAGTGTCGAAACGGTATCCGCCATTTACTTTGCTCCTGACTCTAGAGGAGGCTTGGTCTTGGTGGCCCCCTGCTCTGTATCTCATGTGGTCACACTTGGATGGTGGCTTCTGTGCTCCCACGTCCGAGCCTGGAGAAGGCTCGTGGTCGTGGCTCCCTGGTCATCTCTCCCTGAGGTGGTCTCTCCATTGGTGGCCTCCCAGGGGCCAAGTTTCATATGTGGTAGAATATTCTGAGTTGCACTGGGTCCCCCAAAGCATATGATGAGGTCTAACAGCCGGCACCTTAGAGGGTGGCCTTATTTGGAAGTAGGGTCTTTGCAGACACAGTCCAATCAGGATGAGATCACGCCTCCAATAACGGGTGTCCTTGTAAGAAGTGGGCCTTGTGGACACGGATACCATGTGGTAATGGAGGCAGAGTGAGGTGATGAGTCCATAAGCCAAAGAACACCACAGGCAGCCAGGGGAGGCTGGGAGGATCCTCGGTCAGAGCCTTAGAGGGAGCACGACCTGTTGGCACCCTGGTTTTGAACTTCTGGTGTCCCCAGAACTGTGAGAGAACCAATTGGCTGGTTTCTGGAGGCCTCTCTCCTTGGCTTGGTGTCACCTTCTCTCCATGTCCTCATAGGGCTGTCCTTCTGTGTGTGTCCGTGTCCTTGTCTCCTTAAGGACCCCAGTTAGATGGGATTAGGGCCACCTTAAGGACCTCACTTACTTCTTCAAAGACCTTCTCTCCAAATACAGTCACCTTCTGAGGTTCTGGGGTGGGGACATGATTTAAGCCACATGGGTTGTGGGACTGTGTTATGATGGCCACAGCGAACTCATATGTGACAACTTGGACCACAGAGCAGCTTGCCCCAGAGAGGCTGGGAGTTGCTGCGGGGGTGGGGGTGGGGGGTCCTATTCCAACGATGTTGGGTTGGTTGTCGGTTGTCAATCACTTCAATCACTCACAGGGATGGCTGTGAGGCCCTGCCCCTAGAGTTCAGCGGGGACACAGACTCCACCCCTTAATAGGAGGACTGGCAAAGAGTTTGCAGATCTCTTTGAGTCCAGCAGGGGTGGATGGTTTGTGGTTAAAGGGTGGTGATTAGAAAGGAAAGCGGGGGTGGGGGGGTGCGATCCCCGGGCATGGTGGCGCATGCCTATAATCCCAGAGGCTCGGGAGGCTGAAGCAGGAGGATCGGGAGTTGCAAGCTAGCCTCAATAATTTAGCAAGGCCCGGTCTCTAAGTAAAACATAAAAAAAGGGCTGGGGATGGGGGGTCAGTGGTTAAGTGTCCCTAGGTTCAATCCCCAGGGCACCCGGTGCTGCCGGGGTGTAGACCACCTGGGAACCCCTCTGTGGCTCCCGCATCTTGTACTAAGGGTGGCTGATCTCCCAGGAGGCTCCTGTGACTTGTAAGCTGCCCCCCCCCCCCCGCAGACGTCATTTTCCCTTTTTAGTCCAAGGCTGGGAGGGGTCTGATGGCTTCCAGTGGGTCCCATCTCCATTTCTTGCGCTGTTCAGGTGGTTTAATAATTGACTGTGCAGCTGACTTCCAAATCTCTGGGAGCAGAGGGTGCTTTGGCTTTCAGTCCTTTGACCCGCAGAAGGAAAGGAAGAGGCTCGGAGAGCTTCTGTGGGACTTTACCTCGGGGCACCCCTGCCGTGGCCCAGGTCATCAAGCCTAGGAAATCTGGGTGCTGGGCCAGAGCCTGCCATGGCACGGCGACTTGTTGACCAGAGATGTATTTCCAGTAAGCATGCGCAGGGGAGGTGGCCATGCCAGCCCAGGCCTCCGTCTCTGCAAGGCGCTCCTGCTCTCCGGCCACCGCTTCCTGGGCATTCCTTCTCCCTGCTGGAGTCTCTCCTGGTCCTTGTGCTGAGTGGCCTGGAGCCTTCCTGGCTCAGCCTGGGAGCCTCTTCTCTTGGCAATTGCACCCGCTCTCCAGGGCGTCCTCCAGCCACAGCGTCCATGCTCCCCACTCCAGCCTGGCCTCGCTGTGAGCTCCTGGGGGGCAGAGCCTGGGTAGGGAGAGTGGGGGTCCAGGGCTCCCAGCTTCGCACACTCCTGTCAACATATCTTCTGCGGTCTGGGCCTCAGGTCCCCGGCTGATCCCGATGGGGTGGGGTCACCGCCCTCACTTTTAGCACTGACATTTCCCGGGGTGGGTGTCGGGGGCACGGAGACGGCCTCTGGGTCCTGCTTAAGGGGTCTTCAGTGAGAAACTCAAAAGGGCTAAGGCGGGGCTGGCTGTGTGTTCCTTCCACCACCCATCAATCTTAAGTGCCTTTTAGTATCACTCTGCAATGGCAATGGGACACGGTGATCAATCCCATCACTGCAGACTGTGTGGGTATCCTTCCGCCAGAAGACCCCCTCCCTGCCAACCCATCACCTTGCATTTCGCACCCCAACCTACCAGACTGAGCCACTGCAACACTCCAACCCCATCCATGCGATTGGCTCCTCTGTGATTGTGACCCCCAGCAGAGCCAATCAAAAGCTTCCCTGAACTTTGCTCTGCAAACGCGGGGAAAGAGGGCTGGCTCTCAGCTGTGCAGATGAGCCCATCAGAGCCACTGAGGCCAGGAAGCCAGCTCTCCTCTGGACCTCCCCAGCTATCTGCCCAGCAATCCCCTTTCTTGCCTAAGGCAGTCTGAGTGTCTGAGTGGGACTTCTGAAGCCTGCAGCGGAGAGAGTCTTGATTCATCCAGACAGACTAGGTCCTTGCCCCCGCAGTATTTGCAGTAATGGAGGAGTCGGCCCACCATATATAATTATAACTAGTGACAAATGTGAACACAGAGACAGATGAGGAAGCCAGCTGGGGAGTGATGGGGTTCATTTAGGTGGGGCGGCCACAGAGGGCTTTGGAAGAGGTGATGTTCAGATCTTGGTGAGACAGAGGCAGCTAGAAAGGCCAGAGAACCTGTAGATGGGGACAGGCCATCCGCTCCTCCTGCAGCATGGGAATGGTTGAGCTGGGGCCTAGACCAAGACTTGGGGAGCTTCTAGAGACACCAACCCAATCAGAGGAGTTTAGACCCAAAGGGTGGGACTGAGGTGTATCTCAGGGGCAGAGCACTTGCCTAGCATGGTGAAGCCCTAGATTCCATTCCCAGCACTGAAAAGCAAATTGTAGACACAAAGGGCAGTTTAATAGCTTGAAAACCAAATCAGGGATACAGCCAGGGTGAGGCTGGACCTCAGGAGGGGCTAGAACCAGGAACAAGAATGTCAGAGAGCCTTCCATGTCTCTCATCTCCTGGTTCACAAAAACACCCTTCTCCTAGGAGGGCCTGACCTTTGTCTCTTGGTTCCAATGTGCAAAAACCCAGGGCATAATTCTGATTGGCCCAGCTTGGGTCACCTGGCTGTCTTGGCTGGGAGGGCAGGGCAGCTGGACAAGTGGCCATATGGTGGGAGTGCTTGTCTAGGGGGATTGGGGCGCCTGGCATTTGAAGTGATGGAGGGCCACAGTGCAGCCCCTGGAATGTTCTTTAGAGAGAGGACAGAGCCTGAGGATCAGGCAAAAGAGATTCCGGGAGTTTAGCAAGAAACGACTCCGGAGTCTATTCTGGTCCCTTTGATCCTTATCAGTATTGTCAATTCCATGACAACGGGAAAAGAGTGCTTTGAAGCCCTGAGTGGTTTTGTAAGCAACAAAAGTTAATATTTTTATCTCTGTGCAATCCTTCCAGACAATTGCTTTCTGAGGGCTGTGGTCAGGGTCTGGAAGGATTTCTGTAAGGCCCCTTTGCCCACAGGGCGTGACAGTCCCAGAGGTCTTGGGCCCCTGTCAGGTGCCAGCATAGCTGCCTTGGTTTCCTTCCCAGCGCTCCTGATGCTGAGCAATGCCTCTACTGGCTCTGTCCCCACCTCTCCTCTCTTCTCCCGTCCCCACCCCTCCTTTCCTGTCTCCTGTCTCCT
Organism: Marmota monax; assembly: GCF_021218885.2. Taxonomy (NCBI): domain Eukaryota; kingdom Metazoa; phylum Chordata; class Mammalia; order Rodentia; family Sciuridae; genus Marmota; species Marmota monax. Next base: position 4,284,772 of record NW_026693034.1, on the reverse strand, counting down.
TTGCTTCTTGAAGGACATTTGCAAGCAAATCAGAGCTTTGAAGCAGAGTGTCACCCACATGCTCAGCTTTGATTGCACTTGAAACTGAAATCATAGGCTTGGGAGGCCACATGCAGTGACAGGGACAATCATAGTAACACAGTGACATATGCTAATTCACACACAGACAACACCAGCAACACACAGAGACACACACTGATTCATAGTAATTTACACACACAGTGGTACACATGAATTCACACACAGACACCCTGATTCACACATGCACTTAGTGATACACACACACGCTCTGCTGACAGGTGTCTCCACACTGGTGTCCTGGCTCTCCTGACTCAAAGTTGGTCTCTACTGTGTCTTTGATCGCTTTGCTGAATCTCTCTGATCCTTAGATTTCTTGCAAAACCACAGAAGCCCGTCCATGCTGATGGAAGGACAGTGGACATGGAGGAGTCTGGTGTGTGGTAGCTGCTGGGTAAAAACAGGGCATGGTCTTTCAAGGAAAGAGAGAGGGCCCTGGGGATGGCCTGCTCCTAGGGTCCAGGTACTGGGCTGCTGCAGACACGTAAGCATCCAGGGTCACCTCTAATGTGGGTCCACCAGCCACTCAGTGACCTTGGCCATGGATCTCAGCTGCTCTTGGATGTGGTCTCAGCAGGACTCAGGATACAAACCCTGGTGCCAGTTGGGAACCCCCAGCCTGTGCAGCCCACCACTCCCCACTCCTCAGGTTTATGCCCTGGCCCTTTGCACAGTTGGTCCCTCTACCTGGAGGGTCCAGTCACTCCCCGACTCAACTACCCAGGCTAGCCGTCTGCCTCCCTCTGGGGAGCCATCCCAGAAACTACCTGTTGGCCTCAGCTCAGGGGCTGGGAATGTGCTCATGACCAGAGTTGTCTCTTTTCTGTGTCCCCATGAATCCACCAGCTGCATGCAGGGGACAGAGCCTGGCGCTGTGCTGGAGGACAATATTGTTAGGCTGGGACAAATGGAATCCAAGACCCAGTGACCTGCGAGCTGCTGGCAGGCTGGTTGGAGACTACACTGGTTGGGTGGTGGCCAGGCAGCATGCAGAGGCCCAGAGAAGTAGCATGTGAGGTCCCAAAGGGGCTGCAGCCCCCAGGGATCAGGTGGATCAGCCAGAGCGGCCTGCATTCCAACACCCCCTGGGCAGAACATGATGGGCGCCTTGCAGTTCCCCACCTGCTGGGCAGCTGTGGTCCCCTGAGGAGGAAGGCCCTCCCAATTTACTCTGATGGGGGTGGGGCCATGTGCCGTGGCCAGGGGTGGCTGAGTTATTGAGGGGTCTGTCCTGTGCTCCCCAGAACTGTAGTCATTCGCCACACCTGGCTGTTTAAATTTAAATGAATGAGAGGTGAACTAGAACTTAGCTCCTCCCCCACACATATTTCCAGTGCTCAGTAGCTGTGTGTGGCCAAGGCCTCTTACACAGGACAGCACAGCCCTCAACTGTGACCACGGTCACAGAAAATGCCATGGATGGCTTTGAGGGGCTACAGAGGAGCAGTGTGGGTACTGGGCAAGGAGGCTGTCCTCAATCTCCCACCCTCCAAGTAACCCACAACCTAGAAAGTGTCAATACCCCTTGTCTAGCTCATTTCTTTTTCTTTTTTTTTGGGGGGGGGGAGGGGTGCAGGATACCAGGGATTGAATCCAGGCTGCTTAACACTGAGCCACATTCCCAGCTTTATTTATTTATTTTCTTGAGACAGGGTCTCACTAGGTTGTGTGCAGTCTCCCTAAATTGCTGAGGCTGGCTTTGAACCTGTGATCCTTCTGCCTCAGCCTCCCGAGCCGCTGGGTTTACAGGCGTGCACCACCGTGCCCGGCATCTCCAGCTCATTTCTCAGGCACTCTCTGCTCATTTCCCTGTTGTCATGTCTGAGCCTTCAGGTCATGACTGCTCTAGTGGGTTGGGCTGTCACAGCCTCTTGTGGTTGGTGATCCCCTAGGGGCAGGGGTCACAGTGGGGACAAACTGATGGGTACAGCCATCTCTGGTCACCAGGGAGAGCGCCTGGCTGTGGGTTGTCTCCCGCCAGGACTCTTGCTCCTGCCCAGCTTTTCTACCACTCCACGATGCCCTCCAGAGCCTGCTTGCCTACTCTGTGGGCAGTGGTGCCCAGAATAAGAGCCATTTTTTTAAGCATAAATATTTTTTAAATATTTTTTTTAGTTATGGGTGGACACAATCTTTTTATTTTATTTTTATGTGGTGCTGAGGATCGAACCCAGAGTCTCATGCATGCCAGGCAAGCGCTCTACCTCTGAGCCACAACCCTAGCCCCACAAGAGCCATTTTAATCATGAAGAGGCTGAAGAGGGGCAGGCAGAGTCCGGGTGGGGTGTGTCCAGTGGTGCATGAGCTCACGGTGTCCATCGGCAGAGCTGTGAGTGCTGGCCTCATGCCCAGGGTTCAGCTGCCATCCTTACCCCACATTCCACCACACTGGCCCCCCTCTTGGGGCAGGGTGGAAGGAGGGATGGCAGAAGCACCATCCTGCCTTCCCAATAAGAAGTGCCTGAGAAGTTTCCAGAAAGATTCCACAAATTGCTTCTGTGTATGGAGGCCCCCACCTGCCTCAGGCAGCCATAGACGGGGAAGGAGGCTGGTGAGGAGCGAGGGGTGAGCTTCTGGCCTTTCCTACAGTCCCACAGCAACCCACCTAACCCGCCCTGGGGCAGGCACAGGGCTTCCAGCCCCAGAGTTAAAGCCTTAAGTGCTGTAGTCCATGTGGAGGGTGGGCTGGCTGGGACCACCCTCTGGCCCCCTGCCTGAGCCTCGGTCTTTTGCAAACAGTCAGCCACCCTGGCCCTGAGGAGCCCTTCACGGGTCAGGTGCCCTTCACAGGTCACGACCCACCATCTGTTGTTTTGTAGGCCTGCTGTGTGGGGACCTCATCCTGTTCCCTCTCTTGGGCCTGGGGAAATTGGGGTGAGGTCCTGGGGACCAGCCAGGTGGCTCCATGTGGTGGCCTTCTCTTCTTGCACACGGTGTCCAGTTGACTCCAGATAAGTGACTTCTAGGAGTCTCACCTTCCTGAGATCCTGGAGGCTGGGGTGGAGGACATTTCAGAGTCTGGGAGACCTCTCTAGGGACCATCATGAAATGTACCCAGGTCCCCTGGGGGGTGAGGCACAGTCAGGGATTAGGGGAAGGGTGGAGGTTGGAGTCTCAGGCTGTGGGACCAGATTCAGCCCTGGATGGGCAGGTGGGCTCGCCACTCCCTTCCTGGACATTCTACTTTCCACTCGCCCCTGGAGGGACTGAGGCTAAGCCACTTCCAAACGCTGGGCACTTTGTGAAATCCCAGAATCAGAACGCAGGGCCCCTTATAGTAAGTGTGAATTTTCTGGCAAGTGGCTCTTACCAGCTCTAAGGGACCCCTGACATTTAAGGTTCCACAGCCCTGCCTTGGAACACAACAAACCTTTACTGTCTGCACAAAAACAGCTTCTGCCCGTGCAGCCTCTGAGGCTGAAGGTGCAGGCCTGGGCTCCATACCCGCTCTCTGCCGGCCCATTGAGCAAACCTGGACTGTGGTGCACCCATCAACCAGGGGAAATGTCCATCTTGGGACAGACAGGTGAAGACCCCAAAGCAGGTGTTCGTTGCTTCTTCTAGACAATAGGGCCACAACATCCCGGGAGGGAGGAATCAGTGTTGTCCCAGCATAGACAGGTATGAGAGGGCAAGGGCCAGGTGTCAGGGTCTTACTGGCCAGGTGACTTCCATACCCAGGCCAGAAAATAAGCCTGGGAACTGCCATGGTGTCCAGGTGACCAGGGAGTGACCTGGAGCAGGTTGCAGTGACTGGAAGGAGAGTGGGCGACGTGGGGGCCTTCAGGCCTCACCTGCCCCCTACCGTTGCTACAGCGTCTGCCCTGTCCCCCTCCCTCCCTGTCCCTCTCCTCTCTCCATCTGCAGCCCCCACTCTATCTCTGTCTCCCTCTTCTCCCCTCCTTCCTGGCCACTGAATTTTGGGACAGCATCCTATCGTAGGTGTTTCGTCCACCTCAGGGCACTCAGCCTGGGCACACAAGTGGGGCTGGCCCTGCCAGGCAGCTAATGGTGGGGAGTGGCCCTAGTCCACGATGGTGGATAAACTCTCAGGCTTCCTTGTCCCCAGGGAGGGACAGCTCTGAGTCATGTCCTACAGCACCAGAGGCCCTAATAGGGTGGAACTCCAGCTGCCCACTGAGTGGGCTTTTCTGGGTTCCCACAGACATTCTCAGATTTGTCTTGTTTCAGGAGCTGCTTCTGGGGCATCTCTCTTCTTCTTTTTAAAATTTTTTTTGGTACTGGGGATTGAACCCAGGGGTGCTTATCCACTCACCACATCCCCAGCCCTTTCTATTTTTTATTTTCAGACAGAGTCTTGTTAAGTTGTTGAGGCTGGCTTTGAACTTGAGATCCTCCTGCCTCAGCCTCCTGAGTCATTGGGATCACAGGTTATAGGCTACCACGCCTGGCTACTGGAGCGTCTCCTTGCCAGGGCTCTTGCTCCTGGATGGTTCCTTCGAGAAAGTGCCTCAGAGTGAAGCATCTCAGTCCTAAAGTGCTCTGCTTAGGACAGAACATCATGCAGTGATAACAACTCTAAGGACAGTGGCCTCTGCCACCTCTCGGGTGAGCCCCAGGCCCAGGCCAGGGCTGTGTTAGGGGTTGCTGTGCATGCCCAGTCGATGGGCAGGCCCCTGCGACTACTGAATGGTTCTACTCTTGCTTCTACCCCACAGAAGAGAAAACAGAAGCGGGGAAAGGCCTAGATTGTGCAGTGTGGAATCGCAGGAGATATAGTCCCCTGCCCAGTGCTCAGCCACCGAGGCTAGGGATGTGTTGGGAGAGTTGACCTGGTGTCACCTAAGACTCACAGACTTGCCATGGATGCTCCTGGTAGTGCAGCAAGCCAAACACCGAGGCCAGGGGGTGGGGGACACAGACCGGAAGAAGTTCCTGGGAACTGGTACCTGCTGGACGTGACTGATGTCTGTCACCATGGAGCACACTGATTGCACACCCTAGGGTCACAGTAAGCATTGGAGCATGATTAGGTATGTTTGTGTCAAAGATGCTGCAGCAAGAGCAGAGGTGGAGTCCCCGGGTGACCTGTCACCCCACAGTCAGGACTCCTTTCATTCAACACACATGGACACTCACTGTCCTCCAGGAGCTCCAGGTGATGGGGTAGGGGGAGGAGTCAGCAGGCCTAGATTGGGAAGAGTCTGGGGGCAGGTCACCTGTGGCTGCGTTGAGTTCTTCCAATATTTTGCAAGTTAGCTTCTCTCCCTGTGCTTCAGTTTCCTCATCTGAACTGAGGAAATAATACCACCCACCTTGAGGGATGTAGGGAGGCGTAAATGAGTCCGTTCATGTAAAGCAACAGAAATGGTACCTGGCATGTGGTCAGTTCCAAATCACCGTAAGTCGTCAGTTTTAGGAGCAGAGAGCATCCAGAAGGCAGGGAGCTGGGACCCCAGGGAAGGCCGTGGAGAGTGGGCCTGCCCAGCAGAGGGCTAGGCATGGTGAACCTGAACAGGAGGTCGCTGCCACAGAGCCAGACTGATCAGGAGTTGACCAGGTTCTCAGAGAAACCATCCCCAGTGGGTGGTGGGAAAGGGCAATCAGGTAGAAAGAAATATTTCAAAAATATTTTCTTGGTTGTCAATGGAATTTATTTTATTTATTTATATGTAGTGTTGAGAATCGAACCCAGTGCCTCACACATGCCAGGCAAGTGCTCTACCACTGAGCCACAACCCCAGCCCCAAAAGAAATATATTTTTTTTTAGAAAAGAGAGAGAGAGAGAGAGAGAGAGAGAGAGAGAGAGAGAGAGAGAGAGAGAGAGAGAATTTTAACATTTATTTTAGTTCTCGGTGGACACAACATCTTTGTTTGTATGTGGTGCTGAGGATCGAACCCGGGCCGCACGCATGCCAGGCAAGCGCGCTACCGCTTGAGCCACATCCCCAGCCCAGAAATATTTTTAATGAAATGAATTTCTCCTTTTTTCTTGTAGTGAAAACCTACTAAGGAGCTCAGATCTGCTCTACGATTTTCTGAGAAACATGCTATTTTTTTTTTTTTTTTTTGTGTGTGTGTGTTTATTTCTGGGCTTTCTATTCTGTCCCATTGATCTATTTGTCTCTTCTTTCAGCCATATCATACCATCTTGGTGACCATAACCTTACAGTTAGTCTTGAAGTCATGCAGTGTCAGTCCTCCATCTTGGCTCTTCTTCAATATGGTGTCGGCTGGATTTTTTTTGCCCCTCTCTGTAAATTTTAAAATTAGTTTTTCATTATCCACAAAATTATTTGCTGAGATTTTGAATAGATTTTGTTGAATCTACAGGTAAGTAGGGAAGAGTTGACCTCTCGACAATCCTGAGTCTTTCTATCCATGAACATGGAATACCTCTCCATTTATTTCAATCTTCTTTGATTTTATCATTAGAGTTTTGTAGTTTTCCTCATATAGATCCTGCATACGTTTTGTTAGTGTTATACACATTTAATTTTGGGGTGATAATATAAAGGGTATTGTATTTTTAGTCTCGAATTCCAGTTGTTCATTGATGGAACAGAGGAAAGAAATTCCTATTTCAAGGTTGTACATTAACCTTGGATCTGGAAACCTCCCTATAATTGTTATTCTGGAACTTTTTGCTTTAGTATTTTTCTCATAGGCAACCCTGTCATCTGCAGACAAAAATGAAGTCATTGACTTTAAAAATATTTTTATTATACAACAATCAATAGAATAAGGTAACAAACTTCAAGGGCTTCAGCAATTTTCAACTCATAGCCAGTCTTGTTTCATCTACACCTATACCTCTCCCCCTATTCCATTCCAGATTTGAAAATCCAAGATATCATATCATCTGAATATATTTTAGGACATACCTTTAGAACAGTAGGGTACTGTTTTTATTTTTTATTTGTTTGTGACTTGAATTGAAAGCAGGGATGCTTAACCATTGAGCAACATCCCCAGCTCTTTTTTTAATGTTTTATTTTGAAACAGGGTCTCTCTAAGTTACCTGGAGCCTCACTAAGTTTCTAAGACTGGCTTTAAACTTGTGATCCTCCTGCTTCAGCCTCCTGAGCTGCTGGGATTACAGGTGTGTGCCACCACACCAGCCCAATTATTTCTTAAACTTTTTTTTTTTATTTTGAAAAACAAATCAGTCTTAAAAAATGACTTAAAGAGCAGTATAATGAATACCTATGGACTTCTTACCAGGATTCACTAATAGTGGGTCGGGAGGCTGAGGCAGGAGGATCGCAAGTTCAAAGCCAACCTCAACAATTTATCAAGGCCCTAGGCAATTCAATGAGACCCTGTCTTTAAATAAAATATAAAATAGGGCTGGGGATGTGGCTCAGTGGTCGAGTGCCCCTGAATTCAATCCCCAGTACCCCTTTTCCCTCCAAAAGCATCAATAATTTCATTATTGATGTCTAGAGTTTCATAATTAGGCATATGTTGTTTTAAACCATTCTAAACAAGTCACTATTACTGTTTTAATTTTTTAAACAGTTAGTCTTTATATGTACCAACAGGTTTAGCAATGTCTTTGCTAACTATTATTTTTTTCCTTTTAATTCCTTATGCAGGGTAAATTTTTTTTTTTACAAATATATCTTGAGCAGCTCCAGACATGTAGCCCCCTTGTATATAAACTCTGCTCATTTCATTCAGTTAATTACTCTGTGTTGTATGTCTTACTACTATTGTGACTGACCATCTGTTTCCATCATTGCAGTTATCCTTCGCTGCTGTATTTCCTCACTAATTATTGCTGGCATGTTGAAACCATTGATTTGGGAATAATGCTTTTATTGGTCCTAATGGTTTCCTGTGGGTTTTCCAGGTAGACAGTTATATTATTTGCAAGTAACGATAATTCTGCCTCCTTGTTTCCAATATGTGTTGTTGTTGTTTTTTTTTTAATTGTGACAAAATGTACACAACATAAAATGCACGGTTTTAACCATGTTGAAGTGTGCAATTCAGTAGCATTAAGTACCTTTGCCATGTGGTGCCACCATCTGGTTACAGAACTTTTCCATCATTCCAGACAGAAATCCATAACACCCTAATACCCATTCCATAAGAGTCTCCCTCTAGGCACCCCCAGTCCCTGGTGAGCACCCAAAGACCCTGAAAAGAACACATATTCTGAGCCTTTTTTGGGTCTGGAATCCAGGGTTGTGCTGTCCCCTTCACTGGGCAGCTCTTCAGTGATTTGCATTCTGAGCCATGTCTGGTTTTGCTCAACTTCTCAGATTCAAGGTCAAGTATTGCCCGGTTTGAAGGTTACCTCTCCAGTTGCAACTGGGGGGCTGCACCCCCAGGCCAGGGTGCTCTAGCCCAACCTTCCTGCTCTGTCTGAGAGTTCTTTGCATTTAAGAATTTGTCCTTCTTGGGCTGGGGCTGTGGCTCAGTGGTAGAGCAGTCGCTTAGCACATGTGAGGCACTGGGTTCAATCCTCAGCACCACATAAAAGTAAAAAATAAAACATAGGTATTGTGTCCAACTACAGCTAAAAATTATAAAAAGAAAGAAAGAATTTGTCTTTTTCACCAGGTGAGAAAACTTGAGAGACTGAGGAGGATCACAAATTCAAGGCCAGCCTCAGCAATTTAGTGAGGCCATAAGCAACTTAGTGAGGCCCTGATTCTAAATAAAAGATAAAAAGGACGTGGGATGTGGCTCACCACTGGGTTCAGTCTGGGTACCAAAAAAAAAAAAAAAAAAAGATTTTTTTTCTCTCTTCTGAGCTCAGCCATGCTTTGTTAGTTAGCTTCTTGTTACTGTAACAAATAAGCTGAGATAATCTGTTTATAAAGAGAAAATGTTTATTTTGGCTCACAGTTTTGGGGGTTTCAGTCCATGGTCAGTTGGTCTTGCTGTTTTGGGCCAATGGTGAGGCAGCACATTGTGGCAGCAGCATGTGACAACACTGTTTGCCTCCAAAAGAGAAAACAGGGAGGAGCTGGGGTCCCACAGTTCCCTTCTACGGAGTGTCCCCAGTGACCTAAATCTTCTCAATAGACACTGCCCTCTTGAAGACTCCACCACCTCCCACCAAGCTGGGGCCAAGCCTTCAACACCTGGGCCTCTGTGGGACACTCATCCAAACCATAGCACATGTATTTGTGTTTATAGCCAGGGAGTCTGTGTCCACCAAGTTCATTCCTATTGCCAAAACCCACACTTTCTCCCTCACCATCCCACGTAGCTTCTGACGACTGGGTCTCCATTTATGGAGCAGAAAGAATGGAGCCTACCTCCCCCACTCAACACCACAGGCTCTAGGCTGGGCCTGTTGCTTTTAACAAGTGTGTGCTGTGCACATCGGTGACCAGTTTGAACATGAAGTCAGGTGACCACTGGAGAGGACTGGAGTCTGGACACAAAGTTCTGATGGCTGCCGGGTCGTCACGCCTCCTCTCTGGCCTCTCTCTTTTCCAGGGTCTATTTTGAGAGCTTTGGAGCATTTGGGCTGCCGTGCCAACCTTGCTCACAGCTCTTTTGCAGCCAGCTCTCCCCCAGCTTATGCAAATGTGAAGCCCCCACACCGACTGCCAGCCATGGCTTCCCCGATCCTCTGGAGGGAGGAAGCCTGGAGGTAGGGCTGGGTGGGAGACAACCAGTCTCCCCCTTGGGTTGCCCTAGAGCCCTTCTGCAGCAGAACTGGTGCTTTCCTTGGGACAGAGTACTGCTGTGTGTGCTTCTGGGCTTGCTTGCCAAAATTCTGATTGTGTGGAGGATGTTCTACAGGACGGGGGAGGATGCAAACACCCCCGAACTCTCACACATGGTAGGTGGAGGCAGAGAGGGTATACTCCTGGGGGCCTCCAGAGATGGCTCTCGTCCACTGTCCCTTCCTGCACAAGTTGCTCCGCATCAAGAAGTTGGTCTGTCTCCCCTTCCCTTGAACCTATCTCATCAACCTTCTGACTTGTTTTGGCCAAAAGTATGAAGTCACTGTGGCACTGTGCCCATTCTGGGCCAAGGCTTTAGGAAACCTGGCAGTGTCTGCTTTTTCTCCTTGAAAGTCACCCACCAAGTAAGAGCAACTGCTGGGATGCCACCATGTTGTGAGGAAGCCCAAGCAGCCAGGTGGAGGGGCCCAGGCACCTTGTAGCTATTCCAATCGACTGAATAAAGAACATTTTTTTTTTTATGTTATAGACAACAGAGAGTGCTGGGTCCAGCCAGATTGTATGTGCATAAGGAGCAATAAAGTGTTGTTTTGAGCCAAGCTGTAGGGTGATTTGCTATGCTGCAGCAGACCTTTCAAACCACCCCTTCGAAACCACTTCACTGCCATCTCGTAAAGCTAAATTTGTGCATGCCTGGGTCCCGGCAACTCAACTGAAAGGTATTGTCACCAAACGCATTCAAGAATGTGCATAGTTACACTATTTGTATTAACCCTGTGCTGCAAACTCTGCAAAATCACATGCCTGTGAACAAAGAGCATGCATGAACGAACAATGTCACCTTCACAACAGAAAAAATACACAGCAATGAGAACACACAAGCTACCCACATGCACAAGGGTGAATTTCATAGACATGAATGTTGGGTGAAAGCTGGACACAAAAGAGCACCCCAGGTGGGAGGTGGCAGGATCAAGGTTATCTGTGGGGGTTAGGGATCCGGCAGGGGCCTACAGGGCTTCTCAGAAGCCAGGTGCTCTGTCTCCCTCTTTTCAGCCCTGGGAGCTGGCAACACAGGGTTTCCACTCTGAACACACAGCAAGCTCTGAGCTTATGTTTCAGATTCTTTTCTGGTTTGAGTGTTAGGCTTCAGTGAAATGTTTTTTTTTTTTTTCTTTTGGTACTGGGAATTGAACTCAGGACTGCTTAATTACTGAGCCACAATCCCATCCTGAAAAGTTTTCTTTAAAAAATGTGGAATATATTGCCAAGCATGGTAGTGCACACCTGTAATCCTGGCAACTTGGGAGGCTGAGGCAGGAGGATCACAAGTTTGAGGCCAGCCTCATGAACTTACTGAGGCACCAAGCAACTTAGTGAGACCCTGTTTCAAAATAAAAAAATAAATAGGGCTGGGGATGTGGTTCAGTGGTTGAGCACCCCTGTGTTCAATCTTGAGTACCAAGAAAAAAAAAAGGATTATATATCTCTATATATTCTACATAAGGCAGGACTGCAGAGACTCATATCCTCATTCTACCCAAGTCTTGGGGCCACTGGGCATCCCCAGGAGTCAGCATCTTGGGCTCTCTGGAGAAGGGCCAGAAGTAGAAAGCATCAATTTTGCTTCTAGTTCCTGCATGCTCCATGCCCGGACACTTTCTTCTGCAATGTCCCATGATATACCTGAGTCACCTGGCCTTGGCCTCTGTCCCCTTATCATACTCTACCCTCCACAAGAAGGTGTCCTCCTCAGGGGAATGTGCTTCTCAAATACAAATCAGTCAACCCAGAGCCCAGTGGGCTGTCACACTCCTGGACATCTGCCCTAGTCCCCCAGGACCCAAGGACAGCCCCTCAGAATGTTGAAATGACTCACACTGGACAAACCTGACCCTGGTGACCCCACCTCACCTGCCCTTCTCCTGGGACCACATCCAGGGCCTTTGAGCACTGTGACCCTTGGACCAACCTAGAGCTTCCGTGGGGCCCTGTGGTGTGACACATCCTCTTGGGATCTGTGAGGAGCAGTTTCAGGGGAATCATCTCCTACTCTGTTGCTCCCTCTGTACCTAACATGGACTCTTAAGAAATTTGTTTTGTGCAGTGTTGCAGACAGAACCTGGGCTTCATGCATGCTAGACAAGTGTCATATCATTGAGCTGCACCCCAGGCACCTCAAATTTCAATAAAGCAGCCCCGAGGGCCGGGGCTGGGGCTCAGGGGTAGCACACTTGCCTGGGTTCAGTTCTCCAGGGATAGCTCTGGGTTTAGGGTCATAGTGAACTGGGTCTGGATGCAAGCAGAGTGGTCCCTGGGATCCTGAGGTGAGGTCCTATTTGATTGGGACAAGCCCTCAATTCCATAACTGGTGTCCTCATAAGAAGAGAACTGGAGGGAGGAGGCCACATGGGAGCAGGGGCAGTGATCAGAGGGACCTAGCTACACTCCATGGAATGCCTGAAGCCCCCAGAAGGGGAAGAAGCAGGATGGAGGCCCCCGACCCTCACCGGCCTCCAGAGGGCGCACAACCCTGCTACAACTCGATTTTGAACTTGCTTTCTCCAGAACTGTGGAAGAATAAGTCTCCGCTGCTTCAACTGCCCGGTCTGTGGCACTTGGCTGCGTTGGCCTCAGGACACCAATTGAGCTGATACGTGGTTGGTGGAGTTGGGGGTTGAACCCTGGTCTGTCACATCAGAGTAGACACAAGTCCCCTGCTCCTCAATGCTGCAAACCCTGAGAATCACACTGCCTCCCTCTGGAGAGCCTTATACAAAATTCTCCTCCTTTTTCAAATACCAGGGGCCCTCAGCCATCAAATACCCTGTCCCCTGGGCCATCTGGGACCTACATAGCAAGACCAGAGTACTGTTGCCCAGGGTGGGGCTGCCCGGGGGGGGAGGCTGAGGAAAGCCTGCTCCTAGTTTAGGCTCATGTCCCTTGGCAGAAACGGGGGACCCAGTGTGGGTAGAGGGCAGGCAGGGGTGCAGGATGCATTTGGGTTTCCCTTGCACTCAGGGCCCCGCCTGGCTTCTTGGTGGGGCTGCAGGGAGCAGTATTTTTGGCAACATGCAGGTGGACGCGGCCAGCAGGCTCCCAGGAGGGCCCTGTTAGAGGGTGCTTAAGCAAATGATAAATTAGAGAGGACAGCTTTTATCGATCCTGCCTGTGGCCTTGCAGAGCGGGAACTGTCTGGCTCTGTTGCCTGTCTTGGGGGGAGGCTTTGCCTCTGGGGAGCAGTTGTCATTATCATAGCCGCTGCCTCAGCCCCTCCACCTCAGGCCTGCCACGGTCACCGGTCACTGCCACAACAGGGCAGCACCCAGGCCTCAATATGCTCAAGGGCTTAGGCCACCAGGAGTCATGTGACAGCCACTGGTGCAACCCCTCCTCCTCCTCCACGTGGGGACTCTGGCCATGAGCATCATGCATAGACCCGGAGTGGGACTCGGGGCCCCTGCTTGACCCTGCTCTAGAAAAACTTCACCAGTAGGACCCATGTCCCTGAGGTGTGGCCTTCACACTTCTCTCTCTTAAAAAAAAAAAATATATATATATATATACACACACACACACACACACACACACACACTAAGCCGGGCACGGGGGCACACACCTGTAATCCCAGTGGCTCAGGGGGCGGAGGCAAGAGGATCACAAGTTCAAAGCCAGCCTCAGCCATTGATCAAGGCACTAAGCTGCTCAGTGAGACCTTGTCTCTAATAAAATACAAAATAGGGCTAGGATATGCCTCAGTGGTCCAGTGCCCCTGAGTTCAATCCCTGGTACAAAAAAAAAAAAACAACAAAAAAAAAACCCTATACCACACATCCATATGTCCATCACTACAGTAGTTTCTAGAACATTTCCACCACCCCAAACAGAGACCCAACAGCTGGTCCCTTCCCCTCCCCGGCACCCACAGGCCTGCTTTCTGCCTCAGGGGATTGGTCATTCTGGACACTTCATATCAAGGAACAGTGCAGTCCCTGGTCCTTTGCAGCCAGTGTCTTTCCCCAGCATGACATTCTCAAGGGTCAGCCCCGCCCTGTCACTTGCGCTGGAAGGTCGTCCTCTGTGGGGCTGATGTCTCACTGCACAGATGGCCCCCCACTGTCCATCCTTCATCTGTGGGGGGCACTTCCCACTGTCCACAATCTGCCTGCAGCTGGTCAGGCACACCCAGGGGCGTGTCCTCATGAGCGAAGTGGCCCCGTGTGGCTTTTCTAACCCTCTCGACATTGAGTAGAGGGAGGAAATGGGAGGGAGAAGGGAGCAGTTGGTGAGAATTTTCTGGAGGCTCCCTGGAAGGCCTCTTCGTCTTTGTATTCCGAGGTGCTCCGGGTGTAGGCTGGTCCCATCTAAGACAAAGCCACCATTGTCATTGTCATTTCTTTAACTAGTGCTGTGAAGGTACTTTCCACAGTCCCCTCCCGCTCGTGGTCCCCACTGAACAGGACACTGAGGCTCAGGCCGTGGGCAGCACAGGGAGGTGGCTGGGGCTGGGGGAGGGGATTGAGCCCTGTTTCCCTGGGCTTAGGTGATGGTGCCACATGGTCACTCACAGATGCGCCTCCACACCTAGGCCTGTCCTGAAGTTCCCAGGGGGAACATGTGGCTCTCAAGAGACCATGAAAAGGACGCTTGTTCATAGTACAAGAGCCGAGCCAGGAAGGCAGAGTGGCCCTCTGTGTGACCTCAGCGGGAACATGCCTGTTAGGACACTCAAGTTTTCAACACTGTGTGTCTTCAGGTGACGTGAACATGCTGGGGAGGACTGGGTTAGGGTGAAGAAAAATTGGTGAGTGTGTTAATTCCCAAGGCAGAATCCTTGAGTTCCGAGGCTGGCCCCTGCTTTCTCTGGGACAGCGTTCCTTGGCCTCCACACTGTACACTGGGGGCCAGAGCATTCTATTGTGGGGGATCAAGCAGCATCCCTGGCTTCTGCCCCCCACCTGCCAGTAGCCCACTCTCCCCTTGGCTGTGACAACTGCCATTTGTAGACATCATCAGATGTCTCCTTGGTGGTGGCAGGGATCACCCCACTCCCAATCAGAGGAGCAGGCCCCAGGACCTCGGCCTGTCCCCTGGCCAGCTCAGAGCCTTTCTCACCAAGAGCTCCCAGAATCCTTTGCTAACTGGCTCAGGAGCTGCACTTGGAACTTTTGAAAAGTTTACTACTTGGTGTCCAGAAAGGAAGGGTCAGATTCCCAAATGGCACCTTCTTCCTGAACCACGTGCCCTCCTTGTGGGTGGGCAAGGCTGTGTACTTGGAATTGCTAGCTGAGAAGAGAGGATTTGGAAATGAGGTGGAGAGCAGAGCATCCAGGGGGCTTCTCATGGCTCAGCTGTCTATCCATCATCTATCATCTATCAATTTATCCACCAACCAGCCATTGATCCTTCCATCTCCTATCCACCATCATTTATCGACCCATCCACCCACCCACCCAGCTTCCCTGTATCTATCCATCCATCCAATCATCCATCATCTGTCTGCCATCATCTATTTATATCTAGTTTTCTATTTATAGATATATCTATTTAGAGACAGGGTCTCACAATGCCCAAGCTGGCCCTGAACTCCTGGGCTCAAGTGGTCCTCCTACCCCAGCCTCTCTAGTAGCTGGGACTGCAGATGCCCAGCCCCCACACCTGGCTCATCTTAGCTATTTAAGCAGAGTGACAGAAAAATTGTGACAGGGACACCCACGGGGTCAGATGCCCACAAGCCTATTTCTGCAGTTAAGGAAGGTGTCAGCTCAAATGGAAGAGAAAGAAAATTGAAAGTTCCTTGGGAAATGACTGCGTTCAAAATAAAACAAACCACACTAATCAAAAGGAAGAGAGGGCATCGGACGGGGTCAGGCTGAGAGGGTTTAAAGCCAAGCTCAGCGGCTGCTCGAGCAGATGGAGTTCAAGGCCATGGGCAAACTGAGCTCTGCAGTCATCCAGGGCTGATTAGAGGAATTCTCTGAAAAACCCAGGAGGAAAATGTACGTGGGTGTCATATTCTAAATGTGTCCTCTGGGCCACCACGACCCCGTCTGCAAAACTTGACCAAAGTCTTCGAATTCCCTCATCCACCCAGAGTGCGGTCAAGTATCTGCAGATCATGGATAAAGTCCCCCACCTGCAGGACATCAGAGTGGCCCTTCCCTTGCCTCCTTGCCTCCCTCATCCACACAGAGGAAAGCCGTGGACCAACTGCGGGGCAGTCCTAGGAGGGAAGAGCCCAAAGGCTGAACGAGGACCTGAATGAAAGCCCAGCAGCACCCTTAAACATCAGCCCACGAGAGCCGAGGACATGTCAGGACTCCTGGGACATCCACACAGCGTCCACATTAATGCAGGAAGAGGTGGCCTGCATAGCTGCTACCTCCAACCACCGACGGCTGCGTGGACACTTACAGAGTCCAGTCCAGACCCTGGTTGGGACAAAGGCCAGTGACTTCTCCAGCATGGCACGCACACACATGCACACGTGTAGACACGTAAACCACACATGTGAGCGCCTATGTGGATTGCATAGGCACACACATCATACACTGCACATGGATGCACACGCAGTGCACACGCAAATCACACATCATGCACACACGCACACACAGGCATGTTCCCCTCCGTGATGCCGCCGCCCCCGACTTGCCAGCTGGCGGGTTCGGTGCTGTTTCAAGCCTCCAGCCCTGCATTCCTACCACTCAGCACCCACCCTTTCTAGGCGGCCCCGCTCCCCCAACACACAAATCCTTTGTCAGGGAGCATATTTCAATTTTGGCATTGGAAAAATAAGATTCTCATTAATAATGCAAGCAGAACAGAGTCATTGTGGAGCTGCATGCTAATTGAAGAAATCAACTCAAGTCTGGCTCTCTGCTAGGAGCCTAGCTGGAAGGACACACGCCACAGTATTAACCCTGCGATGGCTCTGGCAGGGGTGGTCACCCGTGAGCATTCGCCTATCCCTGTTTTTAAATTTTTTTTTTCAGAATTTTCTACATTGAATCTTGTATTTATAGCGAGAAAAAATGTTATGAAAATTTATGTTTCAGCTGGGCGCGGTGGCGCATGCCTGCAATCCTGGCGACTCTGGAGGCTGAGGAAGGAGGATAGTAAGTTCAAAGCCAGGCCTGAGCGGCTGGGGTTGTGGCTCAGCGGTAGAGCTCTCCCCTAGCATGTGGGAGGCCCTGGGTTCGATCCTCAGCACCACATAAAAATAAATAAATAAATAAAATAAAGGTATTGTGTCGAACTACAACTGAAAAATAAATATTAAAAAAAAGTCAGCCTCAGCCATTTAGTGAGACTCTAAGCAACTTAGCGAGATCCTGTCTCAAAAAATAAAATATAAAAAGACTGTGGATGTGGCTCAGTGGTTAAGCACCCCTGGATCCAATCCCTTGTACCAAAAAGAAATTTATGACTTGGGGTTCACTCCTGTGACAGTGGTCAGCCTGTAGCACTGTGCTCAATAAACAGGCAGGTGTTATCGGGTCCCCAGCCACTGCTTCTTATTCCAGTTGTCCATGTTGGCTGTGGGTGGCGGGTGGCTGGGGCCGTGAGGCAGGCAGGAGGCCAGGTCATCAAGTAAGGGGCAGCCTGGCTGGGTGATGAGCAGAGGCCACATGGGCATAGCATGGTGCAGAGCCCCATTCCTCCCGCAAGCACCCTCCCAGCATTCTGTCTGGGGCAGTGTCTCTTGTGTGCACCCGCAGGCACAGGACTGGGCTGTGGACAGGACAGCTGCTGCCATAGGACAGTCCAGGGCCCCACCCCCTTGGGTTCCTCCCTGCAGGAGGCGCTCTTCACAAGGCCTGGACCTGGGACCCCTAAAGCCGACACTCAACCTTGATTCGCAAGCCCCTTGCTGTAGAATCTTCCCGACTATCACAGAAAGCCCTGCATGTCCTGGTCTCCCCCAGGAGCCCAGTGGCTTGTCGGGATTTGGAAGCCTGTCACCTGCTCACTGACAAACACCCTCCCATGTGTGGGACCCCGAGCCCTGGAAGCTCCGCCTGACCCTGGAGCTGGGAGGGAGGAGGCTGATCTTCCCACGGGAACAGGGGCAGGAAGCCAAAACTACCAGAAAAACTGATCCATGCCTTAAGCACAGGGGATTGAAGGGACTATGGTGACACTGTAGCGGTCACCCCCAGCCCTGCTGCAGGGCCCACTTTAAGCAAATGAATAACTCCTCCAGCCACAGTATACTGAGGATCTCTATGGCTTTCAGGATGAAATGGAGGGTCCCAGGGGGCATCGCTGCTGTGAACGAGGCCGTAAATAACGGCGGGCTGAGCAGCAGCTGGAGGGACCGACGCAGGCCAGGGTTGGTGTAGTGGCCACGTCCCTCCTGGGAGCCATTAGAACTGAGAAAGCTGCTCTGTCCCCACCAGCCGGCCTCACCCTGGAGAAAGTGTGGCAGGCTGCCTGGGCAAGGGACTATGAGATGTCTGGGTGGATGGTGGGGTGACGGTCACAGCACTGGGAAGGGGATCACAGAAGCCGGAGGGAGGAAAGGGCGGGGGCAGGAATGAAGCACTGGTCGTCCTCTCTAGCCACTGTGGTCCACACCCGACAGCAACAGGGACCCCCTTGTGCCAGGAGCCTACAGGCCCTGCTTCTGGTCATCAGCACCCTTCTCAGGACACTTGGACCTGGTCTCTGTGGGGACCAGACGGGTAGGAATGTACTGTGAGCAAACTTCCCCAAAGCCAGAGGCTTGCTGTCCACTTCCACCACGTGTCCTTCATTCTGTCACTTAGTTCTGGACTTGCCAGGGACCAGCAGCAGATGTGACTGTGCATGGGCAGTGAGACATGCTCATTCCACACACATCAGGACGGGAAGACATGGTCTTTAAAGAGCCACCTCTGGCCGGGGCTGGAGCCTTGCAGTTCAGTTGCCCCTTCAGCCTACGCCCCGTGTGCCACACTCCCTGGCCCCCACTGGAAGAACAGCAGGTCACGTCTCCCACTGGGAAGATTTGTGTTTGCTCCCTGCCTTCTTGTTTGGGAAGCATTTTCTTCTTTTCCTCAGACACTTGTGGGTGGGCTCTGCACAGAGGACTGCCTGGCCATATTCCTCCCATGGGGACACCACAACCGTGGAGTTCTGGCTTCAGACTGGACAGCACTTGCTAGTGGGGCTGACAGGGTCTCACTAAGTTGCTGAGACTGGCCTTGAACTTGTGATCCTCCTGCCTCAGTCTTCCAAGCTGCTGGGATTACAGGCGAGCGCCAGGCAACTGGCCCATTGGCAATTTTGATTGGTGATGAATGAATCCCATCTCCCTCCTGGGAGGGGAAAGTGGAGGTGAGGAGGGGTGGCCGAGGGGAAGGTCACCTTGTATCTGACAGCCGAGAGGTAGCAGAGACAAAATGGGGTGCGGTACAATTGTCTCAATGCTCCTCTCCTGAGGGCAAGGCGTCTCAGATACAAGCCCCAAAGGGCACAGGAAGTGACAGGTTCCCTGTCACAGGGCAGCATTCTCCCTGTTGCTTTCTGGCACTTTGTGATTGGGAGCTCTTTCAGACCTGGCCAAGTTGCTGGGGCTTGACTGTCGCCCTGTGAGGATGGTCCAGACTGGCTGGGGACCCCCGCCATGCCAACCTGGACAGCTCCTGGCGTGTGCACCTTGTAAGACTCCCACCACCTAGTGGCTGGGAACACTGTCCCTCCACTTCAGTCCTAAGACTAGGGGATCTCCTGGGTCCTCTGAGTGCCCCTGGCAGTGTTCCTCCAGATGGCCCTGGAGAGTGCCACCAGCCTGGCCTGCCTCCTCACCGAGCTGCAGAGGGCGCTACACTTCCTGCAGCCCAAGCATCTGGCCTCCCCACAGGGAAAAGCTCCCCTGCAGAATTCCAAGGCACAGGCTGTGGCTTGATTGTGACCTAGCACAGGGGTTATGTATTTTCTCATGGTAGCATTTTTACTTTAGTTGGCCCTTTTAGAGGCCATGGCCTCCAAGATACTCATCCCTCATGAGTGTATGTAGCGATGGGGCCAATGTGCCCTGGCATTTCTACTCAATGTGCCAGGCCACGGGATGAGGACAGCCCACAGAAAGACGGGTTGCCAAAACTTCTGCAGGGCAGCCAGAGATGGGCTGTATGCAGAAGACAGTTTCTGCCGCCACCATGTCACTGCGGTACTGTGGGTTCCGCAACCAATACAAGGGCAGGAGGAAACCCCCCCGGGCGCCTTTCAATTCTATATCAATTATGGGATTAGTTTAGGGCTGGCATGAAGTGAACTTCTCAAAGGCCTCATTTCAAAAACCAGTGGCTGGAGCTGAGGACATCCGCTACTGAACATGCCCTTGCCTTGTTCTGGCACATTCCTGCAGCCTCAGCTCCTTGCAGACATTCTGAACAGGACCACGGTGCTTCTGCTGGCCTCTGCTCTGAGCTCTCATGTCTTGGGCTCAGGTACTTGGCACCAAGCAGACCAGGAAAATCAGTAGCAGGGAATGGGGGCTCCTCAAGGGAGACAAAGGCAGCTGAGCACCCCACCTTGTCCTGCTCTCCAAGTCACCACATCTTCAAATTCCCTTATGGAAAAGCCTGGCTGATCCAACAAGTATCTCTTTGTTGATCCACCACAAAATAATTTAATGTAGTAGAAAAAAACGTTTTGAAAAGCAGCAACTGAAATCTGTGCACTTTGTAACTACAGACTCCTGTGTACAGTGCCTTGGCGACTCCTCTGGTGGTGGCCACAGAGCTGGCGGACTGACCTGACAGCTGCTCTGCGGATCTCAGCCTAGGAGCTGGGTGCCTGCTAACACATGGCGGGTTGTTAGTAGACAGGACACAAGACAGACGCCGTGAGGCCTTTGATGTACAAACCCTCCAAGCCAGAGCAAAATTGTGGATGAAGCAATTCAGTGGATGGAAGGTGTGCTTTCAGAAGAAGCTGCCAGACCAACACTGCATTAAAGAAGCACTTTAATCAAACCTGGTACACAGACAGATGAGGCTGCTGGGCGGCCCAACACAGGCGGGCCAGCCTTCCTGACCAGCAAAACCACACAGCCTCAGGGCCACCAAGAGGATTCACCTGCCTAATCCTGCCCATCCTGTCAGAGCTTTTGACCTCCCAGGTAAGGCCAGTGTCACCCACTTCGCAAAGGATAAACATTAATTCTGGATGAAAAGCTCTAGATTTCAGGTTTCAGGATTCTGATTTCTTCCTGTAAAACTTTTGGAATTATGGTGCAATACGGCATAAAACAGATGTTTAGCCTGCAAGTAGACAATGATCGGTGAAAAAAAAAATCAGAATACAGGCTTTAATTTCTTAATGTAGCTATGAAGTGCCCACAGAAGGCAAACCAGCAAGCACATCCACCTGAGGTCTTGATGCCTCTCTGTTCCCCTCCTCCCCACACATCTGGAAATACCTGCAACAGCTTCACCTACAAAGGAAATGTAAAACAGGAACATGTTTAAATTATGACTCAGTACTAAGAATGAAAAGTTGAGGGGCAAGGAATCAAAACAGTCCATTTGTTTATAAATATTTAATTTTTCCAAACCAAAAGATTTTCCTAGCTCGATACCAGGGAAGGATAAGAGCTGGTTGCAGCGCCTCAAAATCCAGAGTTTTTGTTCTTCACGAAATCCACGGAATGGAAATGTACAGCATAGGCCAAGATTACCCCTGGGGCAGGAACTAAAATGGACACTAGAAAACTCTGCTGCTCAGCAAGTGGCTGTCATTATATATTTTCAATGAGAAAAAATCATTTACAAAATGAGAGAATACTGCATGAAGTGCCCTTCCCAGGCAGAACACCAATGGCTCAAACACGTTCTCTACTTCCGCCCTACGTGGCCTCCTTGAGTGTGAGGACAGCACACTTGTAAAATAACCATCTGATTATCTGGCCAGTGTCAGGACAAATTTGAAGCAAGTGATTTGGTCTTTCCTGCATGCAGAAGGCAGGATCTAAGAGTTAAGGCAGGGGCTAGACAAAACAAACACGTATCTTTATGCCAACACCATTATGAAAACCATGAGTGGCAATGGGAACCGGTAAGGAACACATTTCCCATCCCCAATAGTCCCATTTTCTTGTGTTGGGCCATGACCAAAAGCATTTCAGCTTCTTCCACGTGGGCCACTGCTGGCTGTGGGGAGGAGATGAGGATGTGGAGGTCCCCAACACCCCTCCCTGGCAGGCAGTGGCAGCCATGCAGTTCCTGGGCCCTAGGGGCAGGGCCGGTCTGCTCTAGGTGGTAGCTCCAGCCCAAATTGTGCTTTGCAAGACTCAGTGGTGTCTCCCAAGTCACTGTCCCCCAGACCACCCATGCTGTCTGCTCTTTATTCTTGGTCTGAAGGAGCAGGGAAGGCAGGCACCCAGGCTGCCCACAAAGTCACCAACAAGAACTGTCTCCTTCCCACCTCCTCCCATGAAGCTCGAAAAGCCAGAAAGTGGAGCTGAACAAAAAACATGCGTTTCACTTCCAAAGATGTTTCAGTTTGAGCATTTATTGGGCGCCAGGCATCGGCCAGGCACCATGCTGGGCGCCTGCAGGACACGCAGTCACATGATACCTCACAACAACCCTGTGAGGTAGGGGTCGTTCCTACATACAGTCCAGCCCCAGGGCTCAGCGCTCTCTGCCTCTGGCATTGCTAGGAAGGTGGCAGGATTGCGACTGAACCCAGTTCTTCCTGACTCCAGGTTCAATCCGACTCTTGGTTCCATTATTTTAGAAAATACAAAATATTTGGTCCCAATCTATGCGAATCCATGAAGTAAGTTTCTGGGTTTTGTTTCCAGTACCCACCCCTGTAATCTTTTCTGAAGTTTGGGAAGATATTTAAAAATTAACACACTTGTGTGTGGTTCAGAGTCCAGTTGAGTCTGAGTGTTCTGAGGGTCAGAGCCCCTCACAGCTTGGCTCCTGGTGTGGTCGTGAGAGCTCCACTGATGACCTCCTCACTCCCATTTCCTCCTCTCCCCACCCCTTCTATCAGGCCCACCCAAGGCCTACAGAGACTTGGGGACTTCGTTTCATGACGGAGAAAAAGGGGCTCATGGAAATGAGGCAAAGGAAAATCGGAGGGCGGACAAGTCTCTCCCAGCAGTCAGCAGAAGATGTGAATCCTTTTTGTTCTGGAGAACCCCAGTCCTCCCTCTCTGGGGTGCACAGGCCAGATCCAACCCAGGCAGGCAAAGTGTTCTGTGCTCTGGGAAGAAAAGCACCTGCCAGCCCTGGTGGGGGTCAGGGGTCCCAGAACAGTGGAGCCAACTGAGGCCAAGATGGAAGTCCATTCCCAGCCTCTCCTAGGACTACCAATCCTAAAGAAAGGTGAAAGAAACCAGGTAAAACAGACTGCAGGTTCCCAATCCCTACGAGCATAAAAGTCAATAGCAGGCACCAAATAATGGTGACATAGAGCCCAAAAGGCAGTTCTTTTTGGTTCCAGGAAACCCAGCTTAGGTTTCCAAATCAATCCTACATACCTTTGACAATATCTTCCCATGAGCACTCACCCTGGCCTGTGTGCCTGCCTCTAAGGGACAGAACCAATGGCTTGTCCTGGAGAGACCTTGAGAAACCCTCCAGGTGACCACGAGACTGGGTGCAGGGAAAGCCTGTCCTGCTAAGGCCCTTCCACGCACTCATGACACCAGGCTGCACAGCTGGGAGTCCCATTTTGTCAAGGGTCCAGGATAGACGGGCAAGGATTTTAAGGAAAAGTTCACCACATGCCCAACTCTCACCTCTTAATAAAATCACACTCTGTGTGGCTGACCAACCAGCTCCCCCAGAGATTTCTGCTGCAGCCAGAACTGGCTCCGGGACACTGGCATTTAGGATTTCCTCAGAGCTACCCACTCTGTAAACAACTCCAGGAACACCAGGGGTGCTTGCCTTGAGTGGGTCAACGTGGCTGGCAGTTCCTGCCACGTTGTTCACCTAGCACCACCATGGCTCGACCGCCTCAAGATGGTGCCTCTGGTCCCTGCTGTCCTAAGACCTGGGCAGCTCCACAGGCTGGTGATGCAGTATTTCTGTGCTTTTACCTACATCCTTAATGCTCCTCACTCCACAGGCCCTAAAACCATATTCCGTGCCGCCGACTCCACTTAAGTGCCCTCAAAATTTTAACTGCTCTGGGCCTCTGTTTAGAATGCAGAGTTTGAGGTATCTGAGGTTGTTTTAATTCTGTAAAAATGAAAAGGGAGGCTAGGCAAATGCTGCAGCTCGTGACCACAGCCTCTTACCACTCTGCTGAACGACTGCTGTGAAGGACTGAAACAGAAAAGGCACACGTCATCCTGGGCAAGGAGTGTCCACAGCCACTGCCTCCTGCCTCTAACGCACTTCTTTGAGGGGAAGACCCCTCTGACAATGAAGCCCAAATACAAGGACAACCAAATACCCACTGCATTTTATGTTTGTGCTTTCTTGGGCATGAGCAGCTACAAACTCTCCTTAAAAAAAAAAAAAAAAAAAAAAAAGTCACAGTTATTTGACAGGAGTAAAGGAGGAGAAGAGAGAATTTAATGACACATCTGAACTCACTTCCCGTGGCTCCAGGCAGCCCAGGCATGCTGTCAGGTCCACCTGCTGTCAGGAAGGAAGGTTTTAACAGAGAGAACCTCTCTCTCCTCCAGTATTCACAGAGAGAACAAGGTCAGAAACAAAGTCCACCATGGAGGAAATCCCAGAATGATCCAATTTGGAAAAAATTTAATTAATAAAATAAAGTGGAGGGAAATGGTCTAGGTGGGGCTGCAGGGCTAGAGGATTCCTGTCCAAGGCTGATGTTGGCCAGCACCCCAGTGGACCCCAGGTGGGCAGCACTAGGACCTGTCTCGGCAGGAGCAGCCTTGACAACCAGAACCATTCTGCAGACGTCACGCCTTCCTCGCTTGCCACGCCCATCGCTATGCACAGACAGTAAACACCAGACAACTGCAGTTTGTTATAAAGTGGCTTCTAGCTCTCCTACGCCGGGCTTGGCACATCATGCATGCAAAGCAAGGAGACTTCGAGGGCTTCACCAAACAGTTAATTTTGGCAAAAAAAGAAAAGAAAAAAAAAAAAAAAAAAAAGAAACCAAAAAGCTAAAATTCATAAGCAGGATTAAAAGCCACTGAAGTGAAAACAGTGTATTTTCCCAACAGTTTGGAGTTAGACTATCACTACAACCACCCCGCCCTTTGTTTTTTTAAAAAGTCTCTGCCATCCTCCCTCAATTCAGGTCAAAGTTCATAGCAGCAATGCATAAAGTCCTCTGTAAAGCCTGTGTTCTCTGCTCCTAGGGTCAGAATTCACAGGTCAAGTTCAGTCAGTCCGAAGAATCATGGGAGGATGCTCACTGTCTTCATCCAGGCGCAGAGCACTGGCTTCGTCCTCAAGACATGCTCCACCCACGGCACCTAGGTCGTCTGAGTAGGCTGCAAAGAGACAAGGAGGTCCAACTCAGTGGGTAGGGACAAACTACAGACCCCACTGAAACCAACCAGAGACTGAGCTTTGGAAACTTTGCCATGTATCTGAAGTACAGCCCACTCCGAGAACTTCTGAATCTTAACTGCTTTTTTGAAGCTTTAGGCAGCTCAAAGATAAAGCTGCTTATTTTCCAAAATTCATCAATGTCCAAATAAGGCCTGCAAAGTGAGAGCTTCCAGAACAGCTGCAGATTTTCTCTACTGAATGGAGAGCAAAAATGATTCTCACACTGGTTACACAAGATGTTCAAAAACAACACCGAGAGACATTCAGCGTTTTATGTAACTGAAAGGACATTCCAAGGGGTTACGGTGAGCACGTACGACCTCATGTGTGAACGAAGCCCCAGGTCTCCCACTTGAGTCCCCTTGGACTTCGAGGAAGTCAGCTCATACCGAGAGAAAGGGTCTTGCCAGTGACCTCAGCTGTCTGTGTACTGACTGACCAGCTGCTGCAGCCAGGGGGAGCCTTAAATATGGCCTGACAGTGTCCTTCCCATCTCTGCCCTTACAGGCCACTGATGCAAAGGAGTCCATGTGAAATCTGCCAAGTGATCACTCAGGTGGGACAAGGATCCAGGACAAACACCTGGCAGTGCTCTCCTGAGGGGCTGCAAACTGGGGCACGACACATGTGCACCCAGAGTCACCTGGGCTCTGCTAGTTATTTTCTTTGCAAAAATGAAGAAAATAAATTCAATCTTGCTAGGACCTGGGAACACCAGTACACAAAAACTCGCCTAGCAAGAAACAAGCCTTCCTTTTCCAGGTGGCAAGCAGGAAGCGGGCAACGCTGGTGAAAGCACAGTGTGCAAGAACCAACCCCTGCCCCCAAGGAACCACCGCACAAATTACCTTCTAGGTTTGCGTCCTGCCCCTTACCAAGTCTTGTTGGAGACGAGGGCACGTAGGCACCTTTTGCGGCTGCTGCGCCATACGTCTGAGTTACTAAGGGGCAGTCGTGGGAGGCAGAGTCTACAATTTCGCTGGTCGTCTCCATGCTGCCATCCAGCCTGGAGAAAAGGGAACGACCAGGACAAACTCAACGCTTCCAAGATGGACGAGTGCGGTCACAGCACAGCTGGGCCTGAGGCGCCAGACCTGTAGCGAGGGGGCAGCAGGCCACTCCCTAGATGGAGCACCACGCATTCCTGATGCCATGGCGATTTTGAATACCCCCGCCCCACGCTGGTGGATGTTTTACTGGATTTTTATATGGGGCGAGCATATTTAACTTTTAAGCCAGATGATCATCAACAGAATTCACGTTAAAAAAAATAATTTCTGCTAGGCACGGTGGGACACGCCTGTCATCCCAGGCTGAGGAAGGAGGATTTCAAATTTGAAGCCAGCCAGGGCAATTTAGCAAGACCGTGTCTCAAAATAAATAAACAAAACAAAACAAAACAACAAAACAAAACAAAAACAAAACAAAACAAAACAAAAAAAAGGGGGGGGGATGGGGATGTAGCTCAGAAGTGGAGTGCCCCTGGTTCAATCCTAAATACCTCCCCCTGCCTCCACATCCCACTTCTACCTGTCTGTAAATGTGTTACAATAACATTATTAGGACACTCCCCCAAAGGAAAACAGGAAATCAAACTGCACTCTCTCCCAGTTAATGGAGACAGGGCCCGTAGGCATCCCATAGCAGATGCTAGGCATTTGGGACCCCATGTTGTGGCCTTTCTTGCTTTTCAGACACAAAGTCCCCACACCCTTAGGAGAGGCCTAGATGTCCGGTTTGCAAGCAAATGCAGCCGCACCCCAGCAGGAGGTGCCCCAACCAGCAGCCATGACTCCCTACCCTGGAGCAAAATCAGTTTAACCCGGGAACAGGAGCACCTCAGCGGGCAGCACAACCCAACATGCTGGAATCTGTATTTCACGCCACTGGACTGGAGGAAACGTACAAACCTACTTGCCACTAGGGAGAGGTAGGCAGTGGCAGGTTGGAGCAGCCTCACCTGTGCTGTCGCATCAGGGCGCACTCGCCACCTTCCTGGGGGTCCAGGTTGTACATATACAAGTAGCCGTCAGAAGCTCCCACCAACAACCGAGGAATCTTCTGAATTCTAGTGAGAATAAAAATCAGTCCAATTCTAGGAGCATGATTCTCACAAAACACATCTCCAATTAGCTGCCTGCCCACCACATAGCACAGACCAAGCCTCCTGCACTTGAGCTGGCCCCTACGCAGAAGAGGACCAAGACCATGCTGTCTTCCTGGGACTCAGCATGGCAGGGTCAAGCATGGCCTGAGGGTGAATGTGTAAAGAATCCAAGAAACAGCAGAACAGGATCAGGCCCTGGTTTCTGATTGTTAAGGGTGATGTTTTCTGAGAGCTTTAGAGACTATGCTAGTCTGATAACAAGGATGGAAAATAATGTTTAAAAGATTCACAGAGCTGTAGTCTGCTCCTGCTGAATTTTCTAAACAAGCCTTCCCATGAAGCCATGCTGCGGACAGTCCCAACATAACTCAGGAGAGTGTGCTTGAAGCTGTGCTCTGAAGCCACATGACACCTCCCACTGTGACGCTGCTGTTTTTATGATCCCAAAGGCCTGAGCACCAGCAAATCCCTTCAGCATGACGTAATCAACACTAAACACTCAACGAAGATGGAAAAGAAGAAATGTTTTTGGAACAGGAACCTCAGAGAAAGCCATTCAAGTTGTGTGTCTGCATCAGAGTAGTCTGTGGCTATTCCCTCTGTGCAGCTCCTGATGAAACCAAACCAAACAAAGGGCCACACGCCACCTCTGCAGCTAGTAATGAGCACTGGGACACAGCACCCTGTTGGGATGCACACACAGGCAGAGGGCTAGGGAGGCAGTGCCCATCCCCACTCACGTGGCTAATGAGCAGATGTTCTTATGGCCACAGAATGGCAGGCGGACGGTGGCAAAGGCTCTGCCCTGGTTGAACATTTCTGTCACTTGAGAGGGCAGGTAGCTGGTGGATGCCATGAGCACCTTCCCAAAGTAGCCAGTCCAGGTGGTGGGCTCCTCTGGAGGCCTGGAAGGAAACAGCACTAGACACGTGAGGCTGGTTCTGAGTTGGCCATGTCCCACTCACACACACAGCCTGAAACCAGAATGAGAAATCCTCCACTCTTCACAAAAGGGCTGTGGACAACAAACTACGGCCCAGGCCTGGGGACCCTGAGGAGTGTCCTCAGGGGGGGTCAGGGGCTGCTCAGTCAAGCAGGAGCAGCCACGTTATCTAATCAGGACCCCATTCTGGATCCTTGTAGCAGGAATGTACAGAAACCTTCAGTGTGAACCTCAAGTCACTTTCTTGTAGCCCATTTGGTGGCTGTTCATCTTGTGTGTTTTCAAGGTGTCTTAAGTACTCCTGTGACTCAGTCATAGTCCAGTAAACACTGCCACGAGTGGGGTTTATCCCCCCCAGTGCTGGAATTGACCAGCAACGCTGGGAATTAAGACAGGGTCTTGCTAAGTTGCCAAGGTTGGCCTCGGACTTGTGATCCTCTTGCCTCAGCTTCCCCAGTCACCAGATTACAGGCGTGTAGACTAAACAAACAAAAACCCCTTCATGCACATTCACCACATCAACAGAAT
Organism: Marmota monax; assembly: GCF_021218885.2. Taxonomy (NCBI): domain Eukaryota; kingdom Metazoa; phylum Chordata; class Mammalia; order Rodentia; family Sciuridae; genus Marmota; species Marmota monax. Next base: position 4,256,016 of record NW_026693034.1, on the reverse strand, counting down.
TTAAGCCAACTGCTATAAAGATGGAAACCACCCCCTCGCCTCCTGACCTCTGGGTATGTTAGAGACATGGTGGTCATCCCAGAGGCAGTCTAATTCTAGCTGCTTTTGTCTACAAGGGTGTAGAGAGGGGACACAGGTACTTATCAGGAGACACCCATCTGGATCCTCGGTCTGACCTCACTCTCCTGTGTGTTTTCCACATAATAATATCAGTGGGACAGGGACAACTTTTTGTACTGCTGGGCCTGGACTTAGGCTGGCTGTGGTGTGGACTGGAAGATGCTGCCAAAAGCAGGATGGTTCTGTGCTACTCTCATCCAGTCAACAAGTGGGGACAGAGTGTTTTATATTTTTTAAAAAACAAATGAGGGATCTGGGGGTGTAAGTCCGTGGCAGAGCGTGTGCTTAGCGGGCACGAGCCCAGGGTTTCATCCTCAGCACTGCCCTCCCAAAAAAACACTCGGAAGAGAAAAAGAAATGTTATTTATGCGACTCACTTTTCTTTCACAGTCTCGAGTTTGAAGATGTGCACTGTCTCAGTGTTGCTGGATGCAGAGAGGAACATGCCGTCCATGCTGAAGGCCAACGAGCAGATGCTCACACACCTGGGGAGACAGCAAGCACGTGAGAGGTGGCAACACGGGGGCAAGCCCGTGTCTCCAGGCGTTCCTAACTGAGGGATGGAGCAAAGCCCCCATCATGGGCACACTGAGGTCACTGATGCCTTTTTATTTCTCTCCAGCAATTTTTCAAAACTTTGAAGGAAAAATGTAGCCAGCAAGAAAACATTCTTTAATACATCCTTCAACAGTCCATCTTCTTTGTGAATACAAACAATGAAGGGAATCAGGATTGTATTAAACATTTTTAGCTGAATTAGGATAAATCCGTAACACTGAAGTTAGTAAAAGAAAACGCAATTTAAAATTAAGATTTTTAACACTCCAGCAAAAATGAAATAAAATAAAATCTCAAAACATTAAATAAAAAATAGGAATTTTCTCATAACATTAGAAATAAAGTTTCTGTTACCCCTGAATAATTTTAAGGGGTGGATTTTCTACAATTCTTCACATTCATGGAGTGCTTACAACGTAACTGGCATCATACTTAAGCTCTGGGGGGTGAACAAAGCAGAAATGGTCTCTACCTACAGGGCTGGCAAGGTACAGCAGTGCAGCTGCTCATGTAAGGGGCAAAGAAAGGCCACCTTGAGGGAGGGGGACCCCAGCTCAGATCCAAGAGTTCACAAGTCAGCCGTTACAGGGAGCAGCACGTGCAAGACCCCCAACCCCTGGAAGAGAGAGATTTGCTCCACTGAGAACCTAAACATGCAGCAAGGCTGGAAAAGGGGAATGTGAGGGACAGTGAGAGAAAGGTAAGGGAGGATGGGGGGCGAGATCCTGGAAGGCCCGTGGGCTCCATGAGTGTGCTGAATGCTCCAGGAGCAGTGAAGGTTTTAGGTGAATGGTGGCTGTATTATATTCACATCAGCAGCCAAACCCGGAGTGAATGGGGTCTAGGTGATGTGAACCAGGGGTGGGATCATTTGGGGGAAGGAAAGACTCAGGGGGAGGAGTGATAGGCAGGAGCTGTCTGGAAGCGTGAGATGGGAGGGAGGAGGAAAGTCAAGAGTCTCTGGCTGGGCCCTGGGGATCATCTGGACCATTTACCATGACAAGGAATTTGAGGAATGTGAGCAGACAGGCACATTCTGGCCTGCTGCCTGAGGTGCAGGGGAAACAGGTCCATTTCAGGAGAGGCTGGGCTCCATGTCCAGACTTGGGCTCAGCAGCACACGATGGCAAAGCTTAGGGAGGGGGTGGGGTTTATAGCATGGGTGGGAAAAAGCTCCACCAGAAACTAGACATAGGGAAATGAGGCAGGATCACACAGAGAAACACCTAGAAAGGTGTGATATGAGGAAGACTAAGGGAAATGAGGAGTAGACAACCAAGGAAGTAGTTCCTAGCACTGGAATTTGGGCTTTGCCTTTCAAAAGGGGAACAGTGAGTCTGTTCCATGGGTGGGGGCATTCTGAGGAGAGGGAAGTGACTGCAGACTACCCAGGTCCCCAGAGACATGCGGCCTGGAGTGCAGTCAGGAACTACTGAACACTCTCTTCGAAAACATGGCTCCTGGTTACTGGGAAGCCCTGGGGAGGCTGATACCATTTACCACATTCCCACCAGAGAGGGAGAAGTGGGGACCCAGGGGCCAAGTAATGCTGCCAAAACCAGCTGCGGCAATGGCCAAATGACCTGAGTAGGATGCTAGGCTCCCACAGGTGGAGAGGCGCATCTGCTTCTAAAGCAGCTACAGGGAGGGAGCACCAAGTGCATGGCCTGGTGAGACAGCCAAGGGACTCCAAACACAGTGACTCAGGGGTTTTAGAAGAGCCAAGGCCACCTGCTGTGGGGAAGACGAGCTGGGCATGAGGGCTCTGAAGGCTGAGAACACGTGCTCAGTAGGTGAGGCTGCTGTCCGGCACCTTGGAACAGGATGGGTGGCCACAGGCCCCAGGCCCTTCCTGGTCATGCGAGTTTTTCCAAGCCCTCAGGCTCTCTGGTTCTCATTCTCCATTAGGTGGGATCATAGACACACGGAAACGTAGTCTGCTTCCACAATAATGTTCTTTACGGTCCACGAGGAGACTGACCTCCATATCTGAACTGCTGATCCAGGTGGGTAGAAAATTCTTCCATATTTAACTGGAATTTCTCTGATGTTTAAGTTTACACCTGTTTGGTCAATGATGATAGAAACTGAAATCCAATGAAACCTCCAGAGTTGACTTGGAGGATTTATATATTTTACCTTTTAACTCCTCTCCGGAACTCAAAGAGTTTTTGTCCCTCTGGAATGGAAAACACCCTAATCACGGTCCCCTGGGATAGGGAAAGAAAAACAGAAAAAAGAATTTTAGCTGGGTTAAAAATAGTCTTTTTCTATTTCTTACACACCAGACTACAAGTGAACCTTGTGGTCCATTTTCAGCAACAGCTCTGTGTGGGCCAGGAGGGAGCCTTGATGCCCTCTCCACTGCACCCGAGTTCCCAGGGGGCCTATACACACCACTGTCACATTTTCTGCTATAAGCATATCAGAAATTCTCCTGTTTTATTTCTCATCACACATTTCCTACTTTATTACTATTATATACACTAATAACCCTGAAGCCAAACATGGAGTATTAATACTCATTTAAAGTTTGAACTATTAGAAATAAAACCCTAGAGCCAGGGCTTGCACGTGGGGAAGCACTGCTTAAATCCAAGGGCTGATGAGGGTCCAGCACCCAATGAGCAACTTTCCTGCCACTCTGAATTACAGATCAAAACAACTCATTAGCTGGAAACCTTATTTAATTTCCTTAAAAGGAAAAGCCCAGATTTAGAAAATGGTAAGACTTACATTAAAACTCTTCCCAAGAATACAAAAAAACAAAACAAAACAAAAAACCCAAATATTGGTGAGCTACAGCATTTCTCTGCTTCAAAATGAAATATGTAAATAGTTGTGAGAACAGTGGAAAGAGAGCCAAGGAAAGAGGAAAAAGCAGGTGGCTACTGAACCAATGCTATAGAGTGATGGCATGAAATGGTGTAAAGAGAAACACTGCTGGGACAGAACAGAAGCCTTCACACAGGTGGCACTTCAAATTTGTGGGGTAGGAAGAATTATTCACCCTCCCATCTCATATCAGACAAATTTTAGAAGCTTCAGATTGTTCAATACGATAATTGTTAAGGATATCTCACATGCTCATGAACGGTTTAAAAAAAAATCTGCAGGTGTTTACATAACTTCTGGTCCATCTACTCAAGGGGATGCCATGCCACCATCAGCACTCAGGTAACAGGTTCATTTGAGAAAAGGTTACTTAACATATGCATTCACTCTAGATGCAAGGATACCAGCTGGGTTTGTAATTCTTGAAAATTAGAGGGATAAAATGGTTTATGCACACGTATACAAAAATAATAAAGGCAAAGCCTTTGTCCTTTTGTCCATCACACCCTAAACTTTTGAGGTGTGTGTGTATATATGTTTGTATTAGGAACTAACTGAGCTACTTCACAAAACCTTTCATTTATTTATTTATTTTATTTGTAGATGGACACAATATCTCGTTTTTTTTTCTATGTGGTGCTGAGGATTGAACCCGGTGCCTCACACATGTGAGGCAAGCACTGAACCACTGAGCTACAACCCCAGCCCCATGAACCCTTTTTACTTTTTTTTTGAGACAGGGTCTCACTAAGTTGCTGAGCTGGTCTTTAACTTATCATCCTCCTGCCTCAGTCTCCTTTGTGGATGGGATTGGAGGCACACACCACTGGTCACACTTAATTTTTGATGGCATATCTGGCTGTTATAATAGTGACAAGGTGTTGAGACCATGAAATAGAAAGTTCCTTGAAAGCAAGATTAAGTCACATGTCTCTGGAACATAGGAGGGTTGGGAAGGCCTAGTTGTTCTTGGCCCACAGACAAGAGGAATCTGTCTAATCACAAACAAAGCCTTTGTTTTACATTTATGTGTGTGTGTATGTGTGTGTGTATGTGTGTGGTGTTATTCTATTTTCACTAGTCTTGAAATTCTAAACTATTATAAGATTCCGGCTGATCAATGGATAACAATTTCATTTTTACACTCCCAAGGGAGAAGAAAGAGACAGTGATGTTGGGACAGCCTTGCAAAATTTTAGAAGCAAAATCAGGAGTAAAAGCTCAACCTCTCCTCTGCTCAGCTGGTCAACCCCTGGACACATTACTTAACTTCTGTGAGCCCTTGGTATAAAATGAGAAATATTTACCTTGCTGAAGTGAGGGGATCAAACAGGAAATGAATTAATTAAAAAAAAAAAAATCCATGAGAAGTTTGAGGAGAAAGAATTCAGAAGAGAAAATGTCTTGTTTCTGAACTGCTGCTCAGAGAGACAGGAGAGCAAATTCATCTCTACGAGGCAGACAGGAGGACAAGCATTGAGGCAAAGAGGAACAACAAAGGGACAAGAGGCAGCAGGGTAAACCAGAAAGAGAATGAGGAGGTGGAATTAGAGGGGCTGAAGGCCCCAGCTGGCCACTATGACCTATGCACAGATGGGCTTTAGAAAGGCCACACCTGTTGTCGTTAGTCCTGCTCAAAATAAAACTATTTCTTAACCATACTTGTCTGTCCCCCCTGCAGCAGCCAGGGCTACTGGGTCTCATACATGTTGATAAAATTAACAAAAATGGACTCGACTGGTGGCTCTTGAATTAAGGTTTGTTAATTTGCAGCATGGTGATGTGGACCAGGAAGAGATCCACCATGGGGAGTCTTACTTGGGTCAGGCTGTGTTCTGATCACTACTGACTTGCTGGCTCATGGGACTGATGTGCAACAAGCATCTTTGGTTACAGACTCTAACCCACCTACCAGCTGTGCAAAGGCTTTGGAGGAATGGTGTGGCTATAAACTTTGCTGCTGAAGACAAGGGAATTCTCATGACATTTTCTACATGAATATAGAAAGTCTCTGATCTGATTCTTGTGAGAAGGACAGTTTTGTTTTGGGAGGGGGGACTGGGGATTGAGCCCAGGGGTGCTTTACCACTGAGCTACATTCCCAGCCCTTTTTATTTTGAGAAAGGGTATCCCTAAGTTGCTTAAGGCCTTGCTAAGTTGCTGAGGCTAGCCTCAAACTTGTGAACCTCCTGTCTCAGCCTCCCAAGTCACTGTGATTAAAGGAGTGCACCACTGTGCCTGACATGAGACAAGATGGTTTTGAAGGCAGTACATGTGCTCACAAGTGCACTCTTCAGGAATGTCTGAATCTTGTCTTAGAGCTCATAATGGATTGGAAATACAGATTTTGATCACAAAGCAACATTAGTCATGAGCTCTTGTGAGGCAATCACTGGCTTTATCTCTTTAGAGTAGAACTGGGGAGGGTATAAATGATGGGGTAAAATCCTTTCTAGAAATTTATTTCCCAGCTCCATAGAGATGTATTAGATACACTCTATCATCTAGTAATGAACTGTGGACTAAAAAACATAAGTGCTGTATAGAACCAGCCATTCCTATTAAACTAACCTACCTACCTTTACTGTGTTTGTCATTAGTCTGATGAGACAGGTCTTTGAATCTGATTACAAAGCATCTGTGAATACATTTTGGTTGGAATTGTATTCATTCAATAAAGTATTTATTCAGTGCTAAGTGTACTAGACCCTGTTGCAAAGTCCCAGCAGGCAACAGGGTTAAGCCCCAGTAAAAATCCATATTGAACATGTCTTAAATGAACTTTGAAAGTCAAATAAATTACATGCTCACTTAAAAAAAAAAAAAAAAAGGGCAGCCAGGAATGGTGGCATATCCCACAGTCCCAGCTACTGGAGATGCTGAGGCAGGAGAATCACTTGAATCTAGGAGATGGAGGCCAGCCTGGCCCACAAAGTGAGAATTCATCTCAAAAGAAAGAAAAAACAAAATTAAACAATCCCAGTGCCTCCTGACCCAGTTAACCCAAAACAGTAACAAACCCCCCACCAAACTCCAAAAGTCTATATCCTTATAACCCAGCAATATTACTGGAATCATTTTTTGGGGGTACAGGGGATTGAACTCAGGGGCACTTGACCACTGAGCCATAACCCCAGCCCTATTTTGTATTTTATTAGAAACAGGATCTTGCTGAGTTACTTAGCGCTTTGCCGTTGCTGAGGCTGGCTTTGAACTCTTTGATCTTCCTGCCTCAGCCTCGCAAACTGCTGTATTATAGGCGTGCACCCTGCACCTGATTATTACTGGAATCTTTTAATATTAAAAATACACATAAAAGGGGCTGGGGCTGTAGCTCAGTGGTAGAGCACTTGCCTAGCATGTGTGAGGCACTGGGTTTGATTCTCAGCACCACATATAAATAAATAAATTAAAAGTCCACCAACAACTTAAAAAAAAAGAGAGATGCTAATGGATTATATTACAAAAATACGCATAAAAGATTATACATGACTTGAGGCTAAGGTCGTGGCTCAGTGATAGACCACTTGCCTAGCATGTGAGATGCACAGGGTTCGATCAACACCACATATAAACACATAAAGATCCATTGACAAGTAAATATATAATATATACATACAAAATACATGATTTAAATATACTACTACTTATAATAGCAACATATTAGAAACAATGTCCCCCAAAGGGTGATGTTTAAGTAAATCACAATCAAATACTGTACAGCCACTAAAAGTGTTTGAAATGCATTCAGATCAACCAGATAACAGAATTGTGTCTGATTTTTTATACTTTTCATTATTTTCCAAGTTCTCTATCATAGGATATATTAGTTGCTTAATTTGAAGATCCTGGGATAAGCATCTTCATGGCACATTATTTTCTACCACAAATGTGTTAACACTCTTGTCAGACAGTGGCAGAGGGTTAAGGTTTGAATCTTAAATGTGTTCCAAAGGCCATGTGTTGAAGGCTTGGTCACCAGCTAATGGTGGTGGTGGGAGATGGTGAAACCTTAGAAGGTGGGGCCTAGTGTGAGGAAGTTAGAACACTGGGGATCTTAAAGGGGACACAGTGACCCTGGCCCCATCTTCTCTCTGCTTCCTGGCCTCCAGGAAGGGAGCAGTTATTCTCTGCCACAGGTTCTGTTACAGGCTTCCTGCCATGATGTTCTGCCAACACCTCAGCCAAGAACAGACTGAAACCTCTGAAATTCCTTTCCTCTTCGTAAGTTATTTATCTCAGATATTTTGTCACAGTGATAGAAAGTTGCCTAACACTGTGTGTGTCACTTACTTCGCAGAAGCACACTGACAGCTGACTATGGGTTTGTTAGTACCTTGTTTCTCTGTGAGTTGGTTGATATGAAGAAATGTTTGAAAACTGGCTGTGTGAAAATAACTGAAGGCCTACTGAGCCTTCAAGCTGGTTTTCTACCTGCTGCAGCAGACATACCTTCTCAGAAGCCGTAGCAAGTTTGGTTCCACTTGCGTCAAAAGCCAGTGCTGCTAAAGGGCTGTCATGAGCTGGGATCATATTTGCAGCTCTCTGAAAAGGGGAAACCAATTAAACTTGACTGCCATGTGCCAAGAGCCCCTGCCCCTGTGCTATCACTTAGCCATCAGGCAGAAATGCCAATGGCTATCACCAAACCACCATTATGGTCAACACAAATACCAAGTCCCCTTGACTATCTGGGGATGGGACCTACAGAAACACTGCTCAGACTTTCACGAAACAGAATAATTCATCCACAAGTTCCTTACATTCCTTCAGACACGCACACTGCCAGGAGCTCAGCACCTGTGAGAGCACAGGGGCAGGTTTAATAAATCCTGCTTTAACACGAGGGTAGAGAGTGAAGACTGCTGCTGTGCTGATGGGGTCCGGAGGCCGCACATGCCAGGGCAAGCACGTTTAGGAAAAGACACATTTTAAGGGGTTATCCAAGCACAAAAGGAACCTCACCAAGTTAATGGTGTCGAAGACCTGAACCTCTCCGATGGTTGCACTCCCTGGATATGCCAAGTAGCAATTGTCGTTGTTTATTGACAGTGCACACAAGCCTGTGAGTAATGCAGATAACAAATGCAGGTCAAACCTGAGAGTTCCTTCTTGGTTGTCAGATATAATTTAGCATTTACTTAACATTAGACTTGGCATTTTAGAAATAAAAATTAGTTCTGATAAACCTAATGGATCTTTTAAAAGTTCTATACCCCCACGCCACCATCTTGATACCAGTATTATATACAGATTAAAGGACATTGGTTGAAAATGATCAGTAACCTCAGAATTGAAAGTTAATCAAACCAATGAGCTTATACAGTCACAAGACTGTATAATGTAGCCTGGTTTAAGATGGATACTTTTTAAACCTGTCCCATCTGTGCAACCTATAAAGAGAAAAAAAAAAATCTGCCTCATGAACATTAAACTATCTTTTAAAGGCAAAATGAGAAAAATAGGATTCTCTCCTCACAAAGCAATTTACCTGCAGGGTTTGGGGGGGTCTCCCTGATAGTGTGCAGAACCTTCATGTCCCGAATGTTGTGTATATAGAGAGACTCTTCCAGGCACACGATGAGCCTCTAGAAAAACCAGAGAAAACCAAATGTGAAGAAACACCCAGAACCCATTTAACTGACTCTTCAACTAAGATGCTCTCAATTCCTTCTAGAACACTATGTAGACTGAGGCCTGAAGCTCAGAGAATACAGCTGGCTTTCTACCACCAGTCAGGTGGTGCCCAGAGGCAACTTTCTGGGAATCCTAATGAAGGTGATTTGGTTTAGGATCACAAACTGATGAACTACAGCTAAGTGAAGCGAGCTTTAGAGAGATTTGGCAAAGGCATTGCTTTAAAAAAACAATTCTGAATGAGGCATGGGAAAGACAAAAAAAAAAGCCTAAAGACTTTTAAAAAATATAAATTTCATTCAAGGTGAAGGTAACATTTTTATGTCTTCAGTTAAAAAATGTTCAAGATATTGATATAATATCTAACATCTATATATATATAATATATAATTTCCTAGTTTAACCAATTTTTGTCAGTTAATTATTTTATCCAGTCACATGTCAAAATCTAGCTACTAGTTATGAAGCGTACTCTGTAACTGGCTGCTGAGTCAGCTTTCCCTGCAGAGCACACAGGCTGCTGTAAACGAAAAATGCTAAGCATTTTATGGCCTATGCTGCTTTATTAAGAACTAACATTTAAAAAGCAAAAGAAGGTAATAGGTAAATAAAGACTATGACATCTCTGGCTAAACAAGGGTGTATGTCATAAATGGGACAGTCTGAGCAAAGCTGGTGAAATGAGCGCACACAGCAATGCGTCTGGTAGAGTGAAGATGCGTCCATACAACATGGGAGGAGGGCCACGGGCCAGGCCATGCTGGAAGCACTCTTGCGGTTCTGACTCTCTCACCTGCCTGTTGAGCTTCACAGCCAGGATGGTGTTAGAGTAGCTGTAGTTGCAGATCTCGGTCCCCTTCTTAAAGTGGCAAACCTTTAGCTTCCTGGGAGCCTTGAGACTGACGATGGCCACTAGGCTGCTTGAGAACAATCTCTCTACGATGCACACATCTTCAGTGTCAGCTGCCATCAGGAAAGAAACAAACACATAGATGTATATTTCTCCAAGTAAACAGGCAAAACCTGCTCTTAAACAAATGCACAGCGAAGTGGCCCATGAGGTAGAGCTGCACAAGACAGTGGGGGTGGGTGGAGTGGCGTTCTGATCATCTGGAGCCAGGGAAATGCTGTCACTATATGTGAGGACCATGCCCCTATGTGAAAATTCACACAAAAGGCAAATTACAGAATTATTTAAAAGCATTCTGTTGCTGGATGTCAATGGTGTGACTTAAAAACATACTAGTTAGTTTAGAAAACCAAACTATAAGATCAACTGAAAGAGGGCCCACCTCATTAAGACACAAACCATAGAGGATTTTTCTTTTCTTTTTTTCATATGGAGGACTGAACTCAGGGGTGTGGTACAGCTACCACAGAGCTACATTTCTAGCACTTTTAAAATTCTTTTAAATATTTTGTTTTAGTTTTAGGTGGACACAAGTCTTTATTTTCATGTGGTGCTGAGGGTCAAACCCAGTGCCTCACCCGTGCTAGGCGAGCGCTCTACCACTGAGCCACAACCCCAGCCTCCCTAACCCTTTTTATTTTGAGACAAGGTCTCATTAGTTGGCCTCAAAATTGCAATCTTCCTGAAATCAGCCTCCTGAGTTGCTGTGAATAGAGGCATGTGCCAATGTGCCTGGCTTAGGGATGGCTGTTAACTTTAAAATGGTTTATCTTATGTTTTTCAACTTTACAATGGTGCAAAAGTGACCAGCAGTTGGGAGAACCTACACTTCTAAATCTTGAGTTTGGATCTTTCCCTGGATTAGTGACATGTAATATATTTTGTTGTGATGCTGAGCATCAACAGCAAGCTGCAGCTTCTAGTCAGTTCTATGATCATGAGAGGAAAGAACCACCCCTATAGGATGCTATGTTGCTTAGTTCAATGTTCAGTATGTCAGATGTAGTCATGTGGTCTCAATGGCTGGTATTTTCAACTTAGGCTGGCTTTGTGGAGAGGTAATCCTGTTGTTAAGTCAAGGAACATTAGTATCGCTCTCTCTTTTTTTAAATGTTTTAGTTTAGTTTTTTTTTTTTTTAGGTGGATACAATATCTTTATTTTTTATTTTTTTATGTGGTGTTGGGGATCGAACTCAGCACCCCGCGCATGCCAGGCGAGTGCACTACCGCTTGAGCCACATCCCCAGCCCGAACATTAATATTTCTAAGAAAGCACATAATATCAATCATTTCAACATGAATTTAACAGTCAAATGTGCTGAGCACTAGCTTAGGCACTAACATACTGGATGTTAGCTAAAGAGCCAGACATATCCAAAGTGGCATAGCACATATTTGTAAAAACAACAACAACAACAAAAAGTAAGGGTTTGACATTACTCAGAATAAATGGGCAGTAAATTCAAGTACACAATTCTGAGCTCTTTAATAGTTGATTCATGGTTGCTTTTACCTAGCCAGCTGACATACAGAACATATTTACTTCTTTCCTACAGCAGTAAGAAAACCTTTCTTCCTAAGATCAAACCCAAAGGACTGCCACCACTGGGGAGAGCCCAGAGCTATGAATCTGGGGTGCAGAGGTACAGCCTATGACGTCTCTGCCTGGCTGCAGCCACAGAAGGTGCTAACTCTGCCAGGATCTGACTTGCAAGGAAGGGCAGAGCAGACGCGACCCTGCTGGCTCCTGGAGGCTGGACCTTCCCAAGGGCCTGATGTACAGCAGCATCCAGCCACTAGACCAGACAAACTCAGAAGAGACAGATGCAGATGCCAATTATCTGCAGCACAAAGAATCTCTGAGGACCAGAGGCTCAGGTTTGGTGACTGGCCTCTTCTCTCCCTCAGGAAACCAGCAGGGATGCTAGTCATGACAATAAGTTGCTGGGAAGGTAAGGTATTAGGAGGGTCAGGAAGACAGGTCTCCAGGGGCGGCCCCAGCAGGCCACAACCTTTGCATTTGCTCTAAGGCAGCAGCGGCATGGGCTGGGCTGAGGGCCTCCATTGCTACCAGCCATCCCTTTTGGACTCTTCCTTCTTACAGCTTACTCTCTTTGGAGTTTCACAGGTTGGCTACACTTAACTATGTCCATGACCTTGCTTCCAGTGTTTACCAGTCCTAAGAGCATTAAGGAACAGAGCTCCCGGCTGGGCCGACAGGTAAGGACCAGAGGACTGGCTGAGTGCAGGTCTAACATTGTCCAATGCAGTGAAGCAGCTCCTTAGATACTGGGTGAATGGCAGAAAGTGGACCTTGGGACTGACTGTGGCTATTTTCAAACTCTTCAAAGCATTTTGAAAAACAATCTCTTAGGGGCTTGGGGCTGGGGCTCAGTGGTAGAGAGCTCGCCTAGCACATGCAGGACCCTGGGTTTGATCCTCAGCACCACATAAAAATAAATAAAGGTACTGTGTCCTACTACAACTAAAAAAATAAACATTTAAAAAAAATCCCTAAACTGCATCACCTCTAAAAATGGGCTAATCTGTGGCATTTAATTAGCAAAACTGCTTTTGGTGATGTTAGCTGCTTTCACTCTATTATTTGTACTGGCCACGTGGCTGGACTGGGGCTCCATGGCGGAGCGCTTGCCTAACATTGTGAGGCCCTGGGTTCAATCCTCAGCACCACATAAATATAAAATAAAGACATTGTGCCAACCTAAAACTAAAACTAAAAAAAAAAAAAAAAAAAAAATTTTAGAGACCAAGTGCCACTGCTGGATGTCTTGGTAGATACTGGGGATTCAACAGTGACCTGGGGAGGAGGCTCAGGAAAATCAGTGTAAAAATTAGATTCTTGCTTTTGGCTCCACTGTAACCAGCTGTGAGGCCAGGAATCAATTTCCTCAATGGTGAACTAACAGTCAGACTTCCAGCTTTATGAATGTTAGGACTAGGACAGATTATAGGAAACCCTACCCTGTTCTATATAAACCCTGTTTTTTTTTTTTTAATAAAGCTTCCCCCCCCCCTTTTTTTTAAGAGAGAGAGAGAGAGAGAATTTTTTAATATTTGCTTTTTAGTTTTCGGCAGACACAACATCTTTGTTTGTATGTGGTGCTGAGGATCGAACCTGGGCCGCGCGCATGCCAGGCGAGCGCGCTACCGCTTAAGCCAAATCCCCAGCCCAAACCCTGGTTTTTAATTAAGAGTAAATTTTATTTAAATTCACTAGTCCCTTAAATTATATCAGGAGAGAAAGAGCTCAGTTCCAAATTCAGATGATCCTCACAATTCAGATTCTGTATTTGTGATCCTGCCTCTTGCTAAAGTTTGTTTGTAAGCCAAACTCATGGGGCTTTTCAGTCACTCTCAAAGACAAAGTGGTGAAAAACCCGAGTCCTCTGATGGGCATGTGCCCATGAAAGCTGAAATGACAGCAGTGCAAAAATGGAAAAAGAGCACAGGCAGCCCCTGGAGAAGTTATGCTGTGCAGAAGCAGAAATGTGGGGAGGGAATGGAGGGACAGGTATGGTCAAGGGAAGTTTGTCTAGAGGAGCTACTGAACACACTGATAGACGCTGCAGTAAAAACAAGGTAACGGAGGGACCAAATCTCTGAATAAACTGGAAGGTGAAGGGATTTAGCAGAAGGATTGGTTTTAATACAATGGGAATCCCCTTTTCACAGCTGAACAGAGGGAAGGAGAGGAGATGGGACCAGATATAGGTGGGTGGTCACCTGGAGAAGAAAGGAGAAGGGACTCTCTGCGGAAGCACTAGCTCCTCTCTGGATCATGTATTTTTACTGGCTCTGAGGACACAAAGGTGGGAGGTTTTCCAAGTAAAGGTGGCCTGAGATGATCACCTCAGCGGGGAGTAGCAGACACAGTTATCAGAACAACCCAGGGCCACCAGCAGGCATGGGCAAGTGTCCACTTGAGGTTGTAGTAATAAATTAAAATCCAATCATCCAGAGAAAAATCATATCAACTCAACAGATGCAGCAGAAGTGGGACAAAATTCAATTGCTCACTCACAGTAAAACTCTAAGAATAGAAAGAAACACTAATGTTATGATTAATGGTAAAAACACTGAATTCTTTTCTGTGAGACCGGGTATAAGGCAGGATGCCCTCTCCTTGCTTTCTACTGGGAGTCTTGCACATTGCAATAGGACAAGAATAAAAAGGTACACGGATCAAAAGGAAGATACTGGGTGTGTGGTGCACACCTGTAATCCCAGAAGCTCAGGAGGCTGAGGCACTAAGCAACTCAGTGATGCCCTGTCTCTAAATAAAATACAAAACAGGGTTGGGGATGTGGCTCAGTGGTCAAGTGCCCCTGAGTTCAATCCCCACTACCAAAAAAAGGAAGATACCACAATACTCCAAAACATAAGCACAGGCAAAGACTTTCTCAATAGGACCCCTAAAGCCGAAGAAATATTACCAGAAGTTAATAAATGAAATGGCATTAAGTTAAAAAGCTTTTGTACACCTAAGATTTGTGAGGCCCTGGGTCCAATTCCCCAGCAATGCAAAAGTGAAAAGAGAACCTACAGAATGGGAGAAAAATCTTTGTTGATCTTCTGACAGGATAATATCCAGAATACATAGAGAACTCAAAAAACTTAGCTGGGCGCAATGGTGCAAGGATGGCAAGTTCAAAGTCAGCGTCAGCAATGGTGAGGCACTAAGCAACTCAGTGAGACCTTGTCTCTAAATAAAATACAAAACAGGGCTGGGGGTGTGGCTCAGTGGTTGAGTGCCCCTGAGATTAATCCCTAGCACCAGAAAACAAAAAACAACACCAAAACCCCCAAAAATCTGATAACTAAATGGGCAAATGAACCAACCAGATTCTTCTCAAAAGAAGAAATACTAATGGCCAACAATTATATGAAAAAATGTTCAACATCTTTAGCCATTAGAGAAATGCAAATCAAAACTACACTAAGATTTTGTCTCACTCCAAGCAGAATGACAGTCATCAAAAATATAAAAAATAATAAATGCTGGAGAGGATGTGGAGAAAAAGGAACTCTTTTAACTGTTTGTGTGACTGTAAATTATTACAACTACTGTGGAAATCAGTATGGAGGTTCCTTTCCTCAAAAAAGGCTAGGAACCACTCTATGGCCCAGCTGAACACCTTTACAACATTTATCCTGAAGAATTAAGTCATCATACTATAGTGATACATGCTATACCATGTTTATAGCAGCACAATTCTCAATAGCCAAATTATGGAACTAGTATAGGTGTCCATCAGTGGATGAATGAATAAAGAAAACATGGTACATAAACACAATGGAGTTTTATTCAGTCATAAAAAAGAATAAAATTATGTCATTTGCAGGAAAATGGATGGAATTTGAGAATATTATGTTAAGTGAATTAAGTTAAGACCCTTATATGGAGCTAGAGAGGAAAAAGGAAAAGAAAAGTGGAGGAATCTCATGAAAATCCAAGGGAGATAGTAGAGAAAGGGGATGGGGGTGTGTGTGGTCGGGGGTAGGGGTACAACCTTAAGGAAACTACAATGTGGATGTGTAATCGATGTGATTCTGCAATCTGTATTTGGGGTAAAAATGGGAGTTCATAACCCACTTGAATCGAATGTATGAAATATGATATGTCAAGAGCTTTGTAATGTTTTGAATAACCAATAAAAAAAATAAGAAAAAAAAGGAAACTACAAAGCAACCATTAAAATTAATAAATCAAATAAACAAAATCACAGGATGCAAAATTAAAAAACAAAATGAATCTGGGGGTGTAACTTAGTGGGAGGGCTTACTTAGCATGCACAAGATCCTGGGTTAATCCCCAGCACCACAGAGAAAGAATTTTTTTTTTTTTACAAAAATAGAGTATATTTTTATGAGCTAGCATTAAACAACTGGAAATGAAATAAAAATTGCATCTGCAATACTACCTAACTGTAAATTATTAGAAATAAATTTAATAAATGATGCAATACTTCCATACCAAAACGTACAATACATTACTAAGACGAAGAGCTAAATGATGAGAAAATATAACAGGCTCATTGACTGGAAACTCAATATTGTTAAGATATCAATTCTCCTCAAAATGATTTCTGTGTTTAACGCCATCCTTAGCATTCTGTAGACATTGAAAGCTACTTTAAAATTCTGTATGGAAAGGCAAAATAATCTAGATCTAGAACACATAAGACTAAGTTGAAAAAGAACAAAGATTAACAAATAAACCAATGGAAGAAAATAAAACGCCCCCAAATAGTACCACACTTACAGGACTGTAATATAGGTCCCAAGTGATCCCACAAGAAAAGAAAAATCTTTTCCACAAATGACGCAATAGGAATCCATAAGGAATTTAACCTTGATTTATACCTCATGACACACACAGAAATTAATTTCAGATGGATCTCACTGACCTAAACATAAAAGAAAACTCTCCATGCACAATTCCAACTATAGAACTTTCAAAGTGCATGTAAAAAAAGAGCTTCATAACTTGAGGGTAGGCAAAGGTTTCCTACATAGGACACAGAAAGCAAAAACCTTAAAAAAAAAAAAAAAAAGAAAATAAAGAAAAATCAAAATGTAAAAGATCTATTACAAAGCCAATAAAATTAAGAAAACAGGCAAACTAAGCTAGAAAAAAGAGTCACAAATCATTTTGAATGAAGGATCTTTATCTCCCAACTCAATAAAGCAACAACCAAATCTAAATAGGGGGTTTCAAAAAACATATGCAAATGGACAACAAACACACCAAGTGTTCAACATCATTAGTCACCAGGGAAATTCAAAGTAAAATCACAATGAGGAGTGGGGTGCACTCACTGATAGAGTGCATGCTTAGCACACAGCAGGCCCTGGGTTCCAACCCTGGCACGTATGCACACATATAAGAAAGACTAAAATCAAACAGTGATACAACACCAAATGTTAGTGGGCACAGAAACCGGTCTCTCAGCATAGATAGGAATACAGATGATGATACCCACTTGGGTGAAAGGTCTGGTAGTTCTATAAAACTGAATACTTTATCTACTCAACAATTCCAGTAAGACATTCACCCAAGATAAATGAAAACATATGCCCCAAAAAACTTGTACAAGAATGTTCCTAACAGCTTTATTCATAGTAAGTTGAACTGGGAAGAGCCCAGATGTCCATCAGAGAATATATATTCATATACCAAGCACCTGAGACATGCAAAAATATCAACAGATCTCAAAAACACTTATGCTGAGCAAAAGAAATGTCAATGAAAGAGTAGATGGTACATTCTGTATGAGGTTCAAGGATAGATAAAGCTGAAGTGGTAGAAAAAACACTGGTAGCTTCTGGGGGCAGAAAGGAGCAGAACTCTACCGGGAGGGAGTCTGAATGGTGCCTTTTGGAGATGGTAAACTTCAAGAGGGCTTACCAAGGTGTGGGTGTGTGTCAAAACTCAGAATGTTTGCTTAAGATTTGAGCATACTATTGTGTGTAAACTTTACTTTTTTAAGGGAAAAAAAAAAAAAAAAAAAAACCCAAGAAAACACTGAACTCCACTTGGTACAAGGAGCGAGGCAGTGCTTGGGTACTGTGATGGTGTCTGTGATGCACTCTGAAGCGCACACACACTGAATGAGTTGGATAATGGCCTGTGCTGATAGGACTAGTGACAAACTGCCACCAACGCAGTCTAAACTGAGGATAGATGGGTGTTTGCTGGAAAGTACTTTCAACTTTTGTATGGAAATTTCCATTAATAAAATCTTGAAAAAAGAAGAGGAAGTAATGTAGTCAGTTATCTCAAAGAAACACAGAGGGAGAGGATCTCTGGGTCGGGGTGTCTGCTCATCTTCTCATCCAACTATGATTTTGAAATGATTTTTCTGAAATTTTTATGAAATAAAGTAGAGGATATTTCTTTCAGAATTTTTAAAATGAGGAATGAAGGCAGGAAAACTCTTTAGCGATAAACATTCATAAGAGTAAAATGAAATAAACCTCCATCTGCCTACCACCTAGATGAACACATTAACTATTTTTTTTTCCTACCTGAGTTTCAAATAAAAGCTCATCTTTTTTTTTTTTAATTTTTTATTGTGGGTTGTTCAAAACATTACAAATTTCTTGACATATCATATTCCACACTTTGATTCAAGTGGGTTAAAAGCTCATCTTGATCCCTCAGTGCTTTACTAAAACCCTCTAAACAAAGAAGGACACAGGAAAAATGTTTTTTCCAGGCATGAAATGAAAGTGGAAGACTTTGTAAATCAAAAAATCTGCAGGTGGATAGAGAATTCACTGTAAAACATGGCACCAAGGTACTGGAGGACAATGCTGAGAAAAGTCTTAACAGGAGTGGGAGGATGTTCTGGTGGTGGAGCCTTACAGGACCAGACTGAGTCATGCCTTGGAATGGTGAAGACAGACATAAGTAAACAAGGTGAAAAAGCAAATGACACCCCAGAAAAAAGTATTTGCCAACCACAACAAATGGCTTATTGCTTTAAATCTATAAGACAAATAACCCAACAAAAAAGCAGGCAAAGAAAACAAACAGGCAGTTACCTAAAAAAAGGAAAAGACAGCAAATGAGTACATGAAAAAAAGAGTTCCACTTCCATGGACTGGAGAATTGTAAATAATGAAGGCAAATGGACTTTACAAACTTCAGAGTGTGAGTAGGAAATCACATGGTGATGCCTAACCTGGGAGGGGTGTGAGGAAGCAGGCCAGTTCACACCCTGGCAACACGCACATAAACACTACCTTTGCTAAGGGCAGTGAGGCAGTGTCCTTCCATTTTAAAATGCATACTTCCCACTCCAGGAAGCTACAGTACAGTTATGCTCACAAGTGGGCAAAACAAAGAAGTCCACTTCTGCAGGTCTACTCAAGAGAAATGAAAACATACATTCACACAGGAACTTGTGCACAAATGTTCAAGGCAGCACTATTTACAATAGCCCCTAGATGGAAACAACCCAAATGTCCAGCAACAGATAAACAAAATCATATATCCATACAACACTTCAGTAATAAAAATAAGTGAAGTACTGATACATGCTACAGCAGGGATGAACCATGAAAACATTCTAAATGAAAGAAGCCAGACACAGGATTCCATTTATCTCAAATGTCCAGACAGCAAATCTATAGAAGCAGAAAGTAGATTAGTGGTGATGCAGGGCTGTTGGGAGGAAACAGGGAGTGACTGCTAATGGACTTAGGGTTACTTTGGGGGATGATGAAACATTTTAAAATTAGATTATGGTGGGCTGCACAACTTAGTAAATATACTAAAACCCACTGGATTGTACATTTTAAACAGATTTATATACCATAAGAGATATATAAATTACATTCCAAAAGGGCTGTTAAAAAACACAATAAAAAAAAACTTAGGCAACCTATTGCAGAAATCTGAACTTTGGCTGATATATTAAGATCTGATGCAAGCAAGTAACAAGGGACTCTGTCAAGTCCTGCTGCTCATGAGAAAATGGGCCACACAGGACAGAAATTAAGTGTCAGAGCAGACCCTCCCAGAGACCACAGTCCATGACCTCAAGTGAATATCCTGGGAAATATCCAGATGGGTATCCAGGGTCTGTGAAACCACTGAAATCATACAATACTAGAGTTTTTTGGGGGGAAACATCTGCAACTACCATCAGATTTCCAAGGTAGTTTTTACCAGGAAATGGATGAAGTCAAATGGCGGAGGAACACCAGTGTCTCCAGAATGAACATAGAGCATAATTTAATTATTATATTAAATTTCACACTCAAGAGAACTTTCTAATGCACAAGCATACATGGAACCCACATACGCAGACCACTTTCCACTAAACTACAGACAGCTTGGCCCTTCCTGGAAATAAAATGGTAAACAATGAATTGGGTTAATTATGAAAGATATGACAGTCAAACAGGAAGAAAAAGATACAAGGCTGTGTCACTGCTCAGGATGGCATGGTGCCAGCACACCAGTGCCAGAATGTACTCAGACTGACAAAGAGAAAGTATGAACATGAACTCCATGACCTCAAGTGGATAAGGCCTAGCTTTTAGGACTCATTCTAGGTGGCTTCTGTCACAATTTTTGCCAATGTTCTTCTTAGAGATTGCCTACCTGAAAATCTAACTTAGAAAATTAATTACTTGATTGAAGCAAGAACGTTGCTTTGCTTCTGCTGGCAGAGTTTCTAGCTGGCAGTGATAAAGCTCCTAAAGTGGGAGGAACAAAGCCATTAAATAATTGATAGAACACACTTCCGCACAAGCCTGTTGGATGCCTGGAGCTCTATGGGGATGCAAGTTAAGAGCCCGATATTCCATTACAACAGATTCAGGCAATGAGGGGCTACTAGAGTTTCTCCATTACTATAAATCTCACTGAAATTAATATTCCAAACAGCACATGGCCTGTCAAATAGAAATGATTTCAGAAAGCACCATTTCTCAACCCTTAAGATGCAGATGATGGCTGTAAAGTAAATGATGATTAGTTTCTCGGCCAAGCAAGAAGGCTGATAAAAGGGGTTATATGTTGATGGATGCATTTCTATAATTTTCATAGGCTCCATTCACTTCTGCTGAGCTAAGTAACATTCTGCTTGTGTTTTGGAACTGAATGCTTCATGAGGTCTGCTTTCCTAGTTCAGAAATGTATAAAATGCAAAGAACATACAATGTAGAATCTGAAAAAGCTAACTTCTAAACTTTTATAAGTAATACACCCATATCTTTTATCTAATTTGCCTAATAATGGAGGATATTGTTGCAGTAATATTTTAAGAGAAAAGGGACCACATATCTGTGTACTGTTTCTTTAAACAAGAAATGCATCTACAGAGAAAGAATGAGAAAACATATGGAGCATACATCAACAATGGACAAGTTTATCTGAGAGTCTGCAACTTTCCCCTAAGTTTAAAATTACGATAACACAGGCAGCAAAAAAATCTTACCATGCTTCTGAGTAAAGATTTTAGTTTTTGTTTGTTTTCAAGAAATAAAGAACAAAAGCAGTTATCAACCTTGCTTTTCCCCCAAACTGGTTCTGGCTCATTCTTTCCGTAATAGCAACAGACTGAGAGGAAAGATTTGACTTTATGATGTATCACAAAGAGTTGAGAGTACAAGCCAACACTGAGCCCGAACTAAAGTACAGATATATGAAGCAAGATCCTTTCAGTTTACTTACAGAAGAATGCTAGAAAACAACCTTGATGTTCAGTAGAAAACTAACCTGTTTCGTGACAGACATTCTTTTCTCTACTCAAAGTGAGAGAGGAAAGGTAGATAATGTTCTAGGGAAAGAACAATAAAACAGCTTTAGTTTAAAGTATTAACTCCAAAAAATACATTCCATCTATTTTAAAGTACCAAAGTTCACTAGGTGGAATACAGAAACTAATATTCCTCCTTAAAAAGACACTACTAAGACATTAGATTAGATTCCACCAAAAGCCAGCAAACTTTATGTTGAGAAAAAATAAAAAATAAAGGTTTTTATACTCTT
This sequence comes from Marmota monax, assembly GCF_021218885.2. Lineage (NCBI taxonomy): Eukaryota > Metazoa > Chordata > Mammalia > Rodentia > Sciuridae > Marmota > Marmota monax. The sequence goes on along the minus strand of NW_026693034.1, from coordinate 4,234,429 downwards.
ATACCCTTTCTAAGAATTGGGCCTCTAAACAAAGTCAAATTGAGAATTTCAAAACAGATGACTACAGTGACTATGGCAACAGTTTAATAGGGCATTTCATTTGGATACAGACTTAATAAATGTCCCAGCCATTCATAAAAGCCAGGGATCCACTTCCAGAGATAGGACTAGTCTTCAGGAGGGAAGATCACATTTGGAGAGGTTCAGGAATGCTCACATCAGCAATCACTGATTCACACCTATCTTATCACCCAGATCACACCTTCAGCTCTACCTAGAAGAAAGGCTCTTTGGGAAGATTTAATAAGCACCAGGAGGCAAGTCTGAGGACAAAAGGGAGTAAAGTAGTGAGACAGTCAACAGGAGCCAGGCAGGGATGAGTCTGAGGCTTGGTTTACTGCTCTCCCTAAGAGGGCCTTACCTTGGGGTAGCAAGAGGAACTGCAAGGAGTTGGACACTACACTGTGGAGGGGAGGACACAAAAAGGTTCACCTACAGAGAGGAACCAGGGCCCCTCACCTCCTAGTGGGCCATGAGAACACTGTACTTTCAAGTAAGCGGCACAAAGCAATCCTAGTGTCTTCACCTTATTTTATAGGTGAAGGGGTGTTGTTTATGTCTGTTTGCTGTTGATTGCGTCCCCCCACCCAAGACTTGAAACAAACACTTCTGGTCCTCTTCCATTTAGATGCAAGTGTCATGGAGGTGGAAATGCTGTCATTCCTGTCTCCAACCACCAGAACAGGCTGGCTCATGCAGGTCCTCAAGACTAGAACATTCACTGAATGAGTGCACACGTGTGAACATGAGACATCTATTCACACAAGCTTGGCGAACCTCCCATTCTTGAGATAGTAATAATAAAAGTGGAATTCCATAATGGAACATAAACCACAGAGAAAACAAAGCTGACAATATTGGAACACTCAGAAGGAAATTCTGGCGGGGTCCGGCATTTTGGGGAACCCAGTTACCCAAAATCTTAATGTTCATTGCAGAGAAACAAAATGATAGTCAAGTCTCCCCTGAACCCATATCCCAGTGTGATAAGTTAGAAGTGGCATAGTGTGAATACTACACTCCTTACTTCCCCCAAGCAAGGATCCTTAGCTTAGGTCAGGGCCACAGCAGATTAAGGTCTGCCTAAAATGTAAAATACAGAGAGGGAGAAAATATTTATAAACCACATATCCAACAAAGGACTAGTACCTAGGATATATAGAGAACTTACAATTCTTAGCAAACACAAAGCCACACAATGAGATAGTACTGTACTTATCTATCAGAATGGCTGAAAAAAAATAAAGGGGTAACACCAGATGCTGGTAAGGATGTAGAGAAATCAGACCACTTACTATCGGTAGGAATGTAAAATGGTACAGCCACCCTAGAAAACAGTTTGACAGTTTTAAAAAAATGTACACGTGCAATATCATATGACCCAGCAATTGTTCTCTTGGGCATTTCAAGAAATGAAAACTCACGTCCAAACAAAAACCTATACGTGAATGTTCACAGCAGCTTTATTTGTAGAAGCCCCAAACTGTAATAGCCTACATGTTCTTTCGTCAGGTGAATGGTTAAACTGTGATACAATCATACTGTGGAATACTACTGGGCTGCAAAAGGAAGAACTGTTGACATATATATAAAACAGCTTGGATGAATTCCTAAGAAATGTGCTGACCAAAAACATCAATCAAAAGATTATATTCTTCTGCTATGGTTGGATATGGTTTGAGTGTCCCTCATAGGTTAGTTTGTTGGGGGCTTGGTTTCAAGGTGATGCTTTTGTTAGGTGATGAATCCTCTAAGAGATGGTGCCTAGTGAGAGGTCCTTAGGTCACTGGGGGTCCTACCCTCAAAAGGCATTAAAATAGTTCTCTCAAGAGAGAGTTGTTATAAACAGTGCAAGCCTGGCCCTACCAAGTCTTTTTGGCTTCCAGGTTTCTAGATGTGATTGCCTGCTCCCTCATGTGCACACATCATTGTGTAGCCAGGAGAGCCTTCACTACAACTGAGCCAATGCAGTGAAGTCCTTTTCTTCGTAAGTTAGCTTATCTCAGGTATTTTGTTATGAAGAAAAGATAGCTTATCTCAGGTATTTTGTTATAGTAATAAAAAACTGACTAATATCATTTTCAAACTTAAGAAACTAAGATCAGTAACTGCCAGGGATTAGTGATGGGGGATGGGGTTGTGGAAGAGAGGCTAATGTGGTTAGAGGGCAACTGGAAGATCTTTTGGTTTTAGAACTGTGCAGTATCTTCACTGTGGTAATACAGCAATCTCCACAGGTATTAGGAGTATACAGAACTTGAATGCAAACAAATAAGCACAGGTAAAACTGGAGAAACAGGAACAGGAAAGAAGGACATCAATATTCTGACTATGACATTATACTAAGGCTTTGCAAGATGTTATCATTGGGGGAAACTGGACAAGGGGTACAAGGGATCCACATTATTTTTTGTAAATATACAAGCATCTCCAATTATCTTAATTAAAAAATTATTTATGGGGAAAGATTCAAACCTTTCCATTGTAGTCTCCCTGGGTCTATACCTTCAACTATTTTTTCACCAAGTATTGTTTTACATATAGTCATTGTTTTCCAAGACTGAAAACAATCTTAGAGACAGGCCTTATTTGTTTTGGAAAAAAATAAAAAGAAACCGAGGCCTAGAAATGAAGTAATCCCCTAAAGCTAGATAGTAAGTGGCCAAACAAGCAAAGCACATAACCCTTCTGCTACTCCACACTACCTCTTTGATTCGTAGGCTACTCAAGTGCTATAAAATGACAACTTGAGAAAACAAATTGTTCCTGCAGGAGCTATAAAAAATTTTCAATTTTCTGGAAGACCTTTATAAGAGTAAGCTAACTGTTTTAAAATGGTATTAAAAAGGGAAGAAATTATGGAATAATATATATGGTAAGATTGCCATAAAACAAAATTCTAAATGTACAATTTACATGTACGTAAATGCACAGAAAAAGAGCTAAAAGAATATCTAGAGATTGTCACTAGTTGTCCCTCCCGGGAGACCAATGTGAAAGAAGAGGATTGGTCAAGGGGCATCTGAACTTTAACCACCCACAGTGCTTGAGTTTAAGTCTTCATTCAAATTCAGGTACAACTGGTCTACTTTTTTTTTTTTTACGAAGGGAAAAAAGAAAACAAACACTTACTGCATTCATAGATCTGTTCCAGCTTATCCACAGAAGAAAGGGAGAAAAATTTATAACCGGACTTACTACCAACAGCTAGGGACCTGCAAAAAAGCCAAATTCAGAAATAAGAGCTGATACATGTAGACAGTGATAATGCACAAACGAACTCCCATGTCAGTTAGTAACCAGCATTCCTACCAGAAATTAGCATAGTCCAAGTAATTTCATCCAGTTTATACCAGGTGTGTGGCAGAGGAAGTTGCTATAAAATCAATAAAATATAGACAATACTCTTACATACTTTTTCTGGATATCTACTGTACAGGACAATGGCTATAATAATAAAAATATACCATATACTCAAAACACTTCTCACTACAAAGAAAGTAACTATATGAGGTGATGGATACACCTTAATTAGCTTGATTACATCACTTTATAATGTATACATGTATTAAAGAATCATATTATACAATTTAAATATATACAATTTATCCATTAAACACAAAACTGGGGAAAAGATTAAAATAAAAATACTAAAAAAAAAAAAAACTTACAAAACTCTCAAGTTTGAGATACGAATGAAAAAATGATCAGCCCTAAATTACTGATTCCCTCACAACAAACTGGGGATTCTCAAGGGATACATATAGGGAGTCCACTAGGGTCTGAGAAATAAAGCAAGCTGGCACTGCATTCTAAATTTTAAAGATGTTTACAACCTCTGTGGACTTGGCATCTTTCTGCATTTCAGTAAGCCCTTTCACAATCATGTCTCAATCACCTAGGTTGTATTATGGCTGAGCAACAGGGTGGAAGCAAAACAAACCAAAAAGCTAACTTAGAACGCTGTTGGCTTAGAAAGAGAAGGATCCCTTCTGACAGCTTCACATTTAAGATGCCATGTTAACCACCCAACAGTCCTGCTTTAGCACAGAGGCTTGGAAGAACCTCAGGAGCTCGCCCAACCCTCCCCAGTGCAGGGGACCAGTGACACCAAATGAAGGACTTCCTGATCAAAAAATCCCTCTCTCCCAAATGCAACCGACCAAAGAAAACAGAAAAGAGAAGAAAGCGCAGCCTTCAGAAACAGAAAGAATGAGCAAATAAAGCAGGAAGTGGTGGGATATAGGAAGAATCAGATACTAAGATCACTTTTATTTGTAATGTCTGGAAGAATGTGAAAACAAGTGGATAAACCAGAAGACCAGAAAGAATGAAAATGGACATTTCATACTACTAGCATCTGTACCCCACAATAAAAATGAGAGGTATTTTAATGATCATGTCATCTATTAAAAATCTTTTAGATTTCCAAGTCTTACATGCACATGTGGAAGATATATAAAATGTAAGAAGGAAGCAACTATTAATAAGTCACACTGGTTCAGTCACACTGGTGGACAGTGGGAACAAAAAATTTCTACCAGCTTATATGATTTTTCTTTGCAAAACACTTTTCTATATTGAATTATTTTTTAAAAAATATTTTTAGATGTCATTTATTTGTATGTGGTGCTGAGAATTGAACCCAGTGCCTCACACATGCTAGGCAAGAGCTCTACCACTGAGCCACAACCACAGCCCTATACTGAATTATTTATTTCAGTGAAATAATCAGGTATTCATACCTGGTAAGCATTTTGAAAAGTAGTAGAAAAAAATATAAGCACTTTCAAGGTTAAAATTAAAATCTCAGCAACCCCAGACTTTCAGCAAATTGGTGTTTAATATATTCCAGATAACTATGGTTTGCTATGTTAAGCACCAATCCCTTGCCCCTCCACTATTTATGATTTTTTAAAAAAATAATTCTCAGCTGGGTACAGTGGCCCATGCCTGTGTTTCCAGCAGCTTGGGAGGCTGAGGCAGGAGGATCTCAAATTCAAAGCCAGCCTCAGCAACTTTAAACAACCCTGTTTCAAAATAAAATACAAAAAGTGCTAGGGATTTGGCTAATGTTAAGCACCCTGGGTTCAATCACCAGTATCAAAAATAACTAATTCTCAAATTATATACTTTCCTGTGTTCATTTTTTTAAAATATTTTTTTAGATGTTGATGAGCCTTTATTTTGTTCATTTATTTATATGTGGTGCTGAGAATTGAACCCAGTGCCTCACACATGCTAGGCAAGTGCTCTACCACTGAGCCACAACTCCAGCTCTCTCTCCTGTGTTCTTAAAGCAAGGAAAAGGCAAATTCTTTTGAACTGATGGTTTCATCTACCCAGTATCAAATGGACAGACTGTAGGGCTTTGATAAAAATATTTTCCATGGCTGAGGGTGCAGTTCTATGGTACATGTGCTTAGCATGCACGAAGCCCTGGATTCACTCCTCAGCGGCGCGCACACATGCACGCGCGCACACATGCACGCGCGCACACATGCACACACAATTCCTAACTTTAGTTTTGCTGACAGCTGTCACTTTTCCTCATGACTATATCATCATTAGCAGCTCTTTCCTTTTCTAATTTGCTGATTTGGAAACCAAATCATCAGTTATTAGCATTACGTATAAAATAAGCTTAGAAAAGGCCTTTCCCATGAGCAAGATTAATGAGCCTTAGAATCTGATTCTTGAGTGTGAGTTACCCTGACTCTCAAGTGTGCTCCCCAAAGACAGTTAAAACCAGGCTTTGCCAATCAAGCTTGATGTTCTTACAGATATTCAGAAACTGATTTTGAATACTAAATGCCTCAGCTAGAATCTTAATCCCAAAGCCTATAAAATTTATTGTGAACTCCAATCAGTAAGAAATTGAAGTAAAAAAATCCCAAGTACTTTTCTGAGGTGTAGATATAGTATTGTTGGAACATAAACTTTTATCAGTAAAGGTAGGCAGCTAAAAATGATGTTAACTGTAAGTTGGCTGGGAGTCTAGCTCACAGGCAGAGCACCAGCTGAGAATGAGCAAGACCCTGGGTTCACTGCCCAGCACAAACAAAAGAAAATATTGCCAACACCAGTAATCAGGTCACACCCCTCACTGATTTTGCTTTTAATAATTTCTCTCCATTTGCCTGACCACAAAATGGCAGATATAATAATGAGAAAGGTAGAATAGGAAAGTATGAGATTTACTCTAATGAATAATTTTATTAGCAATAAATGTTTGTGTTTTTCTAAGAGTTAACAGAGTGGTATCTTTAGGATCTTATTGACAATGGGTAAATAAAAGCAAACACACATACAGACCTGTTTGTTTAGTGCTCCCCACCCCCTCCCACTGCATGCCTTCAACTGTGCCTGGTAACCAAATCCAGAGACCCTGACTTGGTCCTTTGCAGAGACTAGGCCTGTCTTTGTTAGAGAGGAGAAGCAAGTGACTGCATCTTGAACACTCTGAACCAATCCTCTTTACCTTCATCATCCCTCTCCTTCTTCCTTCACTTCTGGAGCTGCCCTAGACAGACATTCCTGAGCCTTTCAGGGATTCTGCAGTGATTCTTAGCTTTCTCTAATAGCCATTTAGGATATAGTTTCCTTTAACACTTGCTAGTTTCCCAATTTTGTTGCTAGCACCTCCTTTCTCATTCTTCCCACCCTATGAGTTGAGCCCTTTAAAATATCTTTTATGACATTTATGAGGATTTTGGGAGGGAGCCAAAATAAATGCTTGTGTTTGAGCCACCACGTTTAACTAAAAGTCTCTGTCACTAAATTTAAACTTGAGCATTCAACATCTAAAAGGTAGCAACTTCCACACACACACACACACACACAAAAAGGAAATCAATGTTTTTTTCTTTAACTGCCTTATCTCTTCTTGAACCTGTTCTTACTCATCAGTCCATAAAGGCCTTTCCCTTTCATTATCTTCAAGAAAAGGCCATACTTGATTATGAGATTATGTGGACCAGGTCAACACTGTAAACAGAAAGCAGCTTGTCCCTGCTGCCAAGTGACTTGGTAGTCTTGGCACCCTCACTTAGGACCATGGCTGCTCAGAGTTCATGGCAAAGACAGTACCCCTTCCCCAATGCACATGTCTCACCCCAGATGTGCACCTGGATAGCCCTAATGTCTTTCACACTCATTGGGAGACACACAAAATTCTTTCCTTCACTAAATTTTCTTCCCATGAACTTATCACTGTTCACCCAGAATCCACACCAGAAACTGGAAGTCATCCAGCTTCTCCCTTGACTGCACCAAGCATGACCCATGGGTCACACAAGTCCTGATGTCTAATCTGTCTCCTCCCCACTGGTCACTGTTGGCAGTGTCATTTTCAACTATATCCTCTGCACAGCAGGCAGAATGACCTCCAACTTTAGGGTGGAAGGAGCCTTACAAACCATCTTCAAGTTCCAGATGAGGACACAGTGGAGAGCAGTACCTCAATGAACAGTTAACTGTCAACTGGAAACATAAGAAACACAGTGGAAGGAAACAATCACTACCTCCAGACACTTCAAAACATCAGTCTACAAATACCAGGTTTGGGAAGTCAAGTCCCTTTATTCTATGTCTTTCAGAAATGTTTAAAACTGATTTGGCCACGTCACTAACTTCCCACAAGCTGTTGTATCCACTGGAAAAATTTAGTCCCTGATATTTCCACTTAAGAGGCAAGTGACCCTCTGACTCTTATTCACTGGTTCACTCCATTCTAAAAGCCAAGAAGTGCTTCAATATAAGCCCTCTGTAGCGTCACTTTCAGAAACCAAGATGAAAACCTACCAAGCAAAAGAGAGGCGACCACGAACAGCTGCTCTTGCTGTCTCTTTCACTGCTCTAATTAAAAAACAAAAACAAAAACAAAAACCAGATGGTAAAAAGCAAATAAAACGTATTCACTTTTAGGATAAGAATCATGGGGAAAAAAACCCATAATATTTGAAATATGACCAATATAAGAAGAAAGGAAAAGTTATAGTTTGTGTGGAATGAATATTGTGGTAAGCATTTAAAAGACAGAAGACCAAGTGAAATTACTGTATGACATACATATATGCTATTAAGTGAAATGGCCTCCAAATGTCGTCTTTGAATACAGTAGATGTGGATTCTCAACAGGCACCCTTTGCCTTGCTAAAAACTGCATTCTTCAGTTAAAATAAACACTGGTGTCAGGAAGGGAGGGAAAGGCACGAACCACAAAGCCTTTCCACAAGAACTTTTCTATTTCTTTTTCTATTTCTTTCAAGTGTAGCTTTAAAACAAAATTATAGTCATGATAACCTAACAAACTTTTAGTATAATTCTAACTTACTATTCCCTCCAATTTATGTATATAAAATACATCAAGGACTCTTTGGCAACTCAAAATTCTGACACCAAAATCTTCACTTGAAATAGTAACTTCGAGACTGAGGAGTGGGCAACATATGATTTCCAAGTCTGCAAAGGTTCTACTTCAGGCCAGAGTGACATCTCTTATTATGTAGGGAATCTGGCAGTGCGTTTAAAATAACACAAGACAAAACACGTTCTTATATTTGACTTTCCTCAGGTACTTATAAGTAACTAGTGAAAAGCTGATAAAGTGGTAGAAAATGTTTTGGAAATTCTCTCATTTAGACAAGGCATAAAACTCCATGATACTACTTCTTACTGGTTTCAAAATATAAAGGCTTAGAAACCAAGATCAGAATTGGTCTGAAAGGTCCTCTTCCTTACCTAGATTACTACACAGTCTATCCCAATTATAACAAACTGCAACAGGTTGTCTACACAGTTTTTGCTGCACTGGATTTCAGTCATACACACAACACTACATATTTGTTACTTTTAATCTTTATAGATTACTACATCATTATTTCTAAATTCAACACCTTCAGAATTCTGCTCTGAAGGTAGAGAAAAGCAGAGTGGAAAGAATGCTGGAAGAGCGCTCAGGAGACAGGATTCTACTCCTGCCCTCATCACTGTTAACCAATCGTGAGACTCAGGCAAGCTCTGAACCTTTCTGCATTTCAGTTCCCTGATCTGTAGCTGAAGCAGGTGATCTGCCCCTTTCCAACTCCCAACACAGCCCCAATGTGTGACTGTCTTCCAACATCTCACAACTTTGGGAAGACGCTATTGGGCACCTGTGGCACACCTCCGACCTGATGTTTCCCAATCTACAATTAACTTTTAATTAGGGGGAAAAAATCTCTTTTTACTTTGCTAATTTCATTCTGCCAGGGGCAACCCACTATTTAGTCTGAGGCCAAGTGACCCACTGGCCTCCTCTTTTACATCACTTCCTCTTACTCACTTCCCAAGATGGCTCGCCTCCCTTCCAGGCCCATAACTCATCCTTCCTTCTCCAGTAACCTCATCTATTAACTATGCTCACAGGGCATCCCAGGCAGCCTCTGAAGAATCCGTTTCCGACCCATGTCAGATCTGGACAAAAGCATTCGGAATCCACGGGTTGGCATTAAGGTCTTTTCAAATTGCCCCAAGGAAGAACCACCCCTGGAAGCACTGGAGTCCCCGGGTACGTCTTTCTAACACTTCTCTGGGCTCTCTTTTTCCCTAGGTCGGAGGCTGGGATCATTGCTAAGCTTGTCTCTTGCCTGGAGAAGACGTCAAAGTCACCTGCCAAAAAAGAACAACGGGAGAGGAAGGAAAAGAAATCAAAGCGAGAGAAGGGGCTCTCGGAGGAGGAGGAGGAGACCAGGAGAGAGGCCGGAAGGCGAGAGTGGGCAAAGAGGGCTGAGCCAGGAGGAGGGGGCGGGGACGCGGAGGCCACTCATGCCCACCACTCCGCAGGCGGCCGCCACGGCTAATCGAGTCGAGAAGTTCGGCCCCAACTTTGTGAGAAGCGAGGTCCGACGTCAGCCTCCAGCCAGCAGGTGGAAACAGCCCTGCTCCATCCCCTAGTCGCCCGAGGTGCACCGCCAGAGGGTGCGCGTGGAGGCCCCCCGCAAGGCAGCCTCGGGCCCGCCCTCACCCCGACCCAGCCGAGCCGGCCGCGACCCCGGCCCGGTTCGGTCCGACCCAACCCAGACCCCGATCCGGCCTTACGTATTGTCCTGGTTGAAGTTGGCGAAAAGCAGCTGGCCAGCGCCGGCCTCGCCACTCTGGCTCGCCAGGTTCATGGCTGCGCGCGGCGGGGCGGCCCGTGCGGGCGCGCGCGGGGGCGGGTCTGGCTGCGCTCAGGGTCGGCGTCCGGCCCCGCTCGCCGCCACTCGCTGCTGCGGGATCAACCGCCGCCTCATCCCGGCCCCGCTCTTGTTTATGCTCCGGAGCCGGGGCGTCCTGCGCGCTTGCGCGGCTCCACCCCCGCAACGCACGTCCTCTCGGCGCAGGCGCACGGCCGAGGCCACGCCCCCTCACCTCCGGCCGGGCCAGGGTTCGGGTCAAACACGCACGCGTGGGACGCGCCGTGGCGTGCTGCGGGAGCGCATGCGCCTGGGGAGGAGAGGGTGAACGCTTTCTCGTGCGTGCTGCCGTCACCTTATTAATGCTGAGGGAGCCACCGGAGGCCTCTGGTGGTACAGAGGGCTCGTGCATCCCGTGGTATTTGATGCTCGCTGCAGCCTGGCGTAGAGAATGTCATATCCTCACTTTGTAGATTTCAGATCTACAAAATCATTTGCCAAGTGTTAGATCAGACTTTGGGAAACCACTCTGGGTTCCTGGGACAGGAGTCGACCTAGTCATTCAACAGTATTTAGGAAGAGCCCGGCGTGGTGGCACACACCTGTAATTCCAGCCACTGGGGAGGCCGAGCAGGAGGATCGCAAATTCAAAGCCAGCCTCAGCAATTCAGCAAGGCGTTAAGCAACTTAGATCCAGTCTCAAAAAAATTTTAAAGGGGGATTTGACTCAGTGATGGAAAGCAAATGAAAGGTATTACAAAAAGAAAAAGAAATGAGAGACCTCAACGGACCAGTGATCTTTCATTATTCAGTGGAGGGGCACATTTTTGAAGGGAAGATGGGGGCGGGCTGCAACAAAGATCTGGGTTTTACAGGGTTTTAGCAGGGCCAGGTCATGGGAGGAGTTTTGTTTGTGGGCCCATGGAGGGCTTGTAGGGGAACAGTTGTAACCTTATCCCTTACCAGTCCCTGGGGCCTATGGTCCATATCTGTCAGTGATTAGGTGCCCCTAAATTCAGTAATCCCCAGAACCCCAAACAAAAGCAAAACAACAAACAAACAAAAGCAATGTTTAGGAAGCACCTTCCATGAGAACTAAAAAGCTCCTCCTTTCCCTGAGAAGTTCTAGGGGGGAACATATTTAAGTTACAATAACAAAACTGGGGTACTGTTTTTTGTTGTTTTTGTTTTGGGGGGGCACACGCTTGGGATTGAGTCCAGGGGCGCTTTACCACTGAGCCACATCCCCACTCTTTTTTATTTTGAGAGGGTCCTGCTAAATTGCTGAGGCTGACCTTGAACTTCCTGTCTCGGCATCCCATGTCACTGGGATTACAGGTGTACACCCCCCATCCTGGCTCACCTAAACCATTCTTAGGGGCCAGGGGCTGTGCCATCATAGAAAGCTTCCAGAGGAGAAAAAGCTGAAGTCTGAGTACCAGCCAGAGGTGAGGGACGCACTTAAATAGCAAAGGTCCTGGATGGGAGTGTGACCTGTTTAAGGAACCCCACGCTCAGGTTTGGGTGGGAAGATAGACAGGAGACAAGATTTGGCTGGAGGAACAGAAGATGACCAGATCAGGGTGGGTATTGTTAAGATCCACTAAACAAGAAATTGATCTTTTTCCCAAGAGCAATGGGCTGCCACCGATAGTTAGGCAGGAAATAGGATCAAATTTGTGCTTAAGAAAATTAATCTTAGTCATAGGGTCAGGAACAAATTACTGAGAAAAAGAAGATGGTTGAAAAAAGAAATAAATGTCCCCACCTCACAGCACACTCAAATGAATTTGAGCATGTTAGCCTGCACAAGGCCCTCTGCTGGATCCCCTGCACCTCCTTCCCTACCCCCCAAAAGGGTCAAGAAATTTATTTTAGATGGATCACCGACTTAAATTTAAAAGGTAAAAACAAATAAGTTTCTAGAAGCAAACATAAAAGAATGCCTTCATGATTTGAGGTACATCAAGTCTTCTAAACAAGAACTTAAAAAAAAAGTACCAACCACAAAGTAAGAGAGCTTCATCAAAATTAAGAACATGTCTGTAATTGCAGGTGACAGAGAGGCGGAAGGGTGGCAAGTTGGAAGCCTGGCTGGGCAACTTAGCAAGACTCTGGCTCTAAAATAAATTAAGGGATTGGGAATGTAGTTTAGTAGTGGAGCACCACTGCACTGGATTCAATCCTCAGTACCACGAAAAGAAAAAAAGAAGAAAGCAAGCATCCATAGGTTGAAAAGGAAGCCTCAAGATAGAATAAAAACATTTGCAAAACACACTTTTGACAGAGGACTTATACAGAATAGTTAAAGACGTTCTACAAGGAAAATAAAGGCAATTTAAAAAATCATATATATATATATATATATATATATATATATATATATATATATAGTTGTTGATGGACCTTTATTTTATTCATTTATTTATATGTGGTGCTGACAATCGAACCCAATCAAACACATGCCAGGCAAGCGCTCTACCACAGAACCACAACCCCAGCCCAATTATTTTTTTTTAATAGAAGATTTTACTGAGTTTACTCCTTGAACACCAAAATGTTTCTTTAGTATATATTAAAATGATTTTTGAAATATAAGAGGTTATTGATATTAGATAATCCTGAGGCATTTTACTTTGCCCTTTGGATTATATTTTGGTATTTTAAGCTTTAAAACGTATTTCTTAGATGGGGTTCCTACATCTTCTCACATGAGCGGATCAAGAAACTTTAAATTGGTTAAACTAGAGCATACAACAAATGTAGGTACACCAGTGTCTCACTGGTATGGAAAAATAAGAATATTTTTTTGAGCTGACCCCAGTTCACAGAATTTTCTTTGATGAGAAATACATGACACATTCCACTGGACTTTTATCACAGTTTTGTACTTATTAACTGGCAGGACAAATGGATGAATGGGATGGCAATTTTTTTTTTTTTTTGGATACAGCAATTAAACCCTGAGGTGCCTCCACTGAGCCACATCCCCAGACCTTTTTTAATATTTTATTTAGAGTCAGGGTCTCACTAAGTTGAAGGCTGACTTTGAACTTGAGACCCTCCTGCCTCAGCCTTTGGAGCTGCTAAGATTATAGGTGTGCGCCACCAGTGGCAATTCTTTTTAACTGGGCAAAATACTTCAAAAAGTTGAAGTACTTTTTAACTGGGCAAAATACTTCAACACATGCGCTTCCCCGAATAGGGCCTCAGAAGGGCAAACGAGCACCCAAACATGTGGTCATTGTTAATATTCATCAAGGGAATGCAATTTAAAAGTGAATAAAACGCCGAGTCTGGGGGCGCATGCCTGTAATCCCAGTGGCTCAGGAGGCTGAAGCTGGAGGATGAGAGTTCAAAGTCGGCCTCAGCAACTCAATGAGACCCTATCTCTAAATAAAATAGACCTGGGATGTGGCTCAGTGGTCGAGTGCTCCTGAGTTCAATCCCCAGTATTCCCTCCAAAAAAAAAAAAAAATTAAAAAAAAGTGAATAAGACACCCTTGAGCACCTCCAAAATTTTTAATATTAAAACAACTGACAATACCGTTTCAGTCAGCTTTTTTTTTTTTTTTCCAGCACAACTCTAGAGGAGGAAAAGTTTAGTTGGAGACTTACGGTTTCAGAGGGCTCACTCCAGGCAACCAGGTCCATTCCTTGGGGATCAATCTGAAGCTGAATATCATGGTGGAAGGGTATGGTAGAAGGAAGCGCTCACAAGGTGAACAGGAAGCAGAGACAGAGGAAAGTTCCACCCTCCAGATATAAAACCTATGGCCACACCCCCAATGAATCACTTCCTCCAGCCACATCCCACCCAACACTCAGTGAATCCCATCAGGGATTAATTCACTGATTGGGTTAAGGCTAGAACCTAACCATTTTTCCTACAAACCTTGCATTGTCTCACACGTGAGCTTTTGGGGGCATCTCCCATCCAAACTGTAACAAATACCACTTGTGGGCAACACTGTAAAACAGTTGGAACTCTCATACGCTGTGGATGAAGGTGCAGGAATTTACAACTACTTTGGAAAACTATTTGGCAGTATCTGCTGAAGTTGCTGAACTCATTCCCTGTGACTCAGCCTTATGGAGTCTAGGTACATTCTGCTCTCTGAATCCTCAGATTCAACCAACTGCAGGTTGAAAATATTTTGAGAGAAATTGCATCTGTATCTTATCATTATCTCTAAATAATGCAGTGCAACAACTGCTTACATTGTATTAGGTATAATAAATAATCGGAAAAAGATCAAAATAGAAGGATGCTCAGATTATATGCAAATATCCCACCATTTTATATAAGAGACTTGAGCTTCTGTGGATTTTGGTACCTTGGGCAGGAGGGGAGGGCAGTTCCTGGAACCAGTCCCCCACAGATATTGAGGAGTGACATGTATTCTGAAGAAATAAGTGCATTTTTTTTAACCAAAAGACCTATACGAAAATGTTCATAACTCTTTTATTCATAATAATCACAAACTGGAAGTAACCCAATCATCTATCTACAATGGGAAAAACAAATAAATTGTGGTATGTTCATTCAAAACTGTACTGAACAGAAATGGACGACAAGCTGGACTTGGTGGTGCACACCTGTAATCCCAGCAACTCAGGAGGCTGAGGCAGGAGGATCATAAGTTTGAGGCCAGCTTCAGCAATTTAGTGAGGCCCTAAGCAATTTAGCAAAAAAACCCTCTCTATAAATAAAAAAAATAAAAAGGACTGGGGATATGGCTCAGTAGTAAAGCACTCCTACATTCGATTCCCCATACAAAAAAGAAAAATAAAAGAAATACACAGACCACAATGTGGATGAGTTCAAGGTTTGATATTGAGTGAAAGAAACCAGACATAAGAGTATATACTATATGACTCTGGTGGGGGATTGGTTCACCAGGGGCACCAGGAGTTCAGCTGGAGTGCTGGAGTTGTCCTATATCCTTTTTCCTGAGCTGATATCTCACTATGTTGCCCAGGCTAGCCTTGAACTCCTGGGCTCAAGAGATCCTCCTGCCTCAGCCTCCCAAGTAGCTGGAACTACAGACATGCATCACCATGCCTGGCTGCACCCTTTGTCTTGATATCAAGGATTGACATGTCCATGTCCATGTAACCACCACTGAAGTCAAGACCTAGGGCAGGCACCATGTCTTTGGTGATTCTTCACCAGTCCCATTATTGACCAAAGGCACCTTAAAAGGTGGCTGAGCGATCCCTGCCTTCTAGTCACAGTTCTCCAGAATCTGTTGCTCCAGTAGGGATAACAACTCCTCTCTCTACTGCTTCAGTGAATGAAACCCTGAAATCCTTCAGAAGTAGATTAAGTGTCCAATTTACCAGAATCATGACCCTGGTTCCCCACGGTAATAGGGAGCCCCTCAGGGATTAGCACCTCAGAATACAGTGAGCCCAGGGTTGTGTGGGTGGAAACAAATATCCCCAAAGAGGGCTATTAGGTGTAATGTGCTTCAGTTCCTGGTCCCTTTCTTTGCTCGCTGTTGAGAGCCACAGCCTAAGGGGCCCGTCAAACTTCCAGCTGCCAGCAAACTTCCAGCTGCCAGCTGATTGGCTCCTCTGCGGTGATGCTCATTGGGCTGTTTCCCGCCCTTTCAGACCACGGAGCTGCTCATTGGGGGACTTTTTTGGCTCCTCCCATGTGACCCAGCCAATTGGCCTCAAGAGCAGGAGGAGTGGGGGGGTTGAGAGGCTTGTGGGAAGCAGGTGGTGGCAGTTGGGCTCTGAGGGAATTCCTGAAGAGCTCCTGTGGTCTGGTGTGTGTTCTAAAAATAAAGTTCATTTCTGCTTGATAAGTGGCTGGTGAATTGTGCCCAGCCAGACTGCGGCATCTCACTCTTTCTAAATTCTTTCTTTCATACTGGAGATTAAACTCAAGGGCACTCAACCATTGAGCCCCATCCCCAGCCCTATTTTGTATTTTGTTTAGAGAGAAGGTCTCACTGAGTTGCTTAGCACCTCAGCAGCAACGAAGCTTTGAACTCACGATCCTCCTGTCTCAGCCTCCCGTGCCCAGCATTTGCTTTATGTTTCTGTATTGAACTTATTATTTTCCAATATGCCCATAATGTCCTCTCCCAAATAAACAGAAGCAGGGTTTTGTCCTTGTCATTCTGTGTTCCCAGAATGAACTGGGGTCTGGGCTTCCTTCCCTGGGGGTCAGAACAGGCTGGAGCTGAGAGTCGTCACTCACCCAGTATTTGTTTTGCTGCTTTATTATTTAGGTGCTATGGGAGACCCAGGACAGGCGTTGTTGGAGAGTAGGCTGGGTTTCTGCCAGTGGTGCACCCTGTGTTCCTGCTCACCTGGGGACAGCACGAGAGGACATTCCTGATGGCATGAAGAGCAGGAAGAATGCTCAGGAGCTTCTAACATTAATTCACAATTTCTCCAAGTGACTCCACTAATGCCATCCCCAGGGAGAGGAGCCTCCCTTCCCGCTTTCAGTCTCCCAGCAGAACCATCATCTGGAAGTGCCTGGAACCTTCCCTGGGGAGTCTTGTGTGCAACCCTCAGAGCTGAGCAATCCTCCTACAGGCAAGTTCCTAAATAAACTTGTGGGATAAACAGCTGGCGTGGAGGAGGGAACTAAGGCAAGAATAGAGGGCGCCCGAGGTGAGGAAACTGAAATCAGACAGGCTTCAGGGACTCATCTCCCTGGGGATGGCATTGGTCTAGTCACTTGGAGAAATCCTGGCTCCAGCTCTCAGGATTTTGGTGTCCTTTTGTAAGTCACGTAACCTTGATGAGTATGTTTCTTCAGCAAGAGTATCCTGCTTTCTGAGAACACTAAGATTGGATAAACTGGGCACAGTGGCGGGTGCCTGTAATCCCAGGGGCTTGGGAGGCTGAGGCAGGAGGATGGTGAGTTCAAAGGCAGCCTCAGCAAAAGGGAGGTGCTGAGCAACTCAGTGAGACCCTGTCTCTAAATGAAATACAAAATAGGGCTGGGGATGGGGCTCAGTGGTCAAGTGCCCCTGAGTTCAATCCCCAGTACCAAAAAAAAAGAAAAAAATATTGGATAAGATCGGGCTTGGGTTGTAGCTCAGCAGTGAAGTACTTGTCTTGCACGTGTGAGGCTGGGTTTGATCCTTAGCATCACATAAAAAATGAATAATTAAATAAAGGCATTGTGTCCATCTACAACCAAAAAATGTGTGGTTTTTTTTGAAAAAAATTTAAAAAGAGAAAAGATTGTATAAGATGAATCTGGATGTGGTAGCCCACACCTGTAATCCCATCAGCCCTGGAGGCTGAGGCAGGAGGATTGCAAGTTTAAAGCCAGCCTCAGCAATTTAGCGAGGCTCTAAGCAACTTAGCAAGATCCTATATCAAAATAAAAAATAAGAAAGGCTGAGGATGTGGCTCAATGGTGAAATGCCCCTGGGTTCAATTCCAGGTATCCCCCCCCCTAAAAAAAAAAAAAAAAAACAGGATAAGATGGGATGTATCACTTCAGAATACTGAAGCAAGAATCTCTGAAAACCTACTTTTCCATAAAAGCAAAGAGAAAACTGACCAAACTGTCTCATTTAGCCTTTTTAGTACTCCAAAAAGACTGAGAAGAATTTATTCAAATAAAATGGATGAATCACAGGAAAAATACTGAGCTTTGTAGCATGTTGATTTGCTCTAAGGCCACCCTTCTCTCCCAGACCTGTGGTAGTCTTAAAAAACAGCTGGTTTGCAAACATGGTAGCTGTGACAGTGAGCATCCTCCCAGTCTGGAAGAGGCACAAGGGACTTGGAGTTCCCCAGAAGCTCTATCCCCAGAGAACTGTCACCATTTGATTTGTTTGGTAATTTGCTGGAAAACTCCATTCTCAGAGTTGTCTTTATCTTGTCCAGGAGTTTACTGGTATCTGTGCAAACAGCCCTGTCCCCAAGACATCTGTCCAAAACAATCAGTGACCATTTAACAGTATAGCCACCTGAAGCAGCAGTGCCAGTTGGGCTAATGAGATATATATATATAAACCAGAAACTTAAAAGGAATAGCTGGGGAGTCAGATGTCCACAGAAGGCTTTGAAAAGTCCCTGGCAGATTCCTGAGAATCTAGAGGGCCATATGCATGTCCTGGGCTATGCATGTGCCCAAGGAATACTTCAAGGTCTTATAGTCTCATCTTTGGTTAAAGTTGAGGCTCTGTAAAACCAGGAAGTGAAGACTAAGGCAGAATTGAAAACTGCTTGCTGGAGTGATGAAGGCATGCCCCGACATACACAGAGGCCCCCAGCAAAAACTGGGAGACATAACGGTTCAAAGGATTTAAAGAAATCTCTCTCCAATTATTAACTGACTGTGTGATAACCAAATAAAGACTTCAGTGGTTGCATGCAACCAAAAATACAGACTTTACAGAAGTAGTCCAGAAAATTCCCTAAATGCATAAACCAATAACAAGAAACAACATCAAAACCTGGGCCACAGAGAGGAATATAATTTGCCGAGTTTCCATGTGTATTGTTGAAAATATCCAGTTTTCAATGGGGCTGAGGATGTACCTCAGTGTAAAAGCACTTGCTTAGCATGCATGAAGCCCTGGGCTCAATCCCCAGCACCACATGCACATGCGTGCTCACATGCACACACACACACACACACAAATCCCATTTTCAATAAAATACTGTTCAATATAGGAAAATATGACCCCCCACCAACAGGAGGAAAACTACATTTGAAGGACTAGAAAGTAGACTTAATCGACAAAGACTTCAAAGTATCTATTATAAATACGTTCAAGGGCTGGGGTTATGCCTCAGTGGTAGAGCGCTTCCCTGGCTCTGTGTGAGGCCCTGGGTTTGAGGCTCAGCACAGCATATCAATAAATAAATAAATAAAATATCTATTGACAACTAAAAATATTTTAAAAAATAAAGAAACATGTTCAAAGATCTTAAGGAAATCATGTTTATGAAATTTAAGGAAAGGTAAGATGACAAGATGTCTCACCAACTGGAGAACATTGACAAAGAGATAGAAATCATAAAAGGAACCTAATAGCCAAGGGCCGTGGCATACACCTGTCATCCCAGCAATTTGGGAGACTGAGGCAGGAGGATCACAAGTCTGAGGCCATCCTCAGCAACTTAGGGAGGCCATATGTCAAAAACAAAACAAAACAAAAAAAGGACTGGAGAGGTAGCTCAGTGGTATAATCTCCCCAGGTTCAGACCCTAATACTGGAAAAAAATTTTGAAAGGACCCAATAGAAAGCCAGAGTAGAAAGCACAATAATCAAAATGAAGAATTCACTGCAGGGGCTCAACAGTAGATTTGGACAGGCAGAAGGGAGGATGAACAACCTTAAAGACAGACCAAGTGAAGATATTAGTTTGAGGAAATGTAGAGAATCGGGAAAAATGAGCAGAGCTCCTAAGACCTGTGGTGTCCCATCAAACTCACCAACACAGACATGATGATAGTCCCAGAAGGACAGGACAGAGAAAAGAGGCAGAAAGAGTATTTGAAGAAATAAAAGGTGACAACTTTCCAAATTTGATAAAAACCATTCATCTTCACATTCAAAAAGTTCAGTGAGGGCTGGGGATGTGGCTCAAGCCGTAACGTGCTCGCCTGGCTTGTGCGGGGCGCTGGGTTCGAACCTCAGCATCACATAAAAAATAAAGATGTTGTGTCCACCGAAAACTAAAAAATAAATATTAAAAAATTCTCTCTCTCTCTCTCTCTCTCAAAAAAAAAAAAAAAAAGAAGTCCAGTGAAGGGGCTGGGTGGCTCAGTGGTAGAGTGCTTTCCTAGCATGTGTGAGGCCCTGGGTTTGATTGTCAGCAGCACATATTAATAAATAAAATAAAGATCCATTGACGACTAAACAATATTTTTTTAAAAAAGTTCAGTGAACTTCAAGTAGGATAAACTCAGAGTTCTACAATTAAACACATCAAATTGTCAAGAATAAAAGGTCTAGAGAAATATGGATATAGCAAGAAAAAGTTTATCACATGCAAGGGATCTTCAAGAAAATCAACAGTTTTCATCAGAAAAGATGGTCACCTGCACTGGGACGATATATTCAAAGTGCTGAGGGGTGGGGGTGGGGGAGGAAAGACCATCAACCAAGAATACTACATTTAGCAAAAAAGGAGAGCTGGGTGTGGTGTTGCACGCCTGCAATCCCAGCCACTCAGGAGGCTGAGGCAGGAGGATGTCAAGTTTGAGGCCAGCCCTGGCAACTCAGTGAGAACTCTCTCAAAAAGGGCTTGGGATGTAGCTCAGTGGAAGAGCATCCCTGGGTTCAATTCCCAGTACCCCCTCCCAAAAGAAGAAATATTGAAAGGCATCACACTGAAATGAAAGAACAAAAGACAGTACCTTGAATCTACACAAAGAAATAAAATCACAGTTAAAGATACTACATATGTAGGGGCTGGAGTTGTGGCTCAGTGGTAGAGCAATTGCCTAGCATTTGTGAGGCCCTGGGTTCAATCCTCAGCACCACAAATAAACACATAAATAAAATAAAAGATCCATTTACAACTAAAAACTTTTTTTAAAAGATACTACATATGTAAATATAAATATGTATTTTAGTGACTCTTCTACTTGATTTAACAAACAATAGCTTAATGTGATAATAAAACTGAGTTGATAGGCTTGTAATCTGTATGAAAATAATACTACAAAGGTCTTTAATTTCTTTTAACAATGTTTTCTAGTTTTCAGTGTATAAGACTTAAACCTCTTTTAATAAATTTATTCCTATGCATTTTATTCTTTTTAAAAAAATTTAATATTTATTTTTTTAGTTTTTGGAGGACAGAACATCTTTGTTTGTATGTGGTGCTGAGGATCGAACCCGGTCCGAACGCATGGCAGGTGAGCGCGCTACCGCTTGAGCCACATCCCCAGCCCCGCATTTTATTCTTAATAATGCAATTATAAATTGAACTTGTATGTGTATGTGTGTGTGTGTGTGTTTCTGGGATCAAGGGCCTTACCTATACTATAATTTAGGTGCTCTTCCACTGAGCTACACCTCCACCCTTTTTATTTTATTTTGAGACAGGGTCACACAAGTTGCCCAAGATGTCTTTGAACTTATGATCCTCCAGCCTCAGCCTCCAAAGTAGTAGGGATTAGAGGCAAGTGCCACCATGCCCAGCAATTGAACCGTTTTTTTTAGTTTCATGTTCAGATTGTTTATTGCTGTGTATAGCAATATAATTTTTTTAATATTTATTTTTCAGTTGTTGTTGGACACAATATCTTTATTTATTTATTTTTTATGTAGTGCTGAGGATCAAACCCAGGGCCTCACACATGCTAACCGAGTACTCTACCACTGAGCCACAATCACAGCCCATAATTGTTTATATACTTATCTTGTATTCTGCAACTTTGTGAGTCCCTTAGAATTTTCTATATACAAGATCATGTTATCTGAAAAGAGTGATCATTTTATGTCTCCCTATCCAATTTACATTCCTTTTGTCTCTTTTTCTTCCTTAATTATCCTGGCTAGAACCTTCAGTAAAATGTTGAATACAAGTAGCATGAGCAAGCATTCTTGCCTTGTTAATAATTTTTTTAAATAATAAGTTTTTAACAATTGATATATAATTTGCATAACAGAAAATTCACCCCTTAAAGTGTGCAATTTTTTGAGGGAGGGTACCAGGGATTGACCTCAGGGGCTCTTGACCACTGAGCCCCATCCCCAGCCCTATTTTGCATTTTATTTAGAGACAGGGCCTCACTGAGTTGCTGAGGCTGGCTTTAAACTTGTGATCTTTCTGCCTCAGCCTCCCAAGCCGCTGGGATTACAGGCTTGTGCCACCATACCTGGCCCCAAAGTGTGCAATTTGATATAAAAACTGTTCATAAGGCTGTGAAACCATCACTACCATCTATCACAGAACATTTTTATCCACTCCCCCAATCCCAAATCCATTAAAATTCACTCCATTTTCCCTTTCCCTAACCCACCTCTATGCATTTGTCTATTCTGACCATCTCTTATAAATGGTGTCATAAAACATATGACCTTTTAAAAAAATATTTACGTGTTGATGGACCTTTATTTTATTCATTTATTTATATGTGGTCCTCAAAATTGAACCTAGTGCCTCACACATGCTAGGTAAGCGCTATACCACTGAGCCACAACCCCAGCCCCAACATATGACCTTTTGTGACTGGCTTCTTTCACTAAATATTTTCAAGGTTTCATCCATGTTGTAGCATATATTAATACATTATCCCATTGTATGGATATACCACATTTTATTGATCATCAGTTAGTGGACTTTGGGGTGGTTTCTCCTTTTGAGTTTTTATAAAGAATGCTGCTGTGAACATTCACTTATGTGTTTTGTGGTGGATTTAGGTAACTATGAACCTTGATTTGAATGATGGTGTCCTCTCCAAAATTCATGTTGAAACTTAATTTCCAATGCAGCAGTATTAAGAGGTGGGGGCCCGTGGGTTGGTGGTATACTTGTAATCAAACACTTGCCTAGCATGCATGAGGCCCTGAGCTTGATCCCCAACACCTAGAAATGAAAAGAAAAAAGAAGAGATGTGGCCTTTGTAAGTGATTAAGTCATAAGTGGAGAGCATGATGGGGTAGCACCTTTATAAAAGCGCCCAAGGTTGAAGGGAGCATTCTTCTGCCCTTTGGCCTTCTGTAATCTGAGGATACAACCATCTTGGAAGCAGAAAACGGTCCTCATCAGATATTGAATTCTGGCACCTTGATCTTGAACTACCAGCCATCAGAATTATGACAAAATGTATTTCTTTTCTTTATAAATTACCCATTTAAAGTATTTTATTATAGCAGCAAAAAAAAAAAAAAAGATTAAGACACACGTTTTTAATTTTCTTGGAGTACCAAGGAGTAGAATTTCTAGGTCATATAATGACTTTATGTTGAAAATTTTAGGAACCACCAAACTCTTTCCCACATTACCTATACCATTTTACTTTCCTAACAGGTAGTGTTATGTGAGTTCAAATTTCTCCTCATCCCTGCCAACATGTTATTGTTTTTTTAAAAAAAATCATACCTGTCTCAGGTTATCTCTAGTGGCACCTCACAGTTTTTTTTTTAAATATTTATTTTTTTAGTTGTAGTTGGACACAATACTTTTATTTCACTTATTTATTTATTCAAATATTTGTTTTTTAGGTGTAGATGGACACAACACAATGCCTTTATTTTTATGTGGTGATGAGGATCGAACCCAGGGTCTCCGCACGTGCGAGGTCAGCGCTCTACCGCTGAGCCACAACCCCAGCCCCCCACCTTACAGTTTTGATTTGCATTTCCCTAATGATGCTGAACATCTTTTCCAGTGCTTATTGGCTATTTGGACATCTTTGGAGAAACAAACTAGAGTATTTTATTTCATTGTGTGAGTTGTCCTCTCTACTTCCTTGATTGTATCTATTTTTTCTTTTGTCATATGTGCAATTTTGGTATCATCTCTAAGAAACGATTGTGTAATCCAAAGTCACAAGGATTTTCCCTTATGCTTTTTTTCTCCTAAGAATTTTATAGCTTTAGCCCTTACATCTAAGTTTATGATCCATTTCAATTTAAATTTTTAAAACATTTTAAACAGCATGGTACTGGTACCAAAACAGGCGGGTAGACCAATGGTATAGAACACAGGACACAGAGACAAATTCACAAAATTACAACTACCTTATATTAGACAAAGGTGCTAAAAACATGCAATGGAGAAAGGATAGCATCTTCAACAAATGGTGCTGGGAGAACTGGAAATCCATATGCAACAAAATGAAATTGAATCCCTTTCTCTCACCATGCACAAAAGTCAACTCAAAATGGATCAAGGACCTAGGAATCAAACCAGAGACTCTGCGTCTAATAGAAGATAAAGTTGGCCCTAATCTTCATCACGTGGGGGCAGGCCCCAAATTCCTTAATAAGACACCTATAGCACAAGAGTTAAAACCAAGAATCAACAAATGGGACGAATTCAAACTAAAAAGTTTTTTCTCAGCAAGAGAAATAATCTGTGAAGTGAATAGGGAACCTACATTCTGGGAACAAATTTTTACCCCTCACACATCAGATAGAGCTCTAATCTCTAGAGTACAGAAAGAACTCAAAAAGCTAAACAACAAAAAAACAAATAACCCAATCAACAAATGGGTCAAGGACCTGAACAGATGCTTCTCAGAAGAGGATATATAATCAATCAACAAATACATGAAAAAATGCTCACCATCTCTAGCAAATCATCTCTAGCAAACTACTCTAAGATACCATCTCACTCCAATAAGAGTGGCAGCCATTATGAAGTCAAACAACAATAAGTGCTGACAAGGATGTGGGGGAAAAGGTACACTCATACATTGCTGGTGGGATTGCAAATTGGAGCAGCCAATTTGGAAAGCAGTATGGAGATTCCTTGGAAAGCTGGGAATGGAACCACCATTCGACCCAGCTATTCCCCTTCTCAGACTATACCCAAAAGACCTAAAAAGAGCATACTACAGGGACACAGCCACACCAATGTTTATAGCAGCACAATTCACAATAGCTAGACTGTGGAACCAACCTAGATGCCCTTCAATAGATGAATGGATTTTAAAAATGTGGCATTTATACACAATGGAATATTACTCAGTACTAAAAAATAACAAGATCATGGCATTTGCAGGGAAATGGATGGCATTAGAGAAGATTATGCTAAGTGAAGTTAGCCAATCCCTAAAAAACAAATGCCGAATATCTTCTCTGATATAAGGGGGGTGTCTCAAAATGGGATAGGGAGGAAGAACATGAGAAGAAGACTACCACTAAATAGGGAAGAGAGGTGGGAGGGAAAAGAGGGAGAAGGGGAGTTGCACGGAAGATGGAAGGAGACCTTCATCATTACACAGAATACATATATGATGTTGTGATAAGAAAAAGAAAAAAAAAGGTGTGTCACATTAGATTGGATAGAGAGAAGTGATGGGAGGGGAGGAGAGGGGAAGGGGGGATAGGAAGGGCAGCAGAATAGAATAGACTTTATGATTTCGTATGTATATAGGTGACTCTATGACCAATGTGATTCTGCAACCTGTACAATCAGAAAAATGAGAAATTATACCCCAATTGATTCAAATGTATGAATTGCCAAGATCATTGTAATGTCATGTGTAGCTAATAAAAAAACCATTTTTTAAATTGTTGATGGACCTTTACTTTATTTATGAATTTATTTATATGTGGTGCTGAGAATCAGACTCAGTGCCTCACACACGCAAGGCAAGCACACTACCACTGAGCCACGACCCCAGCCCTTCAGTTTAAATTTTTTAATAGGATGTGAGGTAGAGATTCAGCTTCATTCTTTTGCATGAAGCTGTCCATATTCCCAGCACCATTTGTCTTTTCCTCCTTGAATTGTCATGAAACACTGGTCAAAGATAAAATTTTTAAAATTCAATTCCATAGACCTACATGTCTATCCTTATACCAATACCACACTTTCTTCATTACTGTAGCTTTGTATTAAGTTTTAAAATCAGGAAGCATATGGCTGGGGATGTAGCTCAGTGGTAGAGCACTTGCCTAGCATGTATGAGGCCGTAGGTTGAGAGCCCCAATACCACAAAAAATAAATAAGCCAGTAAATAAATAAATAATAGGAAGTAAGAAACATTCAATATTCCCAATTGTTTTAGCTATCCTGGGCCTCTTTGTTTGCATATGGATTTAAGGACCAGCTAGTTGATTTCTGCAAATAATAATAATAATAATAAAGCTAGGATTTTGGTAAGAATTGTGTTGACTCTTGTAAATCATTTGTGAGAGGAAAACCATCCTAACAACATTAAGTTTTATGATCCATGAACATGGGATGTCTTTTTATTTATTTAGGTATTTGAGTTCTTTCTACGATGTTTTGTGGATTTCACTGCGAAAGTCTTGCAGTTCTTCTTCGGAATTTATTCCTAAGTATTGTATTATTATTGATGTTATGATAAGTGGAATTGTTTTCTTAGTTTCACTTCAGATTGTTCATTGCTAGCATAGGAAAAACAAACGACTTTTTGTTAACTTATCTTACATTGTACAATTTTGCTGCACTCATTTATTACTTCTAACTGCTGTTTTGCTTCTACTTGCCCAACTTCGCTGGCAAAAATCTTCATTGAACCACAGTGGTAAGCACAGATGTTTTTGTCTTATTGCTATCTTAGAGAAGAAACACTGAGTCTTTCATCATTACGTATGAGGTTCGCTGTAAATTTTCTGTAGATTGCTTTTCTCATGTTGACAAAGTCCTCTCTGTTCCTAGTATGTTGAATGTTTTTAATCATGAAAGGACATTGTGTTTTGTCAAATATTTTCTGCATCTATTAGGTAATCATGTGGTTTTTGTTCTTTACTACTGTGTAGTGCATTGATTGTTGTTTTGTTGCATTCCTGAGATAAATGCCATTTGGTCATGGTATACAATTTTTTTTGTTATATACTGTTGAATTCCTTTTCCTGATGTTTTGTTGATGATTTTAATTCATTAGTGATATGGGTCTAAAGGTTTTTTTTTTCTTCTGTTGTCTTTATCTGGCTTTGGGATCAGGGTAATACCGGTTCCATAGAATAATATGGTTCCATTTTTTTGGAAGAGTTTGTGAAGCACTGTTGTTAATTCATTAAATTTTGGGTAGAATTTATGAGTGAAGCCTGTGTATGGGCCATTCTATCCTGTTTCTTTGCCTGGCATAATTTTTTCTTTAAAAAAAGACATTTTAGATAATATATTGTAGCAATTCTGGATACTCTCCCAAGGGCTGTTTTTATTTCTGTTGTTTGCTTGGTCATTTGTTTATTCATTCAGTGACTTGGTTGAGCTAATTCAGAGAAGTCAGTTCCACTGTTACACTCCAACAACCCATGTGCAGTCTCTGGTATCCCTGCCCAGATTTTTTCTCCATTGATTTACATGTTAACCTGGCTACCTTTGGCCTGCCCAGGTTTGCACCAACAACTTAATAGTCAAAGCTTGTGCTTAGCTCCCTGGTGGTGAGATTTTTGCCCCTTACATCTACGTATGTGTGGCTCAGAGACTGCTATCATGGTTCAGATTTTCCCTTTTTAGCCCCTTGATCAGCCAGAGACTAGTAGCTTGGACTTCTCTCCATGATAGCTCCTGAGAGGGTGCTGCCCTGGGCACGCACAGCCTTCAGATAGCTGCAGCGACCATGCCATCATTTTGAAGCCTGGATTTCTGAGGTTCTATTGGATTGGAGTGGCTTATCATTTAGTCTCTTGGTCAGAGTGTGTGTCAAGCTCCTTGTGCATGTGACCATGGGTCTCAGTGCCCACAGGATGTGTTTTGAGGTCCACCTACATGTTGTTACTACTCCTGAGTCTTGCAGCCTAGAGCACTTACACAGCCTTCTTGATCCCCGTGTTGTCCTTGACCCCAGGAAAATTTTTCTCCCTATTTTCCTGCTCCTGGATCCCCACTGTGATCTCTGCAAGACTTCCCTTTCAGCATAGAGTTATCTCCTGGTTCTAGATAAACTTAGTCCCCTTAGGCACAGATGTCTTGAACCTGTCCATCAGGCCTGCTTGCCTCCTTTCTTGGCAAAGACCTGGGCTACTCCTGGATCTAGGAGTGGGGACTATTTTTTCTTCCATGAGTTCTGGGGCCAGGAAAGGTGGGATAGGGTCGGGTGGTGGCCCTTGGTTTTCTCACCTTGCTCCTCCAGGTGTGGAGCCTGCACCCTCCAAACATGACCCTGCCTTCTCGCAAGTGCCTGGGATGCAGCTTCTCCATGAGTGAGGGCTGGGCAAGGGATGGGGAGGGACTGAGTCCTCTTAGCCAGCCACATCTGCCAGGATTAAGTATCTGCGGTGACAAGAAATGTGGGCATCCTTGCCCCTCCCAGAAGGAAAACATAGCCCCAGAATGAAGAGAAGGACCCCCCAAGGTTCTGACCACCACCAGCTCTAGATAGAGTTTCCATGACCTAGAACTTGGGGTGGATGACAAAAGCCACAGATTTTCCTGCTTTTAAAGAGATTTGGTGGATTTTCTTGAATTAACACTGCACTATCTGCTGTATGCCCTCAGGACAACTTCCAGACTCTGAATAATGGCATTTTATTACCTTTGCCAATTGAGTTGTCCTCTTGCTGGGGAGGATGGGCCAAGTCCTGTATTCTAACACTTGGAAGTCCCACCTCTGCTCCTTGCTTTTCCAGGGAATAATGTATCCTGGGGATAACCCCCCCCCTCTTCCGACTAGACACATTCTTTCTGTCCAGTTGCATAGGATTCCATTCTATAAATATCCTGCTGTACTTAAAATAGCATTTCCAAGGTGACAGATATCTAGAATGCTCCCATTTCCCCACAATTTCTGGCAATATTATGTTTCTTCTCTATATACCCTCTCCCTGCATGATCCTGTGTCTTTAAATAACATCACATTGTTGGCTCCTTCATTTATTCCTTCTGTCCAGACCATTCCCTTGAGCTCCAGAATGTTCAAGCCAATTTTTCCCTGAACAGGGGCTCCACTTGGAGATGTCCCAAGCATCTTTTTTTTTTGTACTGAGGATTGAACCCAGGGACACTTTGTCACTGAGCTACATCCCCAGTCCTCTTTACTTTTTTTATTTTGAGACAGGGTCTCGCTAAGTTGCTGAAGCTGGCCTCGAAACTTGCAGTCCTCCTGCCTCAGCCTCCCGAGTCACTGGGATTACAGGCATAGGCCACTGGGCCTGGCTCTCCCAAGCATATTTTTTTTTTAATATTTATTTTTTAGTTTTAGTTGGATGCAATATCTTTATTTTACATTTATGTGGTGCTGAGGATTGAACCCAGTGCCTCATGCATGCTAGGCGAGCGCTCTACCACTGAACCACAACCCCAGCCCCTCTCTCAAGCATCTTTAACTTAAAAAAAAACAAACAAACAAAGCAGGTGCTTGGTTTCCTGAAACCATGCATCCCTGAGCTTCCACTGTTTGACGAAAGGCCCTCTCCCCTCTCTCTCACCTGTGGAAATAAACAAAAGCCACCCAAGCAAGAATATTTAATGCTTGCAGGGAGTCGGCCACCATCACTTGCATTTGGCAGAGACTGAAAGGTGGGCAGAGGAATGGGGAAGACAGGCTCAGATGAACCCTGATTGGAGGCTGTTGGCCTGAGGAAGTTGGAGGTGGCTCTCTAGAAGTGGGGTATCCTGTTATTGTTTAGGGGGGCATATTTGCTTTTCCCCCATTGGTCCTAGATTGGGAAATGGGGACATAAATTAGGGAAACCGTCAGTTATTCATCAAGTCCCTACTGTTTGGGGCTGATTGCTGCAAGGGTGGTTGATTGGCTTCCTGGACCCTTTGCTGTAGATATTGGATTGACTTCTTATTCTGACGGCTGCAGAATTCAGGATACAGTTGTGTCTTTGTATATAGTCTGGGCTTCGTCCATTTGTATATGGATGCTCCTCCGCTTATGATGGGGGGATGTCCCTGATAATATCATAAATATCATATAAGTTAAAAAATGCATTTATTATACTGAACTCCCGCCCACATCCCGCACGGGGAGAGGAAATGGGGTTCCTCTGGGTGGAATGGGATGACTGCAAAATAACGGCTAAAAAAATAGAGAGGCGAAAAAATCCACAGAATACAGGAAATAATTTTAAAAGTGGGACGGGATGGGCTCACTGATCTTAGGGATTAAGCTTTCACACTGGAAAGAGCGAACTGGAGCCCATACCTGCTTTAATTATATCACGAAACATCAAAGGTTTTCCTTATCTTTGCCAAATAAGGTAGGAGGTGGGCTGTCCAGTACCCAGGGGGTTATGTCCAAATCCGGAGCTACAGGAAGGGTCTTCCTAGTAGAGCAGAGTTAGAGGTCTTGTGCCTTGGGCAATCTATTGCGCAATGGGGACCCATGGATAGTTTCCAAGGAAAAACCTAAATCTCCAGGGCTCCATACTGAGAGAAGACCTTCAAGTAATTCACGGATGGCTCCTCACACTGAACCCTTCCAAACATCCTAGCAACCACACCCTGTAGAGTGTCCTGGTCAACCCTTGTGATCTTGGGTCCTCCTGGGAGCTCCGGTTGGCTGCTACTGTCCTGTATCACAGGGAGCATCATATTACAGATGTTTACCTGGGAAAAGACAGAAAATTCTAATTCAAAGTATGGTTTCTAATGAATGTGGATGGCTTTGATAGCACTGTAAAGTCAACCATCATAAGTTGGGGACCATCTGTATCAATTCTCTTACATCTTGATTCAACAATGCAAATCCTACTTCCAAAATATACTTAGAACCCAACCACTTCCGCTGCCTCCCCCGTCAACATTATCTCCCAACTCCAGCAAGAGAAGGGCTCCCTTCTGCTTTCCATATTTCTACTCTCACTGTTTTTGCCCTTGGAAACATCCTTCAGAGCAACTTCAAAAGGCAACAAGCTGGATGCAGCGATACCCACTTGTAATCCCAGCGACTCAGGAGGCTAAGGCAGGAGGATCACAAGTTCAAGGCTAGCCTCAGCAACCAAGTGAGGCCTTGTCTCAAAATAAAAATTTAAAAGGGCTGGGATATAGCTCAGTGGTAAAGTGTCCCTGGGTTCAATCTCCAATACACACAAAACAAAACCAAATCCAAAAGCAGCCAAGGGACCAGGGAATCCTCCCAAATTCCTTCCCTGGTCTCTGTGCTCTGTCCCACCTCTATCTACCTCCCCGTCTCGCCTGGGACCCCCCCACCCACCTCTCTCCATCTCTTTTCTTCCAGTTCCTCTCTCTGTTTTGTCTTTCCCAGCTTGAAGACTCTCCCTTGATGTAGAAGCTGTCCCTGCTCCTCCTGTGTTCCAGCTAAAACGGAACCCCTCAGAACCAAGGTTGAGTAGGCTCCCCTGCATGGTCAAGGCTGGGTGTGGTGACGCACACCTGTAGTCCCAGTGGCCCTGTCAGCCAAGTCCCCACCACAGCCATCTGTTTCCTTTGAATCTTTTAGCACTTAGGACTTTAAAAAAAGATTATGGATATTCCCATACATACCCAAAACAGGTCAACAGGAACTAGCCAGGCACCAAGGCTTCAGTGGGGATTGACATTTTGTTTCAGTTGTCCTCTGACACCTTTTAGTAGCATTTCCAAAATCAATCCCAGTCATCAGTTCATCTCACCCCCACGGACTTCAGAACTGTTTTTCTTTCACATGCCCACTATGCCATTATGTCACCTTCAAAGGGTGACACTCACTCCTCAAGCCCCTTTGCACACAGTTGGGGGCCCATGTCCCCTGACTGTCTCCTAAAAGTCCTTTTATAGTTGATGCCTTTGAACCAGGATCCAAACATCAGCTCTTCATGATATTGGTTGAGAAGCTCCTTGGGTCTTCTCTGATCAGGGGTCCCCCCTCCGCAAATTATGCTGGTGCCTGTTGGGAGAGCAATCATTGGTCCTAGGACAGTCGTTCATTGTGGATTTAGTTGATTGCATTCCTGTGGTATCACTGAACCAAGGGCGAGAAGATTCTTTGTATCTCTTTTACTTAGAATTGGAGGAAATATGTTTTGGCAGGCTGCTTCATTTGTGGTCCCCTCCACCAGAGTGGGGGTCTATGGGCCAAAGTTCTGAGCATTTAACATATCGATAGGTGCTGCCCGAAGCTGATGTCCATGTAGAATCTCAGGCTCTATGAGAATACACTTTGCCTCGTCCAGCCAATGTCTACTGTGATCGCCATTAACATGTAATGATTCTGCTTCTGGCCACCAGAGGCCACTCTGGCTCAGGACATGGAAACCAGTGGACCACTCCCAGATCTGGGCAGCATGAGCTTCTACTAGGGATGGGGTGTTGTTTGAAAGAGCTGCTGAAATCTAGTGATCAGGGCCAACCCTGCAGGAGAGGACGAGAGGCTGAGAAGTCAGAGAAGGTCCTGGGGAGGGAAGGGCTGGGTGTCAGATATGGTGATTGGTTCCTGGACAGTCAAGCATTGAACATTTCTGTGATTAAAAATGCATGGTCAAGGCCGGGTGTGGTGGTGCACCCCTGTAGTCCCAGTGGCTGGGGAGGCTGAGGCAGGAGGATCGTGAGTTCAAAGTCAGCCTCAGCAACAGTGAGGTGCTAAGCAACTCAGTGAGACCCTGTCTCTAAATAAAGTTCAAAATAGGGCTGGGGATGGGGCTCAGTGGTGGAGTGCCCCTGAGTTCAATCCCTAGTACTAAGAAAAAAAAAAAAGACATGGTCATCCAAGCTGCCAGTCATCAATGACAGCATTGGGTATGTCTCCAAATACTATGCAGACTTGCTTGATCCTGGGGCAAAGATGGGATCTTGGTTTTTCTTTTTCTGAATACACAAACACACACACACACACACAGACACACACACATATATAGAGAGAGATTCTATATATGTATTTTTATACCTTTATTTATTGTTTTTTAATTTTATTTGTATGGTGCTGAGGATCGAATACAGTGCCCCATGCATTTGAGGCAGGTGCTCTACCACTGAGCCACAACCCCAGCCTTCTATACATGTATTTTTAATGTGCTTTCTTCGTTTTTTTTTTTTTTTTTTTCTCTTTGTCCTGGAGATCAAACCCAGGGGCATTGTGCCCCTGAGTACAACCCCAGGCCTTTTAAATTAAATCAGATTAAACAAAAAATTTTTGGTACTGGGGATAGAACCAAGAGGTGCTCTACTACTGAGCTATATCTCTAGTCCTTTTATTTTTTATTTTGAGACAGGGTCTTGTGAAGTTGCTCAGGGTCTCACTAAGTTGCTGAGGCTGGCCTCAAACCTGCAATTCTGCCTCAGCCTCCTGAGTCGCTGGAGTTACAGACCTGTGCCACCATGCCCGGCTCCATATTTTTTAATTAGCACATTATAATTATACATAATGGTGGGATTCATTGCTACATATTTAAACATGCACATGATATAACAATACAATTTGGCCAGCATATTTCCCCAATATTTACCCTTTCTCTTCCCTCCCCCCCTCCCCTGGGTTCTTTTTCTCTATTCTACTCATCTCCCTTTGAGTTTCCTCCACATTTCTTTTTTCCCTCTCACTTCCATATATGAGAAAAAAACACTACCCTTGACTTTCTGAATTTGGCTTATTTCTCTTAACATGATGTTCTCAAGTTCATTCATTTTTCTGCAAATGACACGATTTCATTCTTTATGGCTGAATAAAACTCCATTGTGTTTAGGTACCACGTTTCCTTTATTCATTCATCCCCTGATGGACACTTAGCTGGTTCCATAGTCTAGCTATGGAGAATTCTGTTGCTATAAACATGGATATGCTTGTATCGCTATATGGTTGTATGATGATTTCAATTCTTTAGGATAAATACCCAGGAGTGATGTAGCTGTTTCATAGGGTGGTTCCATTTGGGGACTTTTGAGGAACCTCCATACTGATTTCCACAGTGGTTGTACTAATTTACAATCCCACCAACAGTGTTCTTTTTTCCCCCCACATCTTCTCTACAATTTATTAATGTTTGTATTCTCGATGGCTGCCATACTGACCAGGGCGAGATGAAATCTCAGTAGTTTCAATTTGTGTTTTCCTAATTGCTAAAGATGTTGAACATTTTTTTTCTTATATTTGTTGGCCATCTCTATTTCTTCTTTTGAGAAGTGTCTGGTTAATTCATTGGCCTATTTATTAATCAGGTTATTTGTATTTTTTTTTGGTGTCAAGTTTTTGTGCTCTTTGTATATTCTAGATATTATTCCTCTGTCAGAAGAGTAGCTAGCAAAGATTTTTCTCGAATTCTGTAGGTTCTCTCCACACATTCTTAATGGTTTCTCTTTGTTGTGCAGAAGCTTTTTAATTTGATGCCAATCCATTGATTAATTCTCAGTATTATTTCCTGGGCTTTAGACGTCCTCTTGAGAAAGTTGTTGCCTGTACCTATATGGTGAAGTGTTGACCTGGCATTCCCTTCTAGGAGTTGTGTAGTTCTTGACCTAATTCCTAGGTCTTTGATCCATTTTGAGTTGATTTTGTGTGTGTGTGTGTGTGTGTGTGCAGGATGAAGAATAGGAATCTAGTCTCATTCTTTTACATTTAAATAGTCATTTTTTTCCGGCACTATTTGTAAAAATGGCTGTCTTTTCTTCAACATGTTTTTGGCATCTTTGACAAAGACCAGATGACTATATCTGTGTGAAGTTGTCTCTGTGACTTCTCT